>NC_140957.1:26839012-27386512 GCF_014529385.1 Adiantum capillus-veneris
CACTCTCACGGGCCCGGCACTTCAGTTTGAGCTATCTTCCACCAGCAGGATGATAGTGATACAGGGGGGGCGATCTACACTCCAGCCTGCTAACAGAGCTTACTCCACGGGAGTGGTGCAGTGAGAGAGAGGAGTGTTGGGAGCTCATCAGTGGCCTGACACTTTGGTTCATCTGGCGGGCCCGCTGTTTCCGCATTTTTGAGGCTCGCTCTGTGCCACCAGCAGAGACTGTTCGTGACTTTTGGCTAGAGCTGATCCATACTCTCAGAGGACAGCTTGAGGGACTACAGGGCAGCTCCGACCGCATGCGGGAGCGCCGTGAGGCTTTCCTTCGACTCTGGTGCCGTGGGCCTTTCTACACCATTGTCGAGGGTGTGCTTAGATGGCACTACCGACCACCTGTGTGGCTCTTCCCTCCTCCCATCCCTTGATTTAGCCTCATAGTATATATGTTGTTCTTTCATTGGGAGAGTCTCCCCATCATGTTTGTTGTAGCCCTCTCTTGCAGAGGTGGTTGTAGCCCTACGAGCAGCTTTCATTAACTAATAGAAGGATCTTTTTCTCGGAAAAAAAAAGAAATACCGAAAGGGGCACCAGTCTTTGGGGCCAATATCTCTTGGCACAGAACTACATCGGGCCGTGTCGTCTCTCATTTGTTTTGTGAGTTAATTTGAAGTGAATCTCTGCTGTGTCTCGGCAGAATCTTGACTTGGGGTGTCCAAGTTACGGTGGTATCAGAGCACGATCGATTTCTCTTCTATCGTGAAGTTCGATTGCTTATTTCGTGACACTTATGGATTCCGACAAGAATCAGTCGAGTTCTTCTGCATTCGCTGATACGGGAGGCGATCACACAGAAGATTTTAACGATTTAATAGAGGAAGAGTACAGGTCACCTCGTTCTACTCAATGTGAACTTCAAGAGATTTAGCGTCGACAGCAGGTTGACGAGTGCACAACGCAGATGATTAAATTTGCAAAAGACCCTCAATTTGCAAATTTTTTGTCTCAGCAATCATCGTTGAAGTGCACACTCAGTGGCAGAAGGCCACCGAACTACCAATCAAACCGGCAAGCAAGAAACCTCCTTCTCCGAGGATGTTTACAGAACAAGAACTTCAAGAGGTGGTTCAGACTCAGATCAGTCAGCTTTTGGACACACGAAATCAATCCAAAAAGTAATTGAAAAAGCGCAAGAAGGGGACTGACTACCCTGGTTGTTTTGGCCGTCAATCTTCTTTTGCATCTGCAAGAAAGCACAAGAAGCGTGTACGCTTTGAAGGACTACCGAGTTCTTCTTTCTCTTCTTCTGATAGTGCTTCTAGCTCTTCTGATTAGAGCGAGGAGGACAGAACGGGCAAAAAGCGAAGCAAAAAGCAAAGCTTCGGAAAGGGAAAGAAAAAGGCAAAGAAACTCAAATTCCGCCTTGTTTTTGATAGCTCTATGGAGGAGTCATCCTCTGACAGTTCGGACTACGATGACCATATGTTTTATGCAAAGAAGAAGCACTTCTACATAGCCAACCAATATGACTTCCTCGAAGACAAGAGCGAGAAAGCAAAAGAATTTAAAAGTGGATGTCGATAAAATTTGAATCCTTTTCTGGATTCCGAGATGCTCCGAGGGCTTTGGCCTTCATCCAGGAGTTTGACATAGCCTTCTCTGGCGGGCATTACTTAGAGCACTCCAAGATTAGGAGGGCTGATCTTTTCTCAAAGGAAATGCTCGAACTTGTTGGTCCACCCTTCCTCTGAGGAAAGAAGCTCCAGTCAAGTGAAATTCAAAAGGCTCTTTATTTCTTCTTGGCTGACTCGGGAGTACGAACGGGATATAAGAACCACTTGGAACCATCTCGGATGACCAAGGGAGATTCTTTGGACGCTTATTGCGAGAGGTTTTGGGACTCTTTTCTACCAACCTCTTCATTTAAGAAGGTCAAGTTTACGGAACAGATTGAGCGGTTTTGCTGCGGACTCCCTACGAGATCTGAGATTATTGCCTTGGACAAAAGTCAAATTCTATCCAAGAATTAATGGGTCATGCAAAGCGGGGTTTCTTGATACATTCGGGAAATTTGACTTCGCCAACTGATGAGATCTTGACTCAGAGAACCTGACAGGCCTCCAATAATGAAAGTAGAAAGAAAAAGAGTTTCCAAGAGAAGAAGGATAAGGATACATGACCCCGACCGACTCTTCGAGAAAGGGCTAATTACATCAAAGAGGGGAACTGTTTTGGTTGCGGGAAACAAGGGCACATCTCCGCGAAGTGTCCCAAAAAGGCACCGCAAGGACCGACTGAAGACAAGCTAGAGAGTTCGAGAGAAACAGAGGAACGTGGTAGAAAAGGCAAGATGAAAGCAGTACTGGTACCAGATTGCATGGGTACTGACCCAAGCAGGATAGATGAAAGTACAAAGGTTGGGGCAAAGTGAAAGATGAAGAAGCCCCGATTTTCTTGATGGAGGAGCCAAGGCCAACTTCTTTTCACCTAAATTGGCGGCGCGGCTCGAGATTACACCTGACAGGATGGGACCACCAGCAGAGGCAGTTCTAGCGGTGCTCGGACGGGACATAGCCATTACACCTGTCATTGGCAAACTTCGGTTGCATTGTTAGGGGTATTTAGGACACGAGGACTTCTACATCATGCGTTTGGAAGGCTGTGACGTCTTCCTAGGAGTCCCTTGGTACCATAAGAACAACGCCGTGGTCGACTATCAAGCTAAGAAAGCGACTTTGACTAATGAAAAGGGCTGAAAAATTGTACTTGATGTAAAACTGAAGGGCGAGTCCGTCCTTATTGTGTCGGCTTCGGTCCAAATTAATGAAATCTAGTCTCTTTGTTTACTCAATCTACTTGAAAGAGTTAAATGATGAACAAAGAAAGAATATGTCTGAACTTGATAAAGAACGCCAAGATTTTCTCCACACACATGCTGATTGTTTCCTTGAGGGCCTGCTTGGCGAGTTACCCCCATCTTGTCCTGAGGATCGCACTATTGATCTGATTCCTAGAAGCACACCACCGAACCGGCCACCTTACCGTGTTAACCGAGCCCAGAATGAAGAGATCATGAACCAAGTGAAAGACCTTTTTGAAAAGGGTCTTATCCAGCTAAATACTTCACCCTATTGCTCTCTGGTGTTGTTGGTATTAAAGAAAGAAGGATATTGGAAAATGTGCATTGATTACAAATCTCTCAATAAAATCACTACATAAAAAATAGATTTCCGATTCCAAGGATCGATGATATTCTTGACCGACTTCAGGGATCCTCTTGTTTTAGCAAGATTGATTTGAAAAGCGAATATCATTAGATCAGGATCTCTCCAAGAGATGTCTACAAGACAGCCTTTTGGACAAGCTTTAATTTATATAAATTTTTGATGATGTCTTTTGGCCTTACCAATGCTCCAACGACTTTCAACCGAATGATAGATAGGATTTTCCGAGAGTATTGATCTTTTGTGGGCACTTTCTTTGATGACAGTATAGTCTTCTCCAAGGATGAAGCAGACATCGACACCACCTGCTACAGGTTTTTCAGGCATTACGGGATCACAAATTAGTTATCAATGCCAAAAAGAGTGAATTTTTCTTGCCGGAGATGCACGTTTTGGGACACATCGTCTCAGCAGGAGGAGTACAGATGGACCCGGCCAAGATTGAGACTATACGTGACTTGAAGAATGTTCATGAAGTTAGAAGCTTCTTGGGCTTGTGTTCTTACTACCGGTGGTTCATTCGAAAGTTTGCAAAGGTGGCTTTCCCTATGCACATATTGACTCAGAAAGGAGTCCCTTCCTCGTGGGGACCGACAGAGGTGATTGCCTTTCAGACACTTAAAGAAAATTGACTACCAATGTTGACTTTGCCGGACTTGCAGAAGTCATTGGAAGTATATTTTGATGCTTGTGGTTGTAGTCTGGGAGCGATCTTAATACAAGAAGGCCATGTGATTGTCTATGAAAGCCCGATTGTTTTCAAGGCCAAAATTGACAGCACAGATGTATGAGAGAGAGAGCTTTTGGCAGTGATCCATGCACTTATTCAGTGGCGACATTACCTACTCGGAGCTGATTTCACGGTCTTCATTGATCATCAGAGTTAACGCTACTTCTTGTCACAAAAGTAGCTTTCCGAAAAGCAGATGCAGTGGGCTAACATCTTGTCACAGTTTTGCTTCCAGATTGTCCATGTTCAGAGACAGAAAAACTTGGTGGTAGATCAAGGTTGTACCATACGTACTGTACGGGTCGTGACTGTACGTACTGTACGTCGTGCCGTATGGATTAATTTTTTAGGTACGTAAAAATACGTACCTTTGTAAAAAAACAATAAATGAGAGGAAAATTTAAGAAAATTATATTTTCCTCGTTAGAGGGTTAACCAATCTATACCCTGCAAAGTACTTGGGGACACATTACTGTACACATTATCCACTAGAGATTCACTTAACTTCCAAACAAGTACCAACCTTCAAGAAACAATATACATTGAACAACGTAAAAACATTTCTACCTGCTTAGTGCTGACAAGAGAACTCAGAACAATGACAAACCTTCAAGCATGAAGCTTCAAGCAATTGAACAAAAGGTAAGTTGCTGACAATAAACTCAGAACTGTACAAGCATTGCTTCAAGACTCAAGTAGCCCACATGACACAAACTGCTAATAAGGATGGAACCAAAATAATGACAAATGTCAAGCCAAAATGGCTCCTGCTAGAGCGTACATAAAAAACAACATCCTGCTGAAATATGTGAAAATGTCTAGACTCTAAAGTAGTAACCAGTCACTAGTGCCTAGTGAAACTCATCGTCAGAAGAAGAAGAAGATGATGTTGAAAAGAGCATGTCGCCATCTGCCACGACATTGCCCTCGTCATCAAACTCTGGCTCTATCACCATACCATATGTAGCCTCGTCTGCACCAACTGGGTCTGGATCACTATCCTCCTCTTCCTCTGGAGTGTGAATGAGACGGACTGCCTCATTCGCACGCTGCCGAGGAGTACGTATGGGTAGCTTGCCTTTGCGAATGCTCTTCCGTCGTGCACTCCCCTCACCTGTATCCTGGAGGCGTAATGGAATGTTGTAAGCACGTGCACGAGATCTTGTCACACGCCGATCGACATCCTCTAGCTCTCTATGAAGCATGCGTACTATCTCCTCCTGCTCATCTCTGATATGTTGGTCCGGCTCCTCCATAGTAGGATCAACTACCAGCGTGATACGTGAGGGATCAACCTGTTGTACAATGTACATTTTGTTAACAATAGTGTAAATAAGAAACATATACATAGGATGTCATACTACATCGTCATACTACCTGCTTGGGTGTCCCCAAAGCGTGGTAAGAGCGCACAAGCCTCATGTTGGCCCTGCAATACACTAGCTTCTCCAACTGAGAAGTGCTAAGGCGATTCCGGATCTTGGTATGGATCAAAGAGTAAGTGCTCCAGTTGCGCTCACAAGCACCCGCTGAGCAATCCTGCATTAAAGCAATTGCCTGTGTCGTTGTCAGGATTTATTATTTAAACGCATTGTGCAAGACCCAAGATAGGGAAATAAAGTGAGATTTAAAAGATACCTGCGAGAGCAAACGTAGAGCCATAGTAGTCAGGCATGGAAGACCTTGGCGACCATAACTCTGCCACCAAGTGAGAGGACAACTGGTGGCCTCTGGACGCAATGCTACCTGACGTGAAAACGATGGCCCCAAGTTGTTCATGTACTTGCACATCTCTGCATCTATTGCCAGCTGCTCGTGCTCCTCAAACATATCATTAATGTACTCGTCCTTTAGTGTGAGGAGATCACTCTCATGAAACAACTCTGGGGTCTTGTTAAAAGGATGGAGTAAAGCAGCCATCCCATGAATAGGACGACTCATAAACTTCCACCTACTATCTATAAAGAATAGGATATCATCTCGCCTGCAAAAAAATCAGCAATGATCACACTCAAATTAGCAATGGATTCATGGCCTAGATATAAAAAGAATGTCCTGAAAAAATATGACACTCACCGCTCCTGAGTCAAGGCTTGGCATGCCGTGATGTGGCTCTTCATCTGCATGAAGAGATAGTAGACAAGGCCTAATGTCGAGCCCTCCATGTCCGTGACTCGTAGCAAGATATACATTGGCTGCAAAGCCACTATCAAGGTATGGACCTCTGTCCAAAAAGACTCATCCAACACACGCCTCTGAATGGCTTTGGTGTTCTCACTGTTTGCACGAGCCATGTTTCTCCACTTTGGGTCCACAACTGTCTGCAACAGTGGATCCCTCACCTTGGAGAGTCTCTGCAACACCAAATACATATATGCAAACCTGGTCTTGGAGGGCCGCACCATATCAAGGGTACTATGGCTACGAAAGATGGCTAAGGCCTCATGCTTCTTTCTAAAGAATGTGGTCAATCTGGTAGTCTCTGAAATTGTTGGCTGCACCCAAGGCAGTTTTCCTATGTCCTCCATCAACAAATCTAAACAATGGGCTGCACATGGAGTCCAAAAAATGTGAGGAAACTGTGCCGTTACCATTTCTCCCATAGCTTTGCAGTTGGTTGCATTATCTGTGACAACTTGAACCACATTCTCTTTACCAACGTCATTGATGGCCCTTGAAATATGCTCAAAAATGAATTCACCTGTGATCTTATCTCGTGCCTTTCCTGCATCCACAGCACGCAAGAAATATGTACCAAGACAAGAAGACACAAGTATGTTAATGATGTGTCGCCTGGGTACATCACTCCATCCATCAGAGATGATGGTGCATCCAAATTGCTGCCATCCAGCCTTAACAGGCACCAACGCCTTATCTATCAAGGCCTTCTGCTCCTCCAGTGCTGTGGTGCACATCTTTTTGTAATCGAGGCCATACCATGTATCTGTGGCACCAACACCTACCTGGGCAATGGACCTCACCATCCTCTTCCATTGTTCAGTCTTCAAGACATTGAAACTGATGTTGCACTCAATGAGAGTGCGAGCAATCTCCATCTCAGCCACTTTCTGACGCTCTTTTACCCAAGACAGAATGCACACGTGAAGGCAAGGTGCTCTGCCTACTCACATGCACATCACCAACCTCCTCATTCTCCTCTTCCTGCATGGTACGAGCCCTCTTCCTGTTTCCAATTTGTTGAGACCCTGAGCTCTCCTCCACCTGTGTAGAAGAGTCACCAAGCTGTCTAAGAAGAGCGTCTTGCAAACGGTCTTCTGTTTGTTGTGCCACTTTTCCTTTGTCTGTTGTTGCAAATGTAGGGAATTTCTCAGCAATGAATGCTTCCCGCACACCTGGAGGTACCTTCTTGCACTTGCCACAATTATTTGTGCAATTGATGCCAGTTAGATGCATCACAACTCGAGTGATTGTACTCGACAGCGTGAAACCACAGTACTTGCATGACCACTTGCGACAACCTGATCCAACTTGCCCAGGAGTATTCACAACTTCAATTACATTGGTGTGCTTTGCCCACAAAGGGTTCGTAGGTTTCGGCATGATGAAAACAGCCTGCTGAAAACATGCAAATAATGGGTCACAGGTAAGAGTCGAGATTGGTGAATTCTCTCGCACAGAGAGAGAGAGAGAGAGAGAGAGAGAGAGAGAGAGAGAGAGAGAGAGAGAGAGAGAGAGAGAGAGAGAGAGAGAGAGAGAGAGAGAGAGTTGGGGGGGAGGGGGGGGGGGGGGGGGGTACCTTTTTCTGCACAGTGTTTTGTTATTCTCTGTAATGCTCTGCAGCGACAGTGTGCAGCGAAAATGACACGCAAAACGCATCCCAGATAGCCTATAAGGGCTTTACAAAAAATTTTTAAAAAAAGCACCGTACTGTACGATCTGTACGCGTACTGTACGGATTAGTACGGACGTACCGTACAACACGGATCAACATGTATGTGTTGGTACAACCTTGTGGCAGATGCATTGTCTCGGAAGCCCCTAGTCTTGGCTATTTCCGCGATTCATCATAGAAGCTTTGAGGACATGGTTGATCAGTACGCCACAGATCCGGATTTTTTCGATGTATTCAATCGAATACAGAACGGGGAGATAGTAGCGGGATATTCCATACGGATGGATACTAGATAAAGAAAACGATGTTGTGTGTGACATAGCCGTTGAGGAAAAAGGTTTTGACTGAGTGCCCTTGTCCACGTTTTACGGGTCACCGCGGCATCGACACTACCTTGAAAGGTGTGGAGCGTTACTTATTTTGGCCGAGACTCAAGAAGGATGTGGACGACTTTGTTCACAATTGTTTAGTATGCCAGAAGGTCAAGTTTGACAGGCATAAGGCACAAGGATTACTACAGCCTTTACCCATTCCAAACTGCCCCTGGGAAAGTATTGCAATGTATTTCATTTTTGATCTCCTGAAGACATAGAGTGGGTATGATGGCCTAGGCCCCAAAAACTGGCACCCCTTTTGGTATTTCTTTATTCCTTTAGAGGGTAAAGTTACAAACCTAGAATCCTGGGGATCTTCACCCGTATCCAACTAGATCACACCTATTCTGGCAAAATTTCGGCAGCATAACGGCTGCCCTGAACAAATCCCCCTGTTGGAACTCACTTCCAAAGACATAAACCCTCTGTTTTCAGCCAAAAAACAGCAATTACAGTTGGCTGTATTTACTGATTTTTACCCTGTTTTCAGCCCTAAACAGTCCCGGAATTGTCCTCTAACAGTGGGGCATTGTTCCCAATGCTTCTGGCATCCATACGGCTGCAAAACAGTCCAAAAACCGCGCATAACCAGCGCTGAAAATGAACTTGTAAGGTGAGGTTATCAACCTCACTGGTGCCTGCTTTTGGAGTAACAATTAGCTACTCTTGTTCCTGCTTAAAGAGGCTCTTGCCTCCGTACAGAAGCATAAGACCACACAACTGTACATAGGTCAAATGAAGAGCCCTCTTGTGGGGCATCACGTTACTGCACGTAGGGGGGAGAGAGAGCAGTGTAGTCACTTCTTGCACTACTCTGTACATGAGAGGGAAAGCTTGCACACAATAGCTCTTAAACTGTGAGAGAGGAGATGAAAAATGCGTCCCCTTGCTGATTTCTACTCGCCCCCCCTTCACATTTTTGGTAAATTGGCCAAAAAGTGCCACTTGGCACTCATGCATGCAATTTCTCCACATTGGGCTTTGCGCTTAAAAATCTCTCAACTGGTGCATCGGTTGACTTTGCAGCAGAGTAATGAAATGTTCCCCTTGTCATTCTGAAGCTAATGACACAAAAAAAATTTCTGGCCCAAAATAGCAGTTTCCTAAATTTTAGACTCTCACTGGTCATTTGACCATCTTTCACCACCGGGACCACATCTAAAAATGCAATGTAGCCCAGTTCTCATGTAATTTTCTCTGGGTGAGCCCACCTTGGCATTGTGCCTCATTTGAGTTAGTTTCCTAGTATCCACCAACTTTTGAAGTGTGGCGAGGGGACCTAAATGACTTTGAATTGAGCCTAGACACCCTTTTACTACTGGAATTCCATTGCCGACCAATATCCCGTGTGCGAGTGAAACTACCGTTTCACACCGGCCATTCAATGTCCGGCTATTTGCAACTTTAAAAAGAGGGTCTTAAAAATTAAATGAAAATCATCGGAAAGAAACCAACAACTAAGGTTAGGAGTTGCCACGTCCTCGCGACATACCCCTGTAAGGTGCAGCGGAAGTGAATGTTGAACTTTGCTCAAGATGAGTGCTTCGAACTGTGCTCAAGGGTTCCTTTTACTTACGGAAGGGAGAGCCTTCCGTTCCTTTAGTGAGAAAGTGCAATGGACACAAGCAAAGTGGTGAACACTGTGAATGAAGGTGCATGAGACTGAGAGATAGAGAGAGAAGAATACGACACCAGAATGTTGTCAAACCCTTCTCCGAAGGCCCCACTCTCTATGGCGAGAGCGGTCTACTATTGATTGCACAATGCTTTGGACTTGCCAATGATGTCGACAACGATGAGGACGACAACGAGATGGGTTGAAATCTGAAAACGCTAATGGCTGAAATCTGCAAATCTTTATCTATTGAATTCTGACTCTATGTCGGTGACAATGTTGATGACGACGATGCGACGACGACGCGTTGAAAATGCAGATGCTGAAATCTGCGTTTTTCGGGCTGAATCTACAAACTACGTTGGATCTGATTGTGCGGCGAGGATCTGCGAGGTTCGGGGGTTCTACTGTGGAGTCTAGGTGCTGAGAACTGAAAACGCTGGTGCTTATGGTGGTTCCGTCGCAGTGAATCTGCAAAACGCTGAGATGTTAGGCTGATCCTAAAACGCTAGGGCTGATGTGTGTTCTGCTGCAAAAACGCTAATGATCTGATGAGTCCTGATGTCGCCGGTTGCCTGCAAATGCAAAACGCTAGGGCTGATCTGCAATGGAAGAAAACGCTGGCTGAAAACACTAGGTCATCCGCCCCGGGGGGGGGGGGGGTCGGTCTTGCTGAGAAGGTGCACTGTTGGATGTCAGGTCCTTGCTACCTCTTCTGCCAGAAAGTGCGAGCGTTGGGTTTTCTTATATACTTGCTTGCTAATTTTTCCCTACCTAGTTTCCAACAAAAGTCACTTAAAAATAATAAGTGAAAAATGTCAAAAATAGGTATATGCACTGTAAAATTGCTCCTGATGGGTTCTGATGGTAATCTGATGATCATACTGTGTGCAGCCAGAGGATATGCATCTACTCTAAGTGTAAGGTGGAGCAGAAGTGAATGTTGAACTTTGCTTAAGATGAGTGCTCCGAACTGTGCTCAAGATACCTTTTACCTACGGAAGGGAGAGCCTTCCGTTCCTGTAGTGAGAGAGTGCAATGGACACAAACAAAGAGAATAGACACTGTGAATGAAGGTCTCAGACTGAGAGATAGAGAGAGAATGTTGTCAAACCCTCCTCCGAAGGCCCCACTCTCTATGGCGAGAGCGGTCTACTTATGATTGCACAAATCTCCACAATGCTTGGACTTGCCGACGATGAGGACGACGAGACGGGCTGAAATGTGAGAATGCTAAGGGGTGAAATCTGCAAATCTTTATCTGCTGAATTTTGACTCTATGTCGGTGACGATGTCGATGGCGACGACGACGACGACGTGCTGAAAACTGAAAACGCTGATGCTTGTGTTGGTTCCGTCGCAGTAGATCTGCAAAACGCTGAAATGCCTGGCAGATGCAAAAACGCTAGGGCTGAAAATCTGACTTGCGGTGGAAATCTTCTAACGCTAGGGCTGATCTGCTGTCGCTGCGCAAATCTGCTAATGCTAAGAGTCTTCTGCTTCTTGTTGTCGCCAAGTTGTTGCCAATGCAAAAACGCTTGCTGATCTGGTCTAAAAACGCAAGCCTTTTGCTGTGATGCAAAAACGCTAGGCCTCTTGGGGGTTCTGCTGAGAAGTTGCTTGTTGATCGTGTGCTCCTGCTGCCTCTTCTGCCAGAAAGTGCTAGCTTTGGTTTGCTTATATATTATCTTAGCAAAATTGCCCTACCTAGTTCCCAATAAAAGTCACTTAATAAATAAGTGAAAAATGTCAAAAATAGGGAAAATAGGTTTAATGCACTGAAAAATCCCCCTGATGGAATGCAGGAAAGTTCTTGAACTTAACCAAGAACCGCCTTCGGACTTTACCTTTCTTCGTATCCGTATGTGCCAAAATCTGTTCAGGAACAAGGATCTCCTCGTTTTCTTCCACTTCGGGTTGCTCATCAGGCTCCCCATCATCAGGCACATCTCACCCTTAACAGGTTTCAAGAGACTCACATGCAATGCATTGTGAATCCTCCAAGTATCTGGCAGTTTCAGTCGGAAGGAGACTTCATTTATCTTTTCAGTAATCTGGAAAGGGCCGTAGTATCGCATACTAAGCTTTGGAAAAAGCCTCTCCTTTCCCTTTTTCTTTCGTAGGCGTGCCTTCTCAAAACGTAAGAGCACCCAATCATCCTCCTTCAATTTCATGTCGCGACGATGGAGATCCGCTGCCTTTTTCTGTCGTTCTTGAGACTTCTGCAAAGTCTCGCGAACCTTGGCAAAAGCCGTATCCAGATCTTGCGTATATTCATCCGCTTCAAAGATCTTATCTTTCGTGCTCAGGAAGGGTGGAACCTTCGCAGCACCTTCAACAATCTCAAATGGCGCCTTCCCCGTCGACGAGTGTATCGTGTTATTGTAGGCAAATTCCACCAAAGGTAAATATCTTTCCCATTGAGTCTTCTGATCTGAGATATAAGACTTCAATAAATCTAGAACCACTGAATTGGCAATCTCGGATTGCACATCAGTTTGCGGGTGGAACGATGACGAGAACTGCAACCGCGTGTCAATGTTCTCCCAAATTGCCTTCCAAAACAAACTCGTAAATCTGGGGTCTCTGTCGGAGACAATTGTCTCAGGCATGCCATGTAATCTAAAAATCTGGGCCACCAACAGTCTCGCTAAGTGATCCGGCTTGACTGTTTTCTTCACTGGAATGAAATGAGCCTGTTTGCTAAATCTGTCAATAACAGTCCAGATACCATCGTGACCACTCTGTGTTCTCTGGAGATCAAAAATGAAATCCATCTCTATACTTTCCCAGGGGCGGGTGGGTATGGGTAAAGCCTGTAACAATCCGTGTGCTTTATGCCTGTCAAACTTGACCTTCTGGCATACCAAGCAACTGTGCACAAACACTTCCACATCTTTCTTGAGACTCGGCCAAAAGAAATATCTCTCTACCCCTTTCATGGTGGTAGCAATGCCGTGGTGACCCGTAAAAGGTGGACAGTGGTATTCAGTCATAACCTTCTCCCTCAACGCTTGTGTAACGCACAACATAGTCTTTTTCATCAAGTAGCCTTCCCGAAGGGAGTATCCAGCTAGTGTCTCCCCATCCCGTAGCCGTGTGAAAATATCTGCAAAATTTGTATCTGTGGCATACTGATCGACCATATCCTCGAAGCTCCTATGATGTATCGCGGGAATAGCCAGAACCAACGGTTTCCGAGACAAAGCATCTGCCATCACATTCTTCTGTCCCTGCACATGGACAATCTGGAAGTGAAACTGTGACAAGATGTTCGCCCACCGCATCTGCTTTTCCGAAAGCTGCTTCTGTGACAAGAAGTAGCGCAAACTCTGACGGTCTGTAAAGACAGTAAAATCCGCTCCGAGTAGGTAGTGCCGCCACTGAGTAAGAGCATGGATCACTGCCAAAAGCTCTTTCTCATATATCTGTGCTGTCATCTCCGGCCTAGAGAACAATCGGCTCTCGTAAGCAATGACATGGCCTTCTTGCATCAAGACCGCACCCAGACTACGACCATAAGCATCACAAAATATTTCAAATGACTTCTGCAAGTCCGGCAAAGTCAAATTTGGTCCTGCAGTCAATTTCTCTTTCAATGTCTGAAAGGCAGTCACCTCTGTGGATCCCCATGAGAAAGGTACTCCTTTCTATGTCAAGATATGCAAAGGGGAGGCAACCTCTGCAAACTTTTGTATGAACCGCTTGTAGTACGAACACAGTCCCAAGAAGCTTCTAACTTCATGGACATTCCTCAAATCGGGCCAATCACGGATAGTCTCTATCTTGGCCGGATCCATTTGCACTCCTGCTGCTGCTGACACAATGTGCCCCAAAAAGTGTATCTCTGGTAGGAAAAATTCACTTTTCTTTGCATTAATCACTAACTTGTGATCTCGTAATGCCTGAAAGACCTGAAGCAGATGATCTCTGTGTTCTACCTCATTCTTGGAGAAAACAATGATGTCGTCAAAGAAAGTGCCAACAAATAGCCTGTACTCTCGAAAAAAATCATGTCCATCATCCTGTTAAATGTCGCAGGAGCATTGGTTAAGCCAAAAGGCATCACCAAAAACTCAAATAACCCAAAAGTCGTCCGAAAAGCTGTCTTGTAGACGTCTCCCGGCGCGATCCTGATCTGATGATATCCACTCTTCAAGTCAATCCTGCTAAAGCACGAGGATCCCTGTAACCTGTCGAGTATATCATCGATCGTAGGAATTGGAAATCTGTTCTTGATGGTGATTTTGTTGAGAGCTGTATAATCGATGCACATTCTCCAAGATCCGTCTTTCTTCAAAACCAACAACATTGGAGAGCAATACGGTGAAGTCCTAGGCTTGACAAGACCCTTTTCCAAGAGGTCTTTCACTGGGTTCATAATCTTTTCATTCTGTACTCGGCTCACACGGTAAGGTGGCCGATTCGGTGGCGTGCTTCCAGGTATCAGATCAATGGTCTGATCTTGAGGCCCTCTGAAAAGCAATCAGCATGAGTGTGGAGAAAAATCTTGGCGTTCTTTTGATTAGGTCAAAACATATTCAATGTTTATCCATCGTTTAGTTCTCTCCCAAAAGAATGAGTAAGACACTGAAGTTCATCAAGTACAATCCCTAAGCCCTTCATTTATCAAAGTCGCTTTCTCGGCCCGGTAGTCAACCACGGCGTAGTTCTTGTGGTACCAAGGGATCCTGAGTAGAACGTCACTCGCGTGCCCTGAACACCCCTGTCATTGCAACAGAAGTTTGCCAATGCTCGGTGTAATGGCAACATCCCATCCGGGTGCCAGTCGAACTACCTCTGCCTGTGGCGTCAGTCTGTCGGGCGTAATTCCAAATCGAGCCGCCAATTCCAAGTGAAAAGAAGTTGGCCTTGGCTCCTTCAAAAGAGCTTCCTGATCCTTCACTTTGCCCCAAAAAGCGGCAAAGTTTGTACTTTCATTCATTTGATTCGGTGCAAGTCCCACTCCATGTGGTACCAGTTCTGCTTTTCTATCTGCCTTTTCTGCCACGTTCCTCAGCTGCTCTCGTCGTTCTTTATCATTCTGTTCTTTCTGTGCCTTATTAGGGCACTTCGCGGAGATATGTCCCTGTTCCCCGCATCCAAAGCACTTCCCCTCTTTGATGAAGCGAGCTCTCTCCTCAGGAGTAAGCTTGGGTCGTGCATCCTTTTTCTCTGGGTTGCTCTTTTTCTTTCTACTTTCATTCCCAGAAGTCTGTTCGGCTCGTTGTGTCATGGCCTCATCTGTGGGGTAGGTCAGACTGCCAGAGTGAATGGCAAAGCCCCGCTTCGCATTACTCATCAACTCCTGAATAGAAGCTGACTTTTGTTCCAAGCAGTGATCTCGGATCTCTCTAGGTAGACCCAAGGTAAGCCGCTTAATCTGTTCTCTGAACAAGATCTTCTTGAATGAAGAGGCAGGTAGAAAAGAGCTCCAGAATCTTTCACAATAAGCATTGATTGCATCTTTCTTGGTCATCCGAAGATGGTTCCAAGCAGCTCGTATATCTCGTTCATATTCTTGCGTCAACCAAGCAGAAATAAAAAGCTTTTTAAATTTCAGCCATTTAACTGGCGCAGTCTTGTTTAAAAGAAGCGTGGACCACCAAGTACGAGCATTCCCCTTAAAATAAGAGGCAGCTCTCCGAATTTTAGAGTGCTCTGAATAGCGTCCTCCCGCGAAAGCGATGTCAAACTGCTGTATAAAAGACAAAGCCTTCGAAGCATCGGAGTATCCCGAAAAAGTATTAAACTTAAGTGCTTGGCCACCTTCCTTAAACTCGTGCACTTTCTTGCTTTTATCTTCGAGAAAGTCATACTAGTTGGCTTTGTAAAAATTCTTCTTGTTCGCATAAAAGTTTCCGTTGTTAAGAGTCTGAACTGTCCGTAGACGAGTCCTCTAGAAGTGTCACTCACTGTGCGAGACTTAGACTTCCTTGCCTTTTTCTTGCCCTTTCCGAAGCGTTGTTTCTTGCTTCGCTTTTTGCTTTTCCTGTCTTCTTTGCTCGAATCTGAAGAGCTAGAAGAAGAAGAAGAACTGGGTACTCCTTCAAATCGAACACGCTTCTTCTGTTTCTTTGCCTTGTCAAAAGTCGACTGACAACCCAAATATCCCGGGAAGTCGGTGCTTTTCTTTTGCTTTTTGCCGTGCTTTTTTGGCTTTCTTTTGCGCGTCAAAAAGCTTAGCAATCCGTTCATCAACCACCTCTTGTAATTCCTTCTCTGAATATTTCTTGTGAGCAAAAGGTTTCTTGAAAGCAGATTTTGGGGGTGGTGTAGTGGTTTTCTGCCACTGTGCATGCACTTCCTGAAAAGAAGTCTCGCTCATATATTTTGCCAATTTCGGGTCCTTCGCAAAATTGAGCATCATCTTCGTTGCATCACCGATCAACTGGCGACGCTCCATCTCTCGCCACTCCGCCTGAGTAGGCCGAGGCGGGCCATACTCTCTGCCAGAATCTTCGTTGTGATCCCTGCCCGCATCTCCAGATGCAGAGGGAGTCGACTGATCCTTGCGTGAAGCCATAGGTGCTGCGGAAAAAAAATTGGGGATCGGATTTCTCGTAGAAGAGAAATCGGCCGTGCTCTGATACCACTGTAACAGACTTGGACACTCCAAGTCAAGAATCAACCGCGACAGCACCAAATAACCACTTCAAAACAATTCACAGATCACAATAGATTTGCACTGGCCCGGCGGAGTTCCGTGCCTAGAGATATTGGCCCCAAAGACTGGCGCCCCTTTCGGTATTTCTTTTTATATTAATCACATCAAAGTACAAGAGAGTGGCTAGGGTTTCACTCTCAGACTCTGCGTCCAGATGCTCTGAGAAGTGAAGCCCTCACCACTTATTTAAAGATACAAGGGATGCCCAAAAGCAGAGCCCCAAAAGCTTTTAAAATAAAAAGCATCAGTTCTCTCTCTCTCTTAGAGTCTTTTCTCTTTTTTTTTATAAAAAAAAGCAAAATTCGCGTCACTCAAAAAAAAAAAAAAAAAAAAGCCACCGCGATTTCCGGAATTTTAGGGTTTCTGGCAGAAATTAGGCTTTGCAGGAATTTTAGGGTTTCTGTTGTCCGCCACGTCATCACTTTGTGACACTCTCTCTATGGGGGCCTCGATGTACGGACTCAGCTAGCAATGCAGTGGCTCCTCAACATTGAATTCACGTAGCCTCTTGAATGTTTGAAACCTTGGTCCCATTACTTGTGGGTTGTGGCCCCAAGGGAGTCTCCTGCCACATGACGAGCTACAAGTATGCTGCTGCATGCACATTCCCTTACCCAGGATGCTAATGGTAAGTGGTAGCATCTCATGCTCTCTTCTTCCTCCTCCTCCGTGCCCATTTCCCATTGTGAGGGTTGGCATTGGGCAGCCATATGCATCCTCTTTGTGTCTCCGCTCAGCAGACTCTCTCTCTCTCTCTTGAATAACAGGTCTTGAGTTCAACTCCTCGTCGGCTAGATCTATAAGGTCTCTTGGGATAGTTTCCTACGACGTTAAAACAATCTTCTTCTTCTCTCTCTCTCTCTCTCTCTCTCACACACACACACACACACACACACACACACACACACACACACACATCCTATCTCAGAAGCCAAGGACAATGACCTGGGATTCATATGTTGTATAAGAATGTAGAGTAGGTGAGGTGCTCAATTGTGTTGCTCTGGAAACTGCTTTTTAAGACATTATTTTAATGTCAAAGTGTGATATTATGAAATTGTTTTTAAGTAATGGCTCTAACCTCTACAGGCTACAGCCCCTCCCCTCCCTTTTTGAGCTGAACAATGTTGTGTGTATTGCAGGTTTACTCTTGGGGTCTACTGGCCTACTTTGATGGTGGTGGTTGGCAGAGCAATTGCTGGCACAGGAGGATGAGAAATTTGCTGGCAATATCAAACCTGAGCAAGGAAGACTGGAAACATGCTATAGTTTTTGGCAAACTTTTATTGAGCATTGCGTTGCAGCTGGCATATTTGCCTTCATGATGTAGTGGCTAGATGGATGTTTTGCTCATGTTATGGGTTCCCATTAAGGAGATGCAATGTGTTCTAGTTGACATTATTGCCCTCACGTTGCAGTGGCTAGATGGACTATTTTGCTCATGTTCTGCGATCCCATTAAGGAGATACATGTGTTGCAATTGATGTTAACGGAGGAGTTCGCTCTGGATGCTAACCCTCCCGACTTTCCGAGGGTGCATGGATGATGGCTCACCTATAACGCGTTGGGAAAGATTTTCTTGGGGATGTCGACTGTGATGGCCGGTCCTTGGTGGCTTCTGTTGGTTTCGCATCGGTGGCACCTGCATGCGGTGTCTGGTTTCTTTTTGCTGCGGCATGATTGAAGTCTACTACGTTCTACTTTTGGCTTTATTTGGTGGCATTCTCGAGGCATGCGGTTTGCTGGTGGCAGAGGCGCTGTCATGGTGGCACCTAAAGTTTGCACTGCTGGTGATGGGGACGATGGGCCCCGCCTGTTCAGCTTGCTTTCTGATACTCTGTCCTGTGCTTTGGGGTTGGCCCCCCGTGTTCTGGCTAGTTTTCAGTTAGGTTTTTTTGAGGGTTGCACCCTTGCTAGCCAATGTATGGTCGGTTGGATATTGCTCATGGTAGTTTATGATGTCATGGCTCGGTCCGAGCATGGCTTGTCTTTGTAAATTTTTTGGTTCTGTTAGTATACTACTCACGATTGCAAAAAAAAAAAAAAAGAGATGAGGCTATTATATTGCAATATCCATGAATGAAATAACCGTTTGTTAAGTTCTTGAGAGCAGCCAACCCATGTTAATGGTGGGTTCTTTGAAGAATAATGATAAAGAAAGGGCAGCCACAAGGCATGTGGTAGATTGTATGTAGACAAATCAAATGTGGCATTATGTTTATGTGCAAGCAAGTGCTTATGAAAGGCTCTCGATCTCTCCATCTCTCTCGGATAGAGTCGTTACAGAAGTTGGGCACAAAGATGGCTTTCTACAGAGAGCATCTTCTCCACCTCATGGGGGATGGGTTTGTGATTCGACCTAGCTATATAGACACGAATCTTTCTCATGGTTTGCATTGTGCCATTGGCCAGATATGCACGTCTTCACATCAACCCGAGATTGAGACTGGCAGATTCAGAGGGACACCAACAGATAGCAGAATATGCCGCTTATGCCATCTAGAGCCAGAGACAGAAGTACATTACATATGTCATTGCACAGTGTACTATGAGATATGAGGTCGTTTTCATTGTCTATTCAGAGAAGGTTTTGGGCCTCTATCTAGGGTCATGAGTTATGAGGATCAAAGATGTCTTGGGCTATATCTACTTGAGTTACACAGGCATAGAGAAACTTTAATGAGGAGAGCTAAATAGAGACAACCCCAGAGACAGATCACAGATTTCTTTACACTGGATATTGTACACCCAGAAGAACATACAGAGGAGCAGCCAACTGTGGAGAGGTCTACTTGCGCGACTGGTATTCTCATAGACCGAGCATTGGAGTTAGGGAGATCTAGACGACCCCGATGGAGAAGAGGAGCTACACAATTTCGAAGGAGGCTATAGCAAAGGATTCGAGCCATACTCTTTCATCGTCCACAGAGTGTAGATGCAGATGGATCTCTATGAAGATAGATCTCTACTCCCCTCCCATATTGTCTTCACATTGTACTGCTTAGTTTAGGATCTTGCAGTATTTATATTTTGTTATCCTAGTTTAATTTATTTTGTTAATCTGACTTTGTATCAGATACACCGCATTGTAACTTTTTGGTCTCATAGGTCACTTTGGCCTTTTGCAGACGTTAATATAACATTTCATTTCATTTCATTTTTTCTCTCTCTCTCTCTCTGCGCAAAGTAACATGGTCATTTTGCATTTTGGTAATGTGCAAATGAGTTACACTCTTGACCACATTGAGAGATAAAGTGATTGGACAAGCACAACATATTGTGAAATGCCCAAACATAGAGGAGACCGGTCATGGGTAGTCTAAAGAGGAGAGGTGGGTGGAAAGAGCTAGAAGTGCTCTTTACTCCTTCTAATTTGAGTGTGTGTGTTAATCTCTTTGGAATTTCCGCGAGGAGGAGCTTAAAAAAATTCTATAGTCTATGTGTGTCTGTGTAATGTGTGTGTGTGTGGGGGGGGGGGGGGGGGGGGGGGGGTAGAGGGAGAGGGAGAAAAATGTGCATGTTTAAAAACTTATTTCCCCTTGCCAAAATAGAATTGACATGGAGGTTTTTTTTTTTTGGCCAGACTCACAATAGGGAGTGTATGTATAAACTAAAAACCAAAAAATTTACAATGCAAGCCATGCTCCGTCTGAGCCATGGCGTCTACAAACATCCTAACCACGCAAACCCCATATACATGGGTTGTCAAAGGGCTTCACCTTGTAATTGCCATCAGCATAGTGGGACTAATATTGGCTTGGGGTTGCCACGAAGGAGATAGCGGTGCCAAAGCACACCCCTTGACCGCCAAATGAGTGCACGGGAAACTTATTGCCGAAATGGGAGGCATTAGAATCACTGTTTCTTCTTCTTCTGTCTAAGCGAATTAACAGTGTTGGCTGTATAACTCTGAGATCTTGACAATGTGGTTGATGAGGTCTTATTTCTGTTCCTGAGCTCCATCTGCATTCAAAGACAGGCATGCTCGACATATAGGACGTCCGAGCCTCCACGGCGAGATTATCAACCGACTCTGGTTTATCTTGCATCTCCTTTGAGAGGTTCCGAGTCTCTTTGCTAAACTCACCAACATAAGATCCGAAAAGCGAGCGTGGTTTCTCTTGCATCTCCACTGATGGGCAACCCATCTCTTCAGCCACAAGCGAGCTTGGTTCTTCTTATTTTCATCCTTTTCATAGAGCATATAATGTTGCTCCCATTAGTTTTTGGCATAGCATGAAATGTTGGCGAGAAAGTAAATTTATGTACTTTTAAATGAATGTTTCGACTAGAATCTCCTACCAAGTATGTTGCCGCGATTTTGCAACCAGGACACATTATTGCGAATCTACGAAGATGCTCATGTTTTTTGACGTTGCATGCGGGATGTCAGCGCAGGGCGCGTGGAACAGAGAGACACCAGGCAGAGACAGATATTTGGAGTGTGATATCATCGAGCAGTCAAGCCGCAAGTGTCGAGGTGTGAGGGAGGTGAATCGAGGGTTCGCTCAACCTGGAGGCAGGTGGTAGGTGTGGAGCGACGCGAGGAGGTGCTGCTAGCTGACGACAGGGGAGAGAGGAGCATTATACGAAAAGCAGGTGGACTTGGCATGTCGAAATAGGGAGCGCGGGAGCTGTGGAGGCGAGAGTGCCGCAGCAGCAGGAGCACGTTTGCAGGTCGGTGTGTTGGCCTCGGTGCATCCCACCCCATGTAGACGCGAATGGGCGATGGCGTGTACCGATTGATGGTGGGCACACGGGTAGTGGAACAGGCAGGGCGGGACTCTGGAACGGGGAGAGGGTGGACGCTCTGGCACAGCGGGCTCGTGGGATGCTGAGACACTTGCACTGCACGCAGACCACCCCACTGAAGGCAGCGTTGAATCAAATACAGGGTCTCCTTGTCTTTGCTGTCACAGATTTGCACTGCACGCACACCAGCCCACTGAACGCAGTACTCGGGGACCTGTGTCCTGGGCTCGACTGCACAGCCAGGGGATTGCGCGTGGGAAACAGAGCCACCATCACTTTTCCTTATGGCGAAAACTTCGGCACGGAATATAGCAGGCTAATAAATTAATGCTTGTATGTCTAATGATAAAGATTATACTCCAATTCATTAATTAATTAAGTGCCAAGATTCTTGACTCTCCCATTTGCAAAAGCAAAAGTTCCCCCTTCCTCGTTCCCACGTAGTGCCTCTCCCCTCGCCTCCACCGCTGTGGACCACACAACTGCCCCTCCCCCCTTCTCACATATATCTCCCTCCCTCGTCCCCCGGGCGCCCTCTTCTCTTCACTTGATTTAGCTTTCATCCAAAGGGCATCTTTCTAGATTCTCGATAGAAGAAACGTGCAAAATTGAACATACCTACTTGTGTAAAAAATCAAGACTCCCTCACGTTCAATGCATTTCTATTCAATTGCTATACATGAGAGACGTGTCCACAAAAATGGTAATTAGAGAGCAATTCCATATGTAAGTTAATGGTGCAACTTGGCAACCTGATATTTGACAATTCGATATTTTTTTCAAGAAAATGTTTTAATTTGGAGTAAGAATGGAGTGACAGGACGTGAATAAATTTCCAAGTGGTATGGCAATAAACTTTGTGACTTATGGATGGAACAATGTGGTCTCATTTTAAGTAGTTTTGTTGCTGAGTTTTTAGGAAGTCCCCATGTGTTTGTTAACTGTTTTCATATTTGGGAGCTTACAAATCATAATTTTTTTGTGTATTTGTGTTGGGAAAAGGTAAAGATTTATATATATGTTGTATTTAATAGTTATCGTTATTATTTGCATCACACGTCGTCTCAATTTTTCACATCTGTGATGCTAGGCATCAACTTCTGCCGGCCGCAAACCAAAAACACACTCAAAAAAATATTTCCGCCCCCTCAAAAACGAATCAAAAATGTAATTTGTTATTTTTGCAAGGCCTTCAGATTAAGATTGGACACTTAATTTGGTATCGTGAAACATATGAGGTTAGCACAGTAGGAGTGGCTTTGAGATGTCCCCGATCCACTGACTTAAAAGATGTGATGGGGCTTGATAGGTCTCTAGACCTAATGAAAAGGAGAGTTTACAAGCAAGAAAAATCCAAGGAACAAAGGGAACAGGCCCCTATTATTGACAACGGCTTGAGTCTATAACCCTAGAAAAAAGGAAACCCCCCTCCCCCCCCCCCCCCCCCCCCCCCCAAAAAAAAAACCCAAAAAAAAAAAGATGTCTACATCTTCCTCCTCCCTCATCATTCCATGTCTTGTGGACAGACTTCTGTCGCTGCTTTCCCTCTACAAACCTAAACGAGGCCTACATATCCCCTTCCCAACATGGCGCTAGTGCCAGCCCTGCTTCTCCAAGCCCTCGCCCATCTCCAGCCCCTCCTTCTCCCTCACTTATTGCACTGCCCCATACTCTCTCTCTCTCTCTCTCTCTCTCTCTCTCTCTAAAATAGCCATACTCACAATTCGAGACTCTCTCTCTCTCTCATGCACATGGAGGCCTTAGATGCTGGCCATTTTTATTAGTTGGTGAGCCTAATGAACTTTTTCACTTTCTGGATCGTGGAGTGAGCCACTTGGCTCAAATTCAACCATCCGATGATTGAAATCTCGGCTGTTCGTAGAAAAGCAGACGAGAATGCAATTTAACTTTAAGCGAGACATCCTTCGAAACGATGGTGAACAGGCGATGCAACAGGTGAGGCCGAGGGTACAGTACTACAGAACCCACCGCATGCTTGTGTCAGAAGAGGGGTTTGTCTGTATGTAGCTGATGTTGACCTCGCCGAGAGCAAAGAGACGATGAATCTGTCACATCCTGGAGAAGGGCCAACGGCCGGTTGGATGAAGGGAAGAAGGAGACGGTTGAGATACAGAGAAAAGGGCTGGTGTCAGGATCCATCAAGCCAGACAAGATCACATTTGTTTGTGTTCTGAATGCATGCTCCTATCTGGCACTTTTGAAAGAGGGAATTGCGGTGCATGCCTCTATAGTAGCTGAGCAATTTGAATCTGACATTATATGTGGAACTACGCTTATAAACATGTATGGGAAATGTGGACAAGTGCTCTATGCAGCTAATGTTTTTGATTGCATGCCTATCTGTGCTCAGATGACATCTTATACTCAAAACGGTCATAACCAGCTGCTCTTTCTCTCTTGAAAAGCATGCTGACTGAGGGGATTGAACCAGCGAGCGTTTTTCTTTTAGGTGATGTCGAAGCTTGTGTAGGGCACTGCTTCGTTTAAGAGGGACAAAGGATTCATGCCATTGTTAATGGGAGTGGGTTTTTGCCAGACTGTACATTAGAAAACGTGCTTCTCAACATGTATGGAAATGTGTGAGCCTTTATCTTGCTGGGGTTGTTTTTGAAAGTATGCCATTCCAAGATATGGTGTCTTGGACTTCCATGGTTGTTGCTCTTTATCACAATGAGAAATATTATGAAGCCCTTCGTTTGTATGATGGTATGCAAGGTGCAGGAGTTGGACCCAATAACATGGCCTTTGTACCTGCTATTAATGCTTGTCCAAGTTTGCAGGCCTTGGAAGAAGGGCAATCAATCCAACACCATTGTGGTCGATTGTGTTTGCAGTGAAAGCATGGTTGAAATTGCTCTTATACACATGTATGGCAAGTGCAAGGCTTTATGTAGTGCAGAAAAGATCTTCTGGGGAATGGTTTCTATGGATGTGGTTGCGTGGAATATGGTGATAGCATCTCTTATTAGTAACAATCACATTGAGGATGCATTGGAGTATTTTCATTCCATGCAGAACCAAGGGTTTATCCTGATGATATCACTTATGCCTCTGTCCTCGATGCATGTTCTTGCATGAATTGCTTCCAAAGGTTCTCTTTTATCTTTGGTACCAACTTGACACTTTTATTCAAGCTTCAGTTGTCAGCATGTATGGAAGATGCGGGGACCTTTGGAAGGCAATGACTGCTTTGGATAGTTTTTTTGCTCAAAACATCGCATCCTTGTCTGTATTGATAGAGAATGGACATGAGAAGGAAGCACTAAATTTTTTCCATTTCATGCTATCTAGTGGTGTCACGCAAGACTAATATCTAATGTCTTGGAATGTTGTCTCTTGGAGTGTATTGATTGTGGGATTTGCCCAACAGGGACAGGGCTAGGAAACTCTGGGCTGTTTTCAGTAGATGCAAAGAGATGGGATCTCTCCAGATGCAATCACCTATGTACACTTGCATCTTAAAGGCATGTGACATTACACAAGATGTTGTTGCTTGGTTGACATGTATGCCAAATATTTCAGATGGCTTAGAAAATGCTTGACGAGCTTCCTATCTAAAATGTCGTGTCGTGGAACGCATTGATTGCGAAGCTTTGGGCTGTTTTTAGTGGATGCAAAACCAGGGCGTTTCTCCAGGTGTAATCACCTATGCTTGCATCTTGAAGGCATGTGGCCCTACACAGGACTCCAATATGGGCAATGATGACATTGTGAGATGGGAAATGATGATATTGTGAGACAAGCTGCGTGCTTGGCACTGCCTTGATCGACATGTATGCCAGATGTGGTGTGCTTCAAAAAAGTACAAAAGGTTCTTGAGGAGTTGCCTTTGCGGAATGTTAACTCTAAGAATGCACTGATTGCAGGATATGCTAAATAGGAGGGGGGCCAAGAAGCTATGGGATGTTTCAGTTGATACAAAGCGAGTGCATCTCTCCAGATGCAATAACCTATGCTTACATCTTGAAGTCATGTGGCAACTTGAAAGACGCTAAGATGGACAAAAGAACTCATGAAGATATTGTAAGTCAGGATCTGTTGGAAAAAAAACTTGGCACTACCTTGGTCAACATGTATGCTGAATGTGCAGGGACAGGAAGCCCTGCGCTGCCCCAGCATTAGGCCAGCTAGTATATTCAACTGCTCCGATGCCCTGGATCTCTAGCAGTGTTGCCTGATTTGAAAAAAAGGGTCTTCTCCAGTTTTTTCATCTCGCAAACAGTTTTCCATTGGCTCCATGCACTTTTGGAACAGGTCCATGCCCAGCTCCTCGAATTGGGCTCTTGTGATAGTGGAGTAGAAGTCTATACCCTCATAGAGAGAGTCGATTTCAATAGTTGTATGAGCGGCGAATGAAAATACCCTCTTTGCCCTCTGACAAGCTGTCCTGAGCTTGCACAGGGCCCTGGCATTGCTTGTTATATCCTTGTACTTCCTCTTGAAGTCCTGCACGAGGTGGTTGACTATGCGATGCTCAACGTCCTTGTCTACCGGTCTTCACCTCCTTCACCTCAAACATATCTTCTTCAATTGTAAGACGAGGGACATCAAAGGTGCCATCTCCAAGGTGAAAAATCAGGAATTGTCCAAACCATAAGCAATCGCTGCAGCAGTAGGTTCATTGATGATTCTCATCACATTCGAGCCGGGAATGACACCCGCATCCTTGGTGACTTGCCTTTGAGAATTATTGAAATATGTAGACACCATAATCATGACATTCGTAACTGTGGCGCCCAAAAACGCCTCAGCAATTTCTTTCATCTTTATCAACACCATAGAATATATTTCCTCTACAACAAACTGCTTTTCTTCACCCTTGTAGTGCACCTCAATCAATGGCTTGTCACTAGGCCAACAATTACTTTGAAAGGCCATAGCTTCACATCTCTCTGCACATAAGGATTGGAGTATTGTCGTCCAATGAGGTGCTTGGCATCTGTAAAAGAAACCAACAGAAAGAGCAAGTTAGATATATATTTTCCCCAGCAAATACTATTGATACACCGCTAGGGCAAGAGCTACAGGACGTGCGGCAGCCTCCGATGAGAAACTACTTTCCGCACATAGGTACATGGAAACAACAAAATACAAACGTACCAGGTGATTGTAATACACCCGAACATGGAAGAGTCTAAGAGCAGAGCAAGATTGAATGAATGACAAGTAAAAGAGCTACAGATCATGCATGGAAATCCAACCAACAACTTGTAAAATCATATCCATGCGCATACTAGCTACAGATCATGCATATCCTAGAAATCAAATCAAATCAAATCAAGATATGAGAACGTACCAAAACCGGTATTGATGGGATTCATGGCGACTTGGAGAGGCGCGCAGTTCAGTGAAGGCCACCTAGAAAGACATGGTTCGGTTTCCTTGGTCGTTGATGTTGATTTCCACACGATCCAGATGCCACACACCTACACAAGAGTACGTGGTACCCAGGTCGACAGGAGTTTGTGGTACCCAGGTCGATTAGCAGAACCTTCCTTTGCTGTGGCTGACTCTGAGGGATGTTAACTAGTACAACAAAAAAGGCGTGGTTTGAATGTTTTACTTGGTAAGCAAAGGTGCTTTTTTCAAATAATCCCACAGCATTAAGCCACTTGGCTCAATCCTAAGCATCGAATAAAGAAATGAATCCAATGTCCTCTTCATAGGAGATGTCGTGGCAACTTAGGGACTTCCATGGTGGAGCAAAGGCTCAATTGAACCTTATCTTGGCGAGCGGATCTCGTGGTTATGGGATGTGAGGTGGCCGGGTCAACCCGAGTCTAGTGCGCAACAACGGTGTGCTATAGATTTTATGTTTTTGAGTTACAACATGGAGCAGTCAATGCCTGTCTCTCTCTCAAGGGATGAGGTTGTAAGCGATTTGGAAGAGACTTATTAGCGATGCCAAGCAGATCCAGGCTATTGTTTCACCCCTGCATCAACGCCATGTCCGTTTGATGACTATCCACACGATCTAGTTGCCGGCAACTGGTGCAACATATGAAAACCCTGTGCTACATATTGTCCGTCTGACTTCTGCATCTTTTTGGAGGGATCGCACCTTGAGAGCCTTCAAGTTGCATGTTTTGACTAGAGCTATTAGTTTCTAATGGATGGCTGTTGCGTCCCTTGCACACGGAAAGTGGTTATTGGAGGCCCAAAATTGATGAATCTTTAGAGTTGTTTTTTGCTCGCTATATTGCTCAAAGCACGGGACTCACAGAAGTTCAGCAGTAAATGTTCAATACAGAAAACAAATCTATTGCTCTTAAAAATGAGATCGCCGTCAAAGGAATCAATAGATCTTTTACAGTTGTTAATGACGAGCTTGAGTATACTGTCTCTATGGCAAGAAGACATAATTGCTGACCGAAGCAGCTTACAATACACACACGCACACACACAGAGAGAGAGAGAGAGAGAGAGAGAGAGAGAGAGAGAGAGAGAGAGAGAGAGAGAGAGAGAGAGAGAGAGAGAGAGAGAGAGAGAGAGAGAGAGAGAGAGAAGGTAATATTGATCAAAGGACATAGAACATAAAGTTACAGCAGCGTGTTTTGTGTATGGCAGGGAGGACATACATTTTACAACACTACACGATCCAATTGCACAAGCGCGACTCCAGCTCGACAACACTGCAAGGTTCGTTATCTGCATCCAATTTCCCACACGCATGTGTTTGCTTGGCGCAACACATAAATGCTACAGGGCAGGGCACGGCTTCCGTTTCTTATAATTTTGTGGAGAGACCACAGTGCCAACTCTCCACCATACTTTTGTATGGCACCTCTGTATGACATGCACTGTATACTTTGCACTTTCAATCTATGATATTTCATTGCAAGACGATATGTTTAACTATTCACATTGATTTTTTGTAGCTCGACTAAAAAATTGGCCTATAGATTGGACACTCAAAAAGCGGCAATACAACATTGCAGGTCAGTAAAGCACCTCATTTATTGTTGCACGTCATTTATGCTTTATCTATTTGTTTGTTTTAGAATTTTTTGCATTACTTTCTTTGCTTCAATTTATTTGGATCTCGTTTTCAAGACTATACACTTGATGTCGATCTCTGCACATGTTAGTTACACACACAACTCTTTACATGCAATTGCTAGCCAATGCATGTGATGTATTACAATAGTGAATGAAGCGTCGAAATAATTAATATCATCTACTAACATAATATGGTGGAAGGGGGAGCCCTTTACACGTGTCGCAATCTGCGACCTGAAGGCTAAAGTTCAAAACTAAAAAAGCCCCTTTGCACGCGATAAAGAGGGAGAGAGGGGGAGAGAGAGAGGCCGCCGGCCGTACTAGTACTATATATGTCCTCATTTCTCTCGTACTAGGTGTCAATATGAAGTTCTCAAGACCTAAAAGATTACAGTCCAAGTATCAATAAGGTAGGGAGCAAACTGCAACCAACTTAAAACTAGCTTACCGTCTGTATGCTAGGAGCATGTAATCTGACATCTTTGCTCACAATCTAGAAATATGTCCCTCTTGCACGGTGGCATACCTCACATATATAGCAATAAACCAGGTCGGCAAACAAATAAAATAGACACTCCTATTGTCCTCACTTCTGTATTATTGTTGGGTGCTTTGCCATCGTTGCAGGAACAACAAGATTTGACAACATTGCATCTAAAATACATTACCAGTTCAAGATACTAACCACGAATCAATAGTAACCCCTCTCTATTCATGACACACCGATGATTGATATTTGGACAGATACTCCCACTGTCCTCACTTCTGTATTATTGTTGGGCGCTTTGCCATCGTTGGGGAAACAACAAGACTTGACAGCATTGCATCTAAAATACATTACCAGTTCAAGATACCAACCATGAATCAACAATAACCCCTTTGTATTCATGACACCGATGAGTGATATTTGGACAGATATTATAATTATAGAGGAGCTATCCATGTTAATCCAAACGACTTTTTACCTTATCGTAAGACAAAGTGTCAACGTAACAAGCAATACATTGGCAGATCCCTTCAACAACAAATGTGTTCTCTTGCTTGGTGATCTTTCCCAACTACCCCCATTTTGTGTTCACTCACGGGAGCTTTGTAACACATGCCATATCACAAGCTCGGTCCACTGTCTACATGCAACTTTCTATAGGATGTCATGCTCTGTAAGACATGCAACGGAACCTGAATTGCTTCAATTCTTGACCATTATTTGTGAAAGAAAACCAGTTGTAGATAAGATCAATTGTACCTTGGGTGCATGTATTAGAGATGAAGCACATATGGATGACTACATCAAGCAAGGCCCACCAAGCAAGACTAGTTGCAAGGCTCAATGTGGTGTTGGAACTCCAATGCCTATGGCCTCAAATGTGAAGATTGGAAGGTTAACTCTCCTACCACCATTATTACTAGACCCTTGGACGAATTCCATGAAGGAAAATAAAAAGAGATGCTCTCACATGTGCTTGAATTTAACGAGTCCTTAGCTTTCAATCGATATAATTTTCATTCAAAACACTCTGCATATATTTTGCAAAATTTAACTAAGAAACTTAGTTCATCTACTTTCTAAATTTATTAGCAACAACCCATGCACATAGTGGCTTAACTTTATGTGCATCCTTATGTCCCAACCAAGAGAGACCTTGACAGAAGCTCCAATAGAGTATGCATTGAATGGAACGTCTCCAAACCCACCCCCAAACAAATGGTTGTCGATGTCAGGGCAAGACTAAAAGTAATTCCGCTGCAGTTTGGAACCTACTTTGAGACGTGTTTTGAATGCAACAAGTTTGGCCACTGTGTGAGAGAAATTGTCCACTAAACCTAGAGCACGGGAGGGAGAGAAGAGGGGAGATGTACAATCTGCGGAAGGAGAAAAAATAGATTGTTCTAAGGAAACTAAAAACTCATCCCAACCCCTTTTGCAAGCGGATCCCACCACTACAAAGTCATCTCAAGGCCCTCAAGAGCCACTTAAGGAGCAATCAAGTGTATTCCTTACTGCAAAGCCTCGTCCACTTACAATGGCCTCAATTGCACCAATCACAATTTTAGAACAAAATACTGCACTTAAGGCATTCAAAGGAGTAAACTATGGTACCCTAAGAAAGGGTAAGGAGAAAAATCATCACCACTCACCTCCTGACAAGGGGGTTTGCTATCATGCCTTTGAGGTGCTGCAAGACATGATACCCCTCGACAACCAGGAGTCTCCTCTAGCACTGGGAGAAATGAGGGAGTTTGGGGGCCTAAGTGGATCTGTTGTTGAGGAATTTGTTCCCCTTTTCCCCACGAACCCTATTCTCCAAGTGATATCTTAGAATGTGAAAGGTATAAGGAAAAGGGAGAAAGAAGAACAACTTTGGCAGGTGATGAAGAGGAGAAGAGGGGTATCCTGCCAGTGTTTCCAAGAGCACCACCTTGATATCACCTCTCCATGAAAGTAGACTCTTGGGGAAATCCTATTTTTCTATAGTACTGCTACAGATGGATCCAACGGGGTTATGACAGGTGTTCATAGGGACCTTGAGCTAAAAATTGTCTACCAGCACCCATCCGAGAGGGCAATGGGTGTGTCAATCAAACTAAAAAATACTGCGATCACGTTTATCAATGTGTATGCATGCAACAGTTCGAAAGGTAGAGGAAATCTTTGGAATGACCTCTCTACTCAAATTGAGGGGGAGTTCTACTTAGTGGGGGAATTTAACATGGTGTGCTTAAGGCAAGACAGGAGCGGTCCTTCAAGCATCCTCTTAGGGATGAGCATAGGAAATGATTGACTTGGGAGGAGAAATGGGTGCTTGTTGATGCCTGGAAGATTGGTCCCTAAAGAGATTTTGTAGGGTTAACCTATCATTGTCTTCGATCAACCCAATCGGCTTCCAGGCTTGACATGCTATACTTATCGCACAATGCTGATTGGGTTCCATCATATCTTCATATGACAGTTCTTATACAAGAAAGATTATCGCATCACTTCCCCCTTCTTGGTGTTTTGGATTTACGGCATAAGGACATTACCAACTACATGAAGCAAGAAACTTCTAATCACTAGACCAAACTTGTTTAAGGACCGTCATTTCAAGGCACTGGTGTCTCAAGCATCTAGTGAGCTCAGACAAGACATTGCAAAGAGAGAGAGCGGACCCTTGAAAAGAGTTTAACCAAAAATTAAAATTGCAATAAAGAGGGTTGGGCCAACTCTCAAAAAGAACAAAGCTCACGAGGTGTGAGCCCTTACCTTTTGTTTCGAAGAGATCAGTCAAAAGAAAGTGCAAGGCATCGCTTCAAAACAGGAGCATGTGGAATGGTTGAGGATTAAATAGACCCTCTTGACCAGTGAACAAGAGGAGATAAACGCACTTTGAGTGCAAGCCAAGGAGAGTCATATTAAGAATGAGGAAGCCAATAAGACTGTATGCTTAGATCTATAAAGGTGAAAAAAGTACAAGCCACCGTCACATCATTGCTTGACAATAAAGGCGAGAAGATCACCAACCCAGACCAGGTATCTCAGATGATGCTTGGCCATCTCAGTGAAATTATTGTAAAGGAGGACTCGACCTCACCCGCAATCAAAGAGGCCATGACTAAACTATTTGAAGAAACTCCAAGGTTGGTGGACAAAGGCAGAGCAGGCTACTTGGAGAGAGGGTTTAGCTTAGAAGAATGTTGGTCCATGCTAACAAGATGGGCAAGGAAGAATTGCCAAGCTCGGATGAATTACCATTGAATTTTGTCTAGAATTTTGGATGGATTTGGGGCCTTTCTTGTTGACCATGATGAACAAGGCATTCATATCTTGCAAGCTAGAGCCAAGTGTGAAGAAGGGACTAATCAAACCCATTCCTAAGCACACTGTCTGTTCTTAGCCAATCATCGTGTTGATTGTGGTGTACAAGATCTTGGAAAAAATGATAGGTGAAAGAATGTCTCCTATCGTGGAGGAAGCCGTTTTCCCCCATCAACATGGATTTATTAAGGGAAGATCAATCTATGAAAACATATTGGCAACCATGGTTGGAATGGAATATGCCAGGTTCTTTAAGCAAGAATATATACGAATTCAACTAGATATGAACAAGGGTTATGATAGTATAACGTGGTCCTTTGTGCAAAAAACATTGAGCCACTTGGGGTTCGGATCAAATATTGCTCAATCTTGGCAAAGGTAGCTCATTCAAGCTTCTCTTGAACTCAAGATTGGTCGGCTCATCTAATGTCAATCGGATCCATTCATCAAAGCTTCCCCTTTCCCCCTCTTTAGTTTATTGCATGCACCCATCTGTAGATCCCAAGATGTCAAGTTGCCAGGGTGCAAAGAACACTCTTTGGCATAGTCAGCGGGGGCTGTTGAGCCACTCTTTGGCATAGTGAGCGGGTCGGCTCATCTAATGTCAATCGGATCCATTCATCAAAGCTGCCCCTTTCCCCCTCTTTAGTTTATTGCATGCACCCATCTGCAGATCCCAAGATGTCAAGTTGCTAGGGTGCAAAGAACACTCTTTGGCATAGTCACAGTCAGCGGGGGGCTGTTGAGCCACTAAGAGCAAATGATTAGTCCCAAAGCTTTAAACCTTAATAAAATCTGTGCTAAGAGTAGTAGTTATTAGGCTTACGCTCAAGCTAGAAGAGTTGAGCTTATCTAAGGTGTGTCCCTCATGCTAGATGAAATGATCATAAGAGTCAAAGTCTATTAACTTAATCATGGGGGAGTGACGTAGAGTCCAACACTCACACACAGTGCATCGTAAGATAAAAGCACATATCCTTGACAGAAAAAAAACCCTTCTTAAAGGGGTGCCAGCTTGTAAAGCCACATCATATGCTTTTATAGCTACACCTTCTTTCTAAAGAACCCCTCAGAAATCTTTCTGGCATAGCATATTGTTTTTCCATGCATTTTTGTGTATGCATATATAGGATGTTCCATCATTGGACATATGCATTAGACACCCCCTTTTTGCTTCCACCTATGCACCTCAAGTGGATTACAACAGGCAAACCAACTTTCCATCATGCTACCTTTATAGTTGCTACCCTTTTACTTGCCCATCCTTCAACAAATAATCCTTCATTATTTCTTTAATATTTCCCATGCTAATTAGTACTCCAATAATGTGTGTACCCCAAAGGAACTTTTTTCCCACTAGGTTTTTCCCCTTGGTCATCTAGGTATTAAACCCTAATTTAGATCTCATCATTCTTTTTCCCTTGTACATACTCTTAATAAATAAACAAAGACTTGCCATTATGTTGCTACAACGGATAAATGCGACATCATATCTCACACCAAAGACAAATTTGGACCAATGATGATGCTATAGCGGAATGAACCTCACCATAAAAATCAATGACAAATGAAGAAAATCAGCCCATCAATAACCTTCCAGCCTCCACGGACACATTTCAACAGTTCCCGAGGACGGGCACTAAAAATTTGAATGGGGGAATGTTAACTGAGCCAACGTCAGTCACAAAGAAGCAGTAAAGATTAGAGTGACACATTTTTTCCATTTCCCAAATGTCTATGTATTGTAATTTCCCAATTTATTTCAAGCCATTGTAATATTTGTAATGTGTTACGGGTTCAATGGGAGTTCCAAGCTATAAAGAATAGGTCAATTAGTGTGCCTAGGTTTCAGAGTCAGTAAGTTGCTGATCCCTAAAGGCCTTTGGCACCTTGACAATGCATATTTTTACCCTAGGTATATAAGGCAGTGTGCAAATGAAATTAGGGTTCTCAGCCTCATTTTTTGAGATCACTCTTAGAGAGAGCTGATGAGGTGTGTGGCTATGGAGTCCTTGAGCTTCTCCTTGATCATGTGACTTGATTAGCACTAATAAACACTTAATGCTCTTTCACTATGTCTCTCTCATATTTTCTATGATTGCTAATGATCCTTTGATTAGATAGATCATAACCAATTAGTGGTTAATCCCACACTAATCTTGTGTGATTTTCCTCTATTCTTTGTGTGTGCATGTAGGTTTGATTGGAGTGTGGATTCTCAATGGATCTATATGTGTGCCCTTGTGATTATTGTGTGCATGATGAGATTAGTGATGTGTGCGGCTTTGCAATCGTTAGTGTGTATGACTGTGTTGATTTGAGGTGAAGATAAGTGGATGTGGAGATTTCCAGACATCCTGGTTTAGATCCTCCATAAGTCGAGAAGCTCACCTCATAGAGTCGCTATTCGTGCTTTGGACATGATTAGCATACTAATTGATGAGTGTTTCCATGCCCTAGCCGGGTAGCTCACCCCTCTGGATTTACAACTATTGTTTCTCATTGGAGCTATGCGAAAGAAGAATCTAGACAAGCACTGTACACCTTGCCCTGGTGGCCAAGTTTGAATCAAGAATCCTTGACGGTTGTCCTTGTTGAAGCTGGATTTTCCATGTCTGATTCAATTAAGGTAGACACATCTTTTGTGAATACAAGCTTTATGAATGTGATGCTTTTGATGAGCTACACGCTTCCCCACAATTTTTATACAGTTTTGCATTTGAAATTACAAAAAAGGGCAAGCATTAACTAGGTCTTACATATCATGTATCTGCTTCATCAAGTTGTTCAGATACATTTTAAACAATGGATCCTCTCTCTTTCTCTCTCTCTCTCTCTCTCTCTCTCTCTCTCTCTCTCTCTCTCTCTCTCTCCTCTCTCTCTCTCTCTCATGGCACTATCTAAGATTTTTATAGGGAGAGTGTGCATAGCAGAGGGTCTTTCATACCTTGTTCACTCTACTATTGGGTGAAGCAGGGATGCCCACTTTCTTCGACTTTTTTTGGATTTCATATTGATGAGATTGTTGACTATATTGAGACTGCAGGAAATTATAGAGGAGCATAGCTGTCAGGTGTATTTTTGGGGCCACACACTAAGTTGTGGCTATTTGACCGATTGGTCACTTCCACCATGCTTTATGGAGTGCAGATCCATCACTCTAGGGCTATCTTATCTTTCCATTGCACACTAAGTAATACATACTCTCTATTTCATGCCTTGAGCTTCTTCATCTTCTCCAAGCTGTGTGTGTGGGGTATTTTTTCCCTCACTAGGAGGTTCTTTCCCCCATCCATTGTATATATGCCCCCACTCTAGGGCTATCTTATCTTTCCATTGCACACTAAGTAATACATACTCTCTATTTCATGACGAGCTTCTTCATCTTCTCCAAGTTGTGTGTGTTTCCTTGCAACCCTATTTCCAACAATTGGTATCAGAGCAAGTTACGTCCTCTCGGGCTTAGTCGTCAGCATTGTCAGCACATGCCTGCTCACTTTCTCAAATTTCAATGAGCTTTGGTGAGTGTCAGTAGGTTGACAAATACTTCAGGTAAGCTTGTAGAGCTTAGTCTACTCATATTTTCCATTCATGCTTATTTTGGCCTCCGTTTTCCACTATAAGCAGTATTGTGCATGCAATTTTTTCATTTTGTGTAGAATTGCTATCAATGCTATTTTTTGCATAACAGATCCCTTACAATCTTCTACGGGTTGTGCTATATGACAGTGTTGGTCTTGCTTTGTTTCTCCTCTTTTTGGGTAGTTTTCACATTAGGTGTAGGCATTCGCATAGCTGACAACAACACAGATGTGTTCGAGATGTTTGCTTCTCTTAAGGATAAAGTGGATGGGGACAATTTACCAATGTGGGATTACATGATGCAACATGTTCTTGTGTCAAAGGGAATTTGGAATGTTGTACAGAGCCTTGATGTATGTCCTGGTTCTGAGGATACAGGCGATGTCGAGGATGTTGCAGGTTTTGGTGGCAGGGTTGCTGCTGCCTGAGCTATTTTGCCTATGGCTGAGCAAGCTCGTTGGGATGTAAGAGATGTACATTCTCATGCATTGATTGAATTATCTGTGAAGCGTACTATTACTCCTCACATTCGTTTAGCTATATTTGCAAAACAAGCTTGGGATATTTTGGCTGGTCTTAATGCAAGTCGCAATGAGGCTAAAATTACATTGTTGCATAAAGAGCTAGAATCGAAGATTATGCATGAGGAAGATGAAATGAAAACTTTTCTTGCTAGTATCAAGGATATCAATGAGTAACTTATTTCTACAGCCTAAGTCATTTCTGACGGTTTCCTTGTGCAGAGTGTTCGTGATGCCTTGCAAGATTCTTACCAGAGTACTTAGAGACTTATGACCCAAGGAAATTCTAAAATCAATTTTGATACATTATGCACATTGCTATTGCAAGAGTCATTTTCTAGAAAAAATGGGTCTAAACAATGTGCAGTTGAATAGGCTTTTATTGTTTCTCAGAGGAAAAGTGGTAACAGCACTGTAACCACTTCTCATGGTTCTTGGCAAGTGGCAAAAAATTTAAATCCAATGCTTCTACTAGCAACCCACCTTGGAAATTCTGGTAAAAAGGGAAAAAAACAAGATGCATTGCCACTATTGTAAAGCTAACGATCCCTTGATCAAGCAGTGTCTGAATTGAAAGCAAAAGAGACTAAGAAGAAAGAGGTTGGTTCCACTACAAGTGCAATAATTGTAGATTCTAATGTGAAAGGAGATTGTGATGTTGATGTAGATGTTGATGCAGAATGGTATTTTTGTGTAGAGTGCACTTATTATCCTTCTATCCATGATGCATGTATGTCAGTTGTTGCAGATGCTCATGTGTGGCACTTTGACAGTTGTGCTACAAAGCACATTACCTCTCATCATGACTTGTTTTCCTCTCTTAAGGATGTCACTCATTGGAATTCTATCACTTGTGCCAACAATGCCTCTTACGCGGTCAAGGGAGTTGGAAAGATTGTGTTGACTACTCGGAATGGTAGTTCTTTCGCACTTGTTGATGCACTTTCCGTACGTGGGATAAAAAAGAACCTTTTGTCTATATCTGCACTTGCTAGACTTGGTCTTTTTGTCAAATTTGTGGATGACAAATGTATAGTTCATGATCTTGGTTTTGATGATGAAATCGTTGCATATGGCATTTTATGTTGTGGGCTGTATAAGATCACTTTGTATGACAAGTGTAGGATTTTTTTTTGCAAATGAAGTTGTGGATTCAAAGGCCGTTTCTTCATATGCAAAACTTTGGCATGCATGTTTTGGGCATCTGAATTTTGCCAATTTGTTGTGGTTTCAAAAATATGATATGGTTGCTTCTTTGCCACCTCTTGACGCATCTGTGAAGCATGTTTGTGAATGTTGTATTTTGGGTAAGATGCAACACTCAAAGTTTTGAAAGGATGGTTCAGTTAGGGCTACATGGAGGTTGCAGCTTGTGCATAGTGATGTTTGTGAGCCCATGGAAACTCCATCCTTACGTAATTACCTCTACTTGATGACTTTCATTGATGATTACTCCAAGCATGCATGTGTATAGTCGCTTAAAGTTAAGTTCAAATTGTTTGTGTGCTTCAAGCAATTTTTGGCTATGGCTGAAAATGTCTCTAAATGTACTATGGGCACCCTCCGTTCCGATCGAGGGGAGGAGTATATGTCTCATGAACTTAATGCATTTTTGGCTAGTTGTGGGATTAAACACCAATGTACAATGTCATATACACCTTTTAAAAAATGGTGTTGCTGAGAGGAAAAACAGGTAGCTTACGGAGATGGCATGATGCATGGTCAAGAGTCAAGTTTTGCCACGTTCGTTTTGGCTTGAGGCCATCATGTGTGCTACTCATGTACTTAACATGTGTCCTACAAAATCTTTGCAGCCTATGACTCCTTATGAAGCATGGCATGATCAAAAGCCATCTATTGACTACATGCAAGTTTTTGGATGTTTGGTTTATGATTTGGTGCCACAAATGTAGTGCAAAAAATCGGATAATAAGGCTGTCAAATGCATTTCTGTTGGTTATAGTGTTGAAAGCAAAGGTTACAGGTTGTATCATCTGCAAACAAAGCGTATCTTGGTCTCACGAGATGTTCTATTTGTGGAAGATTCTATTCAACCATTGTTGTCATGTACTAGAGACAGTAATGTAAGCTCACGGGACATTTATGACACTTTGTTGCCTCTTTTTAGTGATGGAAGTTTGATTGTAGATTCCAATGAAAAAAATGTACAGCCTATGGGGGTTTCTGAAAATGCTACAGATCAGCCTATAACTGATGCAGATATACATGATGTACTTGATGAGGAAAGGGTTGAGAATGAGTAGGCTACAATAGTATTAGAGGTATGCCAAAATGGCTGGTTCATACTTTGCGTGATAGTAAATTGGATGCACCTTTGTCTAGTCGTACTCGTTCAAGTTCTCACTGTGCATCTTATGCATCAGATAGTTATGCTTTGTTTGTGTCTAGCTTATGTAATAATGAGGAACCTGTGTCTTTTGATGAAGCACAAAATTCAAAAAATTGGATGGTTACTATGCAATAGGAATATGATGCACTTATAGAAAATGACGCATGGACTTTATGTGATTTTCCTCCTTGAAAAAAGGACATTGGTACAAAGTGGGTTTACAAGTTGAACCGTAAGCCGAATGGTGAGATTGATCGCTATAAGGCTTGACTTGTTGCAAAGGGTTATGCATATTAGAAAAGGCATAGATTATGAAGATACTTTTGCTCCCACTTGACAACTACACTGAATTTTCTATGTGCATTGGCAACTCATTTTGGTTGGGATGTACATCAATCAAACATTGTTACTGCTTTCTTGAATGGTGTCATATTTAAGAAAGTTTATGTAACGTAGCCTCATGGTTTTGTCATTAAAGGGCAAGAAGATAAAGTGCACAAATGTAAGAAAGATTTGTATGGGTTGAAGCAATCTCCTTATGCATGGTATGAGAAAGCTGACACTCATTTGTTTAACCGAGGCTTTTGTAACAGTCCAACAGAAAGCATGTTGTATGTAAAATGTGAGGGCAATGTACTTCTCATCGTTGTTCTATATATGCATGATTTGTTGATCACTAGTTCGAATGAGGCACATATAGATAAATTTAAGGATTATTTGAATGCTACTTTCAAGATAAAAGATTTGGGGTTGTTGCATCATTACTTGGGCATACAATTTAAGTAGTGTGATGGTGGTATTGCCTTGTGTCAGACAAGTTACATAGAGACATGGCTATGTAAGTTTGGACTTCACGATTGCAAACTTGTTGCCACTCCCATGAAAACAGATTTAAAATTGAGTCTTCATGATGCTGGTGATCCAGTCGATGTCACTCTTTACCAAACCGTTGTTATATGCCTTATCTATGTATGAAACACAAGGCCAAACACTTAATTTGAAGTCTCACAAGTCAACAGATTTATGCATAGCCCAGGCAGGGTCTAAACATTGGCACTCTATCAAGCGGATCTTTTTCATCTTGAGTAGCATTTTAAATCTTGGGTTATTTTATCCCAAGGGGGATCATTGCCGCCAGATTTACATGCTTTTTCGGACTCAAATTGGGCTAGTTGTTTTGACATGTGAGTGTCCACAAGTGGTTTTTCTTTCATGCTTGGCAGTTCATGAATATCATGGTTGAGCAAGAGCAACCTATTTTGGCCACTTCCAATTGTCAAGCTAAGTACAAGGTAGCCTTCAAAGCTATGGTTGAGTATGTATGGCTCATATGCCTTATGGTTGATTTGGGTGTTGGACAGAACACTGTCAACATTATCTGCACTGACATTCAGAATGCATTGGCAGTTGGAAGGAACCCAGTTTTTCATGCTCGCACAAAGTACATTGAGGTGCATTACCACTATGTCACGGAGAGACTCTCAGCAAGAGGGATCAACTTGGCTTATGTGCCAACATATGACAACCTCGTACAAAGGCATTGTCTCATGAGAAGTTTGAAGATTTTTGCAAAGCTTTGGGCTTACTCCCCTTTGTGGATTGATCATGTCCCCAGGGCATGGCACTTCCCTATACTTTATGTGCCAGCTCTTCTTTACCACATCACTCCCAAGGGGGATTTGTTTCCATATACATCTGGTAGTGATGTGTGAACACACTTAGGATCGCCGGGGCAATTTTTCCCTTACTAGGAGGTTTTTTCCCTCGTGCATTATATATACACCCATCACTCTAGGGTTATCTTATCTTTCCATTGCACACTAAGTAATACTACTCTCTGTTGTGTACCTTGAGCTTCCTTCATCTTCTCCAACTTGTATGTGTTTCCCTGCAACCCTATTTCCAACAACCCTCACAGGGCCTTCTTCTTAATCAATCCATCCAACTTGGCCGCTCACGACACCCGAGGATGCGAGGATGTTCACACCGTAGACGAGGTCTACATCAAAGGCTACAAAGCATCATTGAAAGACATCAAGCACGTCCCCCACCTGAGAGCTGACCATGGAAAACATTGAGTCATTACTGTAGAGACCCATGAGAGAGCTCATGGGATGATCCCATTGTCTACTTCTCCTGTTGTCAATCTCATTGGCCCTCATGTGAATGTACCCACTCTCCATATGTTTTGAGCTGATGTATTATGTGATAACAACATTGATGATGATGAGGATATAGGCTAGCCTTGCGTACCTTCCCACTCTAGGTACCCTCATCTATTTTTATCTTTATGTTTCCCTGACACTGTACTAGAGTCACACATGGTTGTAACGTTTTGGTCTCATAGGTCATTTTGGCCTTTTGAAGATGTTAATATAACATTTCATTTCATCTCTCTCTCTCTCTCTCTCTCTCTCTCTCTCTCTCTCTCTCTCTCTCTCTCTCTCTATATATATATATATATATATATATATATATATGTGTGTGTGTGTGTGTGTGTGTGTGTGTGTGTGTGTGTGTGTGTGTGTGTGTGTGTGTACACACACACACACACACACACACACACACACACACATACACCTGGTCGATGAGAGATGGAACGAGAGAGAGAGCTTGCAGGGGGACTAAAGCCGGGGCATGGAGCACGGCGTGTGAGCACTCGGGCAGGAGCACAGCGTGTGAGCACTCGGGTTGCATGATGAGGACCTTCATTCTTTCTCTGTGTGCTTGAGTGTCTTTACATGGCTAGCCCTAAGCCCCTTTACAAGGCCAACTCTTAGCGAACAAACCAAAAGCCGCTTTACGCAAGCGATCTAGCACAGACCTCTAACTCCTAACGGCGAAACCAAAAGCCACTTTACCCTAAGCAATATAACACAGACTGCTAGCCCTTAACGGATTGAAAGAACCAAACTAATGCGGCCAAAAGCCAATTTAGAGCAACCAACTTTAACCAGATTTACACGACCAACTCCTAACAATCAAATTAGTACTATAAGATGGCCAAACGGATTAAGGTGGCCAAACCCTAATAATGTAACCTAAATGGATTAAGATGGACAAACCCTAATAATGTAGCCTAAACGGCAAGTTCTAAACGGATTAAGATGGCCATACCCTAATAATCTAACATAAACGATAAGTTCTAAATGGACGAAGATGGCCCGGGGAGGTCACCTAATAAAAATGTAACCTATCACGTGAGTTCAACAAAAGGGTATTTAAAGTTCTTGAAAATTATAGAAATATATATACAGAAGGGCATTATTTTTTCAAATTTTAAAAAAACTTACAGATTTTAAAAGAAAAGGGTACATTATGTTCTTAACAAAACTCACAGATAAGGGGTTTTACAAACATGTCTTGCACGCACGTGATATGGTAGTTTTACACATAGTGAACCCCCCGGGGAAGATGGTCAAATCAAACCCCAACACTATAACCTAAAACTATATCCATCTATAACCTAATGCATCTTGATACTAACATTTACAACCACTTTGCATTTGTTAGCCATAGGTCGCTAACATAATTAACAAGTTGACCTATGACATTTCACAACTTAAAAGTACTGCATAAATATAAAATAATTAACCATAAATCAATGTAAACCAAAACGACTCAACAAATTTTTTTTATATTAAATACCCAATGCCCTACAAGAGTCCCCAACACTTGGCCAGTGGAAAGTGGAACAAACTTGAATGCTTTAGAGCTATTGGAATTGGAGACGGGAGGCTTCACATTCATGAAAATTGCAGTAGGCGAAACCATCAACGTGCGTTATCGGACTGGAGTGTCAATTAAAGCCTCAAAAAGAATTGAATAGGCTGCAACCATGGAGGCACAAATTTTTTTGCACACTGTAGTGAAGGCAGGCAAGCATGGAAAATTCATGGTGGAGACATCTTCTTCCCTGTCCCGGGAGAGAGGTACGAAGTTCATGTTGCCAGTAGTGTCATGTGTACATGTGGAGACTTTGCTGAATGAGTGGTGCAAAGCAAACCATATATGGCATGCAAGCATATTTACTACATCTTCTTGCGTTATTTTGGGTTGGATTTGACCCACAATATGTTTATCCATCAGAGCAAGCTGACTAATGAGGATTTGCTACATGTATTCAGCTCTGTAGGCGAACGACATAGATGATAATTTTGATTTTTTCTATTCTATTTGGATTTCATAATGTGCATACGAATGTGTATGGCACGAGCTGTAACTGATGACTTAATATTGTAATTCTTATTGTGAAATTTTATTTTTCGAGGAGATGACTTCTGTCTTGCTCTTCGTACTATTTGTGAATGGCGTGCTCTATGGATTGCGGATGATATAAGTTGACACCCAATTGTTATGTTTGATGAATGCCAAGGTTTGATAGACGGACTTGAAGCTAATAAATTGATGTTTGACGAATGCCATGGTTTGATAGCGGGGCTTGAAGCTATGGTGTGCATATGAAATCGATACAAGCTACATGGAAGTGTGTTCTTTCATTGGTAGAATGTTGTGGTTCATTCTAGTGGGATGTAACTTCTTATCATCCCACTCTGTAGGGATCTAAATTTACCAACAAAGCTCTCTCTTGAAGGCAGAAACTCCAACCGTGTAGAGAGCTTTTGCATTGCGTACACTACCCTCGTAGATGTATTGGAAAAATCTCTCTCAAAAGCTTCCTCCAAAATCTCTCTCCATTCCCACCCCCGACAGTTATGGTTCTTCAGCTGAGCTTTAGGAGACCAAGACAGAGTTAGAGAAGGCCAAGAATGAGCTGTTTGAGATTAGATAGAAGATGCTACAGATGGCCATCAAACATAATAATGATGCCAAAATCATGGCCGCTCATCAACATGACATAAACAAACTTTAGAAGGAAAAGCAATGATTGATTGAGAAAATAGGTTTGCTGAAGAAGCCACAGTTGAGGTGCAGGGCAGGTTGGAAGAGATTTTTTTTTCTCTGAAGTCCCTGATGGCCAATCACCATACCTTAAGGTAAGCAATCACATAAAAATACATATACCAATCTTTAGTAAATATTGCTGATCTAGAAGAAAATCTTACATTGAATATGGAAGATCTGCAAAATCTACTTGAATCTATGAAGTTAGACTTAGAGGAGAAATCAGAGAAATATATTGATGCCCTTGTCAATCAGGTCTTAGTTCAGTACATTAAGAATCAAGACACTGATGAAGATGAAGAATACCAAGAGGACGATGAAGACCACGGGGAGGACATTAGAGCTATCCATGAGGATGACAACGACGACGACGATGATGACCAGCCACCTCCAAACTCAGCAGCTAGAGATCAACCCGTGCAAGGTACTGGTTCCACCAGCCAGTCTCAGGATCAAACTAGAAATAAGAGTCAGTCTAACCAACATCAGACTCAAGAGAAATCTCAGACACAAGGCCATACTGGTTCCCAACATGCATCAATTGAACAATCCATTGTTCCATCTACAACAAGGAACCAAAACAAAGGTAAGGCCAGGCTAGTGGAGTCTAGTTCATGCTCGAAATCTGAATGGGGTCATTCCACTAAGCTGCTAGCCTTAAATAAGACTCTGAGATGACAAAAAGAACCTCAAATTCAAGAACTTATTCATGATTAAATGGCCTACTGAGATCTGGAGAGTTTTTAGATGTTGTATGTGGGTGCCAAGAAGATGGTAAAGGCTTGGAAGGGCATGAGTTATCATAATTATCCAATAATGTAAATTGCCTCTACATCCAAGCTGTATACAGGTATTGGAAAGAGTTCTAGAGTGGTGTGTAACCATTGATGATGTGGCAATAAATCCAATTATAAAGAGCCTGTAACAGACTTGGACACTCCAAGTTGAGAATCTACCACGACACCACAAATAGTCACTTCAAACAGTTCACAGTTCACAATTTATGCGACACTGGCCCAACGGAGTTCCGTGCCTAGAGATATTGGCCCCAAAGACTGGCGCCCATTTTGGTATTTCTTTTTGTATTAATCCGTGTTCAAAGTACAAGAGCGCAGGCGCCTAGGCGCTCACACTCAGACTCTACGTCTACATGCTCTGAGTTATGAGGCCCTGCCCGCATATTTAAAGATTACAAGGGATACCAAAAGCAAAGCCCCAAAAGTTGGTAAACTCAAAAGCTTCTAAAAATAAAGCAAAAGGAGTTTCTCTCTCTCAAGCTCCCTTAAGCCCCAAAATAAAGCAAAAGCAAGAGCTTCTCTCTCTCTCTCTCTCTCTCTCTCTCTCTCTCTCTCTCTCTCTCTCTCTCTCTCTCTCTCTCTCTCTCTCTCTCTCTCTCTCTCTCTCTCTCTCTCTCTCTCTCTCTCTCTCTCTCTCTCTCTCTCTCTCTCTCTCTCTCTCTTGCGTAGCCAAAAAGTTGTAAAAACAGCACCGAAAAATCCACCGTGCTTTGCGAGCTACCACATCAGCATGTAGTACGGAATTCTGTGAAAAGTGCTACCATTTTCGGCCCTTCTGCCACATCAGCAGTTCGATCTCTCGAGGCTATCCATACAGGAGGTGTGTGTGAACCGAGCAGCCACATCACCAGATTGTGACATAACCCCTCTTGAAAACATTGTAATCGCCCTCAATTATGCCTCCAAAACAGACAGAAGACATAAACTGCCTTAGCAGACACTGACTGTTAGTACCGACGCACTAGGAACACACATCTAGCACATGTACCAATCAACAGTCACATCACACCACATCAGAGGACATCACTTGACATCTCACATGACAAATTCATTCGGATCTTAGACCATGATTTATCGGCAATGCAATTCGCAATTGCATCTAGATCCACTCAGGACCTCATAGATGCTCGATTAACTAACCCCTATTGCAACCATGTCTATTCGAGATCATTCAGACCAAAATGCTGTAGTCATTTCGTGTATTAGTTCCTGCATTTAAACAAGTCAAGAACAAATCAGTTTTATATTAAACCAGAATTCCATTTCATAAAGTCATACAACAGAATACTGTCAGCTCTCAAAATCCTTGAAGCTCAAAGAGACATCAGTAACTCTAGTATTTCAAAAATCAAGGCATCTGATGACAAAGGAGTGGAGTAACTCCCCTCTTGTGCAACCCATTGCACCAGATCTTCGGCCAAGCTGAATTTGGGGTTCCATTTCGAGTAGACTATGCTAAATTAAAATCTTCAAGGTAAAGGTTCACAATATGAGGAGTATCTGCTGGGTCCTCCTCCTCCATCCACTTTGCATCCAATGCAAGATAGTTCTTGAATTTAACCAAGAAACACCTTCGTAATTTACCCTTAATCTTTCTATCCTTATGTGCCAAAATCTAAGAACAAGGATCTCCTCGTTTTCTTCCACTTCGGGTTGCTCATCGGGCTCCCCATCTTTGGGCACATCACCTTTAAAAGGTTTCAAGAGACTCACATGAAATGCATTGTAAATCCTCCAAGTGTTGGGCAGTTTCAGTCAGAAGGAGACATCATTGACCTTTTCAAAGATCTGGAAAGGTCTGTAGTATCTCATACTAAGCTTTGGAAAAATCCTTTCCTTTCCCTTCTTCTTTCTCAGGCGCGCCTTCTCAAAACGTAAGAGCACCCAATCATTCTCCTTCAGCCAAAATCTGTTCAGGAACGAGGATCTCCTCATTTTCTTCCACTTCGGGTTGCGCATCGGGCTCCCCATCTTCGGGCACATCACCTTTAAAAGGTTTCAAGAGACTCATATGAAATGCATTGTGAATCCTACAAGTGTCAGGCAGTTTCAGTCAGAAGGAGACATCATTGACCTTTTCGAAGATTTGGAAAGGTCTGTAGTATCTCATACTAAGCTTTGGAAAAAGCCTTCCTTTCCCTTCTTCTTTCTCAGGCGTGCCTTCTCAAAACGTAAGAGCATCCAATCATTCTCCTTCAATTTCAAACTGCGATGATGGTGATCTGCTGCCTTTTTCTGTCTTTCCTGAGATTTCTGCAAAGCCTCGCGGACCTTGGCAAAAGCCATGTTCAAGTCGTGCGTGTACTCATCGGCTTCAAAAATCTTGTCTTTCATGCTTAGGAAGGGTCAAACCTTCGCAGCACCTTCAACAATCTCAAACGGTGCCTTCCCGTCGAAGAGTGTATCGTGTTATTGTGGAAAAATTCTACCAAAGGTAAATACTTTTCCCATTGAGTCTTCTGATATGAGATGTAAGACTTCAATAAATTTAAAACCATTGAATTGGCAATCTCAGATTGTCCGCCGTCAGTCTGCAGGTGGAAAGATGACGAGAACTGCAACTGCGTGCCAACGTTCTCTCAAATTGCCTTCCAAAACAAACTCGTAAATCTGGGGTCCGTGTCGGAGACAATCGTCTCGGACATGTCATGTAATCTAAAAATCTGGGCCACAAATAGTCTCGCTAAATGATTCGGCTTGATTGTTTTCTTCACAGGAATGAAATGAGCTTGCTTGCTAAATCTATCAATAACAATCCAGATACCATCATGACCACTCTGTGTTCTCGGGAGATCAAAAATGAAATCCATTGCAATACTTTTCCATGGGCGAGTGGGTATGGGCAAAGGCTGTAACAATCCCTGTGCTTTATGCCTGTCAAACTTGACCTTCTGGCATACCAAGCAACTGTGCACATCCTTATTGAGTCTCGGCCAAAAGAAGTATTTCTCTACCCCTTTCAAGGTGGTAGCAATGCCGCAGTGACCCGTAAATGGTGGACAGTGGAATTTAGTCATAACCTTTTCCCTCAACGGCTGCCTAACGCACAACATGGTTTTTCTCATCAAATAGCCATCGCAAATGGAATATCCCGCTACTCTCTCCCCATCCCGTATCTGTGTGAAAATGTCTGCAAAATCTGTATCCATGGCATACTGATCGACCATATCCTCGAAGATCCTATGGTGTATCGCAAAAATAGCTAGAACCAATGACTTCCGAGACAAAGCATCTACTACCAAATTCTTCCATCCCTGAACATGGACAATCTAGAAGTGAAACTGTGACAAGATGGTTGCCCATCGCATCTACTTTTCCGATTGCTGCTTTTGTGACAAGAAGTAGCGTAAACTCTGATGGTCTGCGAAGATAGTAAAATCCGCTCCGAGTAGGTATTGCCGCCATAGAGTAAGAGCATGGATAATCGCCAAAAGCTCTTTCTCATAAATTTGTGTTGTCAATTCCGGCCTTGAGAACGATTGGCTCTCGTAAGCAATGACATGGCCTTCTTGCATTAAGACCACAACCAGACTTCAAGCGTCACAATATACTTCAAATGACTTCTACAAGTCTGGCAAAGTCAAAATTGGTCCCGTAGTCAATTTCTCTTTCAATGTCTGAAAGACAGTCACCTCTGTGGGTCGCCACGAGAAAGGGACTCCTTTCTTTGTCAAGATATGCAAAGGGGAAGCAACCTTTGTAAACATTCTAATGAACCGCCTGTAGTACGAAGTTCGAACACAAGCCCAAGAAACTTCTAACTTCATGGACATTCTTAAAATCGGGCTAATCACGGATAGTCTCTATCTTGGCCGGATCCATCTGCACTCATGCTCTGCTGACACAATGTGTCCCAAAAAGTGTATCTCTGGTAGGAAAAATTCACTTTTCTTCGCATTTATCACTAACTTGTGATCTCGTAATGCCTGAAAGACTTGAAGCAGATGTATTCTATGTTCTGCCTCATCCTTGGAGAAAACAATGATGTCGTCAAAGAAAGTGCCAACAAATAGTCTGTACTCTTGAAAAATCATGTCCATCATCCAGTTAAATGCCGTAGGAGCATTGGTTAGGCCAAAAGGCATCACCAAAAAATCAAATAACCCAAAAGTCATCTGAAAGGCTGTCTTTTAGCTGCATGACCTCAGAGGTTGTTGGTGGAAGAGAATGTGCACGATGGGTGAAAAAAGGAGTGTGGTTGTGAGACTGTGGTTTATGCAAGGAGGTCGGCGCGCCAGGGGTTTTTGCTTTCACATATCATTACTAATAATTAGAGGTGTTTATCCTTCTGCGAGTTAGTGCATGGCCCCTTACAATGCAGAGAGAGGTTTCCATTGGCCAACTGAGGATGATGGCTACAACTGTGTGTGCTGGCGATGCCCGTGCTTTCACGCGACTGCGTGTGCTATTGGTGGCCAAGCACAACAATTTTCCACCCTCTTATTCAACGGCATCCTGCTTACAGATGCTTACCACATAATTAAAGGGTTGTTTTATAAAAGAAAATCAAACCCTACCTTTGGAGTTGCTTCCCTTTTGATGAGTCTTGTAGCCGTGTCAAAAGTCATCACGTCAAAAGTCGTCAGAGAAATCTTTTGGGATTATTCCGATGACAGTAAAACTTCCAGAATGCTTCATCTTCTTGACGTTTTCTTCCCCTTTCAACTAGAGATAGAGGTTGTGGAGGGTTAGTAAAAAACTTTTGAACCTCATTCAACCATCCCATTACTTCTCACGCTATGTACTCTATAACAATTGTATTATGAGATTAAATATTTTTTTAAATAAAAAATTATCCGACCAAGCTAGCTCACCAAAAATCAGTCTTTAAGCGCCCATTTGACTTGTAATTCAAGATTCACATTCCAAGCATCTCTTCCCACAAAATATACACATACATCCCTATATATTGAAAGAAAGGGTTGAAATAACTTAGTTGTATTCATCATAGCCCTGGTTCTCGCGGTATTCGTAACATTTAATGGCCTAGTAACTTGTGTGTAGTGGAAAATAGCATGAACATAGTGAGAATTTCATTAGAATATATTCCTAATGAGCATAACAAGATTGCTTGGGTGGAGAGAGCAACAAAAGGCATAACACCTAGTTAGATAGGCATGAACAATACATCAAAAGAGAGAGAAATTAAGCTATTGACAATAGTTGAGGACCGGATTTACATGGAGCCGGTCCCCCCTCCAAAAGGCTTTGTATTTATAGGTTTCCCCCATCAAGGGAGACTTTTTACAATACAATACTTTGTGTTACTTCAATAACTAGCTAGTGCAATGAAGATGAAAGCTTCACAACACTAAGAAAACACTTATAAAACACAACATCAATTCCCTCACGGTCTCAGACCCAAGACCTCACACACCTTCGAAGATGGTGAGAGTTAGCGGCGTATGAGAGTAGATTGAGAGGAAGAAGGAATAGTCTCATGAGAAAGAAGTACATCTCCTCACATAATCACTCATAATAGCTTAGCATAGCTTAGTAATTATCATGTTAGAGGAGATGAGCATGCATTGAATCTTGGCTCTTGGTTGGATTTGCATCACAAAGCCAAGATTTGTTGGTGTAGGCCTCCCTTCTCACAAGCTTGGAGTAGATGATGAGCTTTCCATTAAATCTTGAGAAGGAGAGAGAGAGAGAGAGAGAGAGAGAGAGAGAGAGAGAGAGAGAGAGAGAGAGAGAGAGTCTTCTTGCTTCACACATGAGCTAGTGTGAGTGTGTGTGGAATAATGCCTTTGAAAAATCAGCCCCTTCTCTCTCTTGGTCAACCCCTCTTGCTAAATCCTCATGCTAGCACCTCATTGGACTTTCCAAGCTTAGCCAATGAAAATTGAGAAGCATAAGTGATAGCCTTGTGACATGTGTCCCCCTTTCCCCTTTTGTGAGAGCTTTAGGTAATTAAATAATGCAACTAAACTCTCATTGGACCCCTTTGTCTTCTGGCCAATAGGAAGCAGGCAAGCCATTGGGCTGTTGAATGCTCATTGGACCCCTTGGGAGACTGTCCAATAGTCTTCTAGAGAGCTTAATTCTTATTGGTTCTTTTATTAAGTGTTTTTAAATGAATTAAACTAGATTTACTCTAGCCTAATTCTCATTGGTCCACCTCTATGGCCATCCAATAGGACTTGGGTGCACCTTGTGGGAAATTGGCCTAGGGAGCTGATATATGTCCCTCATTCCCTTTGTGTAAAGGGAGCCTGTGTGTGTGTGTGTGTGTGTGTGTGTGTGTGTGTGTGTGTGTGTGTGTGTGTGTGTGTGTGTGTGTGTGTGTATGTGTGTGTGTTTCTCTCTCATCCCCTACTTACATGGCTCGCCCCCTCCTATGTAGGAGTCTTGAAGACTTTTTGGCACGGAGAAGACTCTTGCACTTTCATCTATACTAATTGTCAGAGCGCATTGGTAGTTGCAAGGATCCTAGTCTTTCATTCTTGCAAAAAGCACATTGAGGTGCATAGTCACTATGTCAAGGAGAGAGTCTTAGCTAGAGAGATCAACTTTTCTTGTTATTGACACATGACAACCTTGTAGATCGATTCACAAAGGCATTGCTTAATGAGAAGTTTGAAGCTTTTTGCAAAGCCTTAGGCTTGCTACCTTTTGTGGATTGACCATGTCCATGATCATGTCCATAGGGCATGGAACTTTCTCATACTGTATGTGCCAGGTTTGATTCACTACATCACTCCCAAGGGGGATTTGTTAGCATCTAGTAGTGATGTGTGTGAGCACACTTAGGACTGTCGAGGCACTTTTTCCCCTCACTAGGAGGTTTTTTTCCCCATGCTTTACATATACTCCCATCACTCTAGGGCTATCTTAACTTGTACTTTCACACCAAGAAATCCATTCTCCATAGTATGCCTTGAGCTTCTCCTCCATCTCCAAGTTTTATGTGCATTCGTGCAGCCCTCACTCCATCACAAATAATAGGTGATTTGGTACTAGATCATCTACGAAAAGTACTCATTCAGAAGAATTACTTCATCTTTACTTCCCCCTTGTGATTTGTATATAGGCCCATCATTCTACATCTATCTTATCTTGTATTCGCACACTAAGTAATACACTCTCTATTGTGTACCTTGAGCTTCATCTCCATCTTTAAGCTATGTGTACATTCCTACAACCCTAACTTTTAACATTTATGGTCAACACATGAAGTGAGAGGTGTGGACAAGGGTCACCAGATTCAAGCATTGCATTTTGATCATCAAAGTGCCATTTCTTTGGCAAATAATCCCATGTTTCATTCCAAAACGAAAAAATATTGAGGTGAGTTATCACTTAATATGGGATGCGTTGATAGACAAATGGGTAGGTTGAGCTTATCAAAGTCTATAATGATGACAATACTATGGATGCTCTCACAAAGAGCTTAGCCATAAAGCACTTTGCACATTGCATAGAGTTGATGGGTGTGGAGTGAAACCACTATCATGCTTCAAAGTTGTACAAGAGTTGTACAGAGATTTGTTTTAGTCCACTTAAGCAACATTGGCCATTAAGTAGAAGGTTTTTACGGTAATGGCCAAGTGACTGGCCATACAACCCACTAACCCATCCACTAACCCCTATTCATTTATCCTTATAGAATAAGGAAGCACAACAGATTGTTGTACTAAACTCCACGCACTCTCTATATCCTCTCCTACTTATCCATCGCATGCACTACACGCATGCTCCTTGCTCCTGCACTCTTCAAAGGATCATTCTTATAGGAATGTGACAAAGACCTTAATAGAAGAGTTTGACTTGATATCTACTGCTAATATAGAACTCCTAACATGGTTTACTTCAAAAATACATCTTCGGATGTGTGGAGCTTCAAAAAATGATAGTTTGCAAAGAGAAGATTGCATCCTAGATAGAGATGTAGGGATGAAATGTACGTTCCTAAGCCATTGTTAGATTAATTATTTGAACCATTTGAATGGACTCAAATATTGGCAAAGATGGTTGTGTGCGTAAATGCATCAACTTTGACCAATTATTGTAACAAAGAAGATAGGATATAATCCATATCCAAATGGTGTCCATAGCATGTGGAGATCATAGTGAGCTAGAAGGGGATTTCAATTGCCTACATTGGAAAACTAGCATTGATATGTGTATATAAGATACAAGAAGAAATATCCATATTGACTTGTTTGAACAAAAAGACAAAGCTACATTTCATGAGATCAAAGAGCATTCAATCACTTAATTTGGATCATATTCCAAAAAGGATAGATCAAGAGTGTAATTGTTGGCTAGAAATAGAGAGGAGGAATTTTTGGCTTTTCAAACTAATGATGAAGTAGAAAAAAGAATTCTTAAAAGAAACAAGAAGAAAAACAAATGACAACACATACTATGCCAAGAGTGGAAGGGAATGTTGAAAATGCAATCGCAAGAATGCACACAAAGATGAAGAAGATGAAGGAGAAGGTCAAGAGCACACAACACAAGAGGTAGTATTACTAAGGGAAGTGCCAGAACCTATGTGATTAGTCTACAAAGATGGAGAAGATGAAGGACAAGGTCAAGAGCACACAGCATAGGAAGTAGTATTACTAAGGGAAGTGCTAGAGCCTATGTAATTAGTCCACAAAGAGGAGTAAGCCCAAAGCTTCAAACTTCTCACAATTGTGAAAATATCAATAGGGTTGTCTTGCATATGCACCTCTCCTATAGATAGTCCTCCTTCACATTACGATATGCACCTTTATGTGCTTTGTGTCAGCATGGAACACTGGGTTCCTTGCAACAACCAAAGCACTCTTACTATCAGTAAAGATGGTGGTGGCACCAACACCCAAGTTAGTAGTCAAAAGGAATATGAGCCAAATGCAGTCAATAGTACTTGTGAAAACTACATTGTATGTAGCCTCACAACTAGAAGTAGTCATTGTAGACTGCTTCTTACTTAGCCAAGATATGCATGAGCTATGGAGCATGAAACAAAAACTACTAATGGACACGCGTATTTCATAGAAACCAAACCAATTTGAGTCTTAAAAATCATATGAATCTACCAGCAATGACCCCCCCTTGGGATAAAATAGCCCAAGATATATACTACCACTCAAGTAGGGAAAGATCCCCTTAACTACCTTCCAATGGGTAGACCCTAGGCTATGCGGGTGAGAGCATAGAATGGTGTTTATATACTTGGTGTCCATGGACACCAAGTATGATGTTATGGCACCATAGCTGAGCATTCATTCAATTCTTTCAAAAAGTGTATTTAAACATAGCCGCCTTCATGACTCCACTACTATGAACTTTTGAGCATTAGTAACTGATATCACTATGTGTGTGTGTGTGTGTGTGTGTGTGTGTGTGTGTGTGTACACGTGTGTGCATTAGGAAAAAATTGGACCCCCTTGGGGCCATGTAAGGATTCCTAATTTTAAGGGATTAAAACTAATTTTGTAGGGGATGGAGGGAACAAAGACAATAAATAGGGCTACTTTTGTAGCTCTCTCTCTAACTTCTCTCTAGATAGGAGAGGGGGGGAAAGTAGGGAATGAGGGTGGTAAAGTAGGAGGAAGAGGGGGGATAAAGTAGGAGAGAGAGGGGAGTAAACAGAGAGAGACGAGTAAAAGTAGAGAGAAGAACCATTCTCTCTCTACCTATCACCAAACAAAGAGAGTAAGTAGTTATGACAAAATCCACTTTTCAGTTCGTGCATCAATTCACCCCAAAAAATTGAATTTTTTATAAAATCTTCAAAATGGATCTTTTAAGCTTTCAAAAGGTCCCTATATATATATATATATATATATATATAAAAGAGTATTTTTTTAGAAGAATCTAACTTTTATAAGCTCCAAATCTAAAATTCCGTGGGTCCCTCTCTACATTAACTCCAAGAATAAATAGATAATGCCACATCATCAAAACGTCCATCTAATAAAGCCTAAAAATTAAAATTTTAAAAATTTAAAAATTTCCCTCCTTTGAGCTCAAAAATTGAACCTATATATAAAAATATATATTTTTAAGTCTTTTTATCCCAAAAATTGTCTGTTTATCCTAAAAAGTATATCTTATCAAATTTTTTTTCCCATCATAACTTTTCACCATGTCTCTTTGCGACATAACCAATGAATCACCTACGCCGTCATCTACTAGGGCAACTAATGTCAGTCTGCGTCTACCGATCGAATTTGCTCCCACAAAAAAAAAATGACGAGAAAGCATCTCAACCGGCATCCGTACGACGGTTTCGAGGAGAAACCAATGTTGACTTGTGGCTTGATGGAGGGTTGTATCCAAAAGATCCGCTCGTGGGATGTCATCCGACATTCCATACACTCCCAAGATTAATCAAATATGTGGGAGAAGGAGAACGTGGTCTTCTTGGGTATTGTAAGAGATTGGACTCCAATCACGCAGGTGCGTCGGTATATTTCCGACAACAATGTCAAGTGTTACACATTCATTCCACAAATCTCCAACAACAACTACATTCCTCAGAGAAACAACTCAAAGATCTTAAAGAGGAGATGAAAGCTACAGAAATAGAGGTAACTAAGCTACAGATTGCAATGATGCACCTAAAAGCCACTCCATTTGGCATGCGTGAGCGTAAGAGGGAGTTCTCTTCCATTGAAAACTTAGCCTCTAATGGAGGGGCACGTAAGAAGCGAATCACGGCAACCAAGTATTTTTTTAAATTCACAGTGTTCATAACTCTCAAATAATTTTCATCAATTTGTAACTTGGTTCACCTTTTGAAATAGGACGTATATACAAGATGTGTGTGGAAGTTTTAGACAAGAGGACCGTTGCAATCTTCTCCTAGGATGCATCTCAAAGGAAGATATACTTTACATCATAGGTTGTGAAAAGGCCAAACACATGAAAGATGCCATCACAAAGGAGATCCTAAAAAAGATCTCTAACCTTGTGTCTGAGGATGATGTCCAGAGAGCTTGTGATGAGGTTGGGATCAGCACAAATGCATACCATGCACTTCATGGATTGATGAAAGATGCATTACGAGAGCAAGGCATCACCGAGAATTTATTTCCTATTCCACATAGTGTCCGACTTGCAAAAAAAGCAAACAATGATCTCGTTAGGGAATCCCTTGGCGAATACAAACACATTGAAGGATCCATGGTGTACTCTTCCACGAGTGCCAAGTCACGTGGTAATATAAAGGGAGGCAATACTATTCCTAATGGGGCAAAGTATTTTAGTTATCATCAATTCAACAATATTTTTGTTGACTTGAAACGACTACAACGAGCTATGGTTAAATTTTATGCTTTGTCTCCACAAGGTAATACAAATTGTAATGTCATTTTTTATTTGTATTGAATATCATTTAGTATAACAATTCAATTCCTGTGTTGTTTCAGTACTTGGAGAGAAGCTCATATTTATTCTTAAGCTAGATGAATGTCAAATTGTCAAAGGACGGAGATTGGAACGTATGAGTGTGACACTTATGAATGAGGCAATGTTTTTTGCAAAAGTTGATGCTATCGGTGATCATTCTCAGAAACCATCATTTAGTGTACAATCGGAAAAAGAAATATGGTGGTTAGGAGCTTTTGAAGTTCCGAAAGAGACTCATGAGGTGTTGGCATGGGTCTTCTCTATGATCCCGTGGATCACAGAGGTTATTAAGGCACAACTAGAGGGAGAAAAGCTAGAAGTAGATGGAGTAGGTACATTTGATGTTGAGTGGCACTTAGGAGGTGATCTAAAAACAATCAAATGTATACTTGGGTGTAAACAAGGTGCTTCATCACTTCTTCCTTGTCCATATCGTGTATGAGGATACAAGGAGAGTACTCGTGGCTCCACGTCTTCAAAGAAAAATGTCAAGGGAAGTCAGGCAACAGGGTCAATGGATGATGATGCAAGGGATTGGGTGTGCTCGGTGTTGAAGTGTCCTATCATGGAGGTCGCCAATCGGTCGACAAAAGATAAAACATGGCATCCCATTATCAATTTTCCACTTACAAATGTACACTTTTGCACTTTGCATGCCTTTATGCGTATATTTGATCACTTGTTAAAGCTTCACATAGAGTACGCTTTCACAATGAAACCACTTTCCAGATCCATGGAAGCCATTGGAATAGTTGAAACAATTCTAAGTTCGATTGGATGTCATGGTGGCAATGTTTCTATCATCGGTGAGGTGGAAAATATGCATGAAGTGCCACAAAAAGTATCTATGAATGGTGTGAAAGCACGTAGGTTTTTTAAGAAACCAGAGATGCGAAAGGAGAGGGGTGAAGAGGATGCTCCATGGGAGCTATGGAAAGCGCTTTGCAAGTGTACGACCGATCAAGATTCAAATCCCGTGCTTGTAAATCTGCGTAGGTAAGTGTGGCACCACTTGGAGTTAGTGCTTCAAATCATGTGGAAACCCCAAACCATGAGCGAGCAACAAAATTTGTTCAAAGATCACATTTCAAATTTCACTAAAGCATTTGTGTAAGCGTGGGGAGAGAGCAATATCACACACTACATGGTAAGTTACTTTGTTCAGTTCAAATTTTGATGCTATACATAAATATTTATTTGATCTAAGCATTTTTTCTTGATGCAGCATATTTTGTATGCGCATGGAGCATTCTTTATGTCAAAATATGGTTCATTAGACATGTAGAGCACTCAAGGAATGGAAAAATCACATTATCGAGCCAAAGGTGTTTACTTTAAAAATACACATCACGATGGTGGAACTACGAGATCCAACTACATGAAGGAGATGTTTGATTGGTTCTTTCGTTGTTCTTTGGGGAGATGTCATGCCATAGAGCGAGCGCGAAAGCCAAATCTTGCCAAGGAGGTTAGGAGACAATCTCGACTTACTGCTAAAGAGAAATGGAGAAACTCCACCGGACCCCCTTAATCATGCTAAGTGGCGTGAAAATCACCATAGAGTGGGCAAATGTTGGTTACCCAACATGTAAAACAAATGATACTATGCAATGTAATGTTTATGTTTGTAGATGTCTTTGTTGAGTTACTTATATTACTTCTCCATTTATCCGTTTTTTTGTTTTTTATATTTTGATGATATTAAGAGTTTTTTTAAGTGGCCTAGTCAAGTGTGAAGAGACCTTTTTTTTTATAAATAGAGGGCTTTTAGAGAAGAGGGAGTCTCATTTTCAATATTGCCCCTTCCTACAACATGGCACGCACAAAGCAAACAGCAAGAAAAGATCAACCTTTTTTTGCTCACCCTCATTCAACCGTCCAAGGTGCTCAAAAACCACCTTGGATACACGAACAAGAGCTCTTAGAAGAGATGGAGAGGGAATGGTCAGGTGAAGAGCAACAAGATGGACAACCTTCACGCAAGAAGAAACGGGTAGTGACATTAGACAACAAAACCGAAACGGACAACGAAGCACAAAGCCCACCATGGAGCGGACAGGAGATCCCAAGCAATCATCGAGTTCCGGCTAGGAAGACATTGCCACGTGGCTTCGGTGCTCTGCCATCAGATCAGCCTAGAGGTGATCATGGGTTACTAAATGAAGAGGATTTTGAGGATGTAGCAGACGAGCCAGTTGGAGCGCAGGGTGGAGTTGAAGAGCCAGTCGGAGCACATAGTGGCCTTGAAGATGCGCCAGCTTCTCCTCGCAAGTCCTCTCGTAAAAAGAAAAAGTTTTTCAAGGTTCGCCCTCGCAAGGCCCATGTCCCAGATCCTACCATCCCTCAACAACGGGCTCCTACTGTGAAGCGACGCATTCCAAAGGCGTTGCAAGAGATTCGTCACTATCAAAAAACTTCAGACCTTCTCATCCGCAAGGCACCATTCGCACGTTTGGTGAAAGAGATCATGCAAAGTTATCGAATGGCGTTTCGAGTTCAAGGTATCGACGTAGAAGCTCTGCAAGAAGCGGCAGAATATCATCTAATTTCTATTTTTGAAGACACCAACTTGTGCGCTATTCATGCAAAATGGATGACAATAATGCCCAAGGATTTAGCTCTTGCGCGTCGAATCAGAGGAGAAAGAGATTGAATTTGATTTTTATGCAATTTTGCCAATGTAAAGATATCTTTTTGAAATAACGAGTCGTGGCTTTTTCAAATATAACGAGTCGTGTACATTTGTGTTTTAAGTGATATAAGTAAAACTAAGTAGAGAGAGAGAGAGAGAGAGAGAGAGAGAGAGAGAGAGAGAGAGATGTGGATAGAAGAGCTGTCAACCAAGTGTGGTTGATTGAATAACCAAAAAAGATATTGTATTCTTATAATATTAGTCTAAAAAAGGTTTAAAAACGCTGTCTAGAGGCCTGCTGCAGAGGCGCGCGAGAAGGCAAAAGTAGAAGTTACTTTCGCTTTCTCGCGCGCCTCTACGGCAGGCCTCTAGATAGCCTTTTTAAACCTTTTTTAGGCTAAAATTATAAGAATTTTATGATATTATGCTTTTTTTTATGTTATTTATATTTAAAAAAAATTATATTTTGATTCAGTGAATTGCACAATCGTATCACAAGATAGAACCAATCACGTATTGTCTATCGTACCATAAACTCAATACAGAAGTTGGAAAGTACCAGTTAAAATCAATTCCCATTCAAATTTTGAAATAACAAAGTACAAAGATGTGATATATCTCATTACATATTTGTTAATTACAAGATTTATGCATCTATTGAGTGCTTGAGCCATCTAAGATATGGTGAGCAATGTTTTCTCGACGCACTTGGGCGCAGGGAAGCTGTTTGTGCAGCACATCCCAAGCAATTTGTTCCACATTGCTTAGACCTACATCTTGGCTTAAGGCCACGTTACACAGCACACGACCACGAATGTGTGTCGCAAATGCAGCATTGACCAAAGATTTATTTACAAGATATATAACTTGGGAGGCTTGAGATATGGTTGACAGGCATAGGATGCGGCTCATTGCTTTCATCATTGACACCCAAAATTGACCACAAGGAGTGTACTCCTTGTGGATTATCGCAAAGCCGTCCTGGGGGAGCTTGCAAGGTAATGCGCAAGAGATGACTGCCATCCAAAAGCTTGGCGCCTACCATCTCCTCTCCGACCTGCATGCTCATCCAGCTCCACAACATTCTACAAAGAAATCAATAGGTAAATAAGATTTCAGAATGCAACAATGAAAATTAACGTAATCACAAAACAAAAATTAATTAATACCTCTTGTTTTTCGTCGTCCTCATCGTTTATGCCTTTGCTGTCAAGAGAAATAGATGAATTGGGAGCCATAGAGACACTCTCAAGTTCATCTATATGAACAGGCATAGGAGTGCGTTGGGCTTCAAGCAATGCGCGTGTAGCTACAAACTCATCCTCCGACATAGATGAGTGTGGTGCATCTGTCACCGCCACCATTGCCAACTCCACTGTATCTACTACACTCTCTCCAAGGGGAAGGAGGCTTCGATCCAAAGGATTGGAAGAGGGGTCAATGGTAGAGGACTCTATAGTGGCACAGAGGATGGACAGACTCTCATCCATGCAGATTTCAAAGTCTTTTCAAGATCATGTAAAAAAAATATTCCTCCCCATTTATCACAATTAGGGAGAGGTGTTCAAAAAAAACCTCCGGTGTTAATGTCTCCTCCGGCGCATCTGCAGCGGGCTTAAAGGATGCTTCTGCACCCTCATCACCCATGGATTTGGCGGCATCCATGACACCTCCTGGGTAGGTTAGGGCAAGAATATTGCCCTCTTTGCTTGCATCCCAGGGCACTGTAATGGGCTCCTTTGTGTCCTTGACGATACCCCCAAGGCGCAAATGAGGTAAACTCACCTCAGATCTTTCAGGCTCCTCCGCAAGAAGAAACACAAAATTTGCCAAGCGACTTAGAAACTGGGTGCCAACCTTCTTCTTTTTCAAACGTGAATCTTCAATGTACTCACCTGCCTCAGCCGCAATTACACAAAATCGTTGAAGTCGCTGGGTGAAAGGCCGATCTCCTTTGTGTATGTAGCGAAGCAAATCGTATGGAATCCACAATTCCCCTTGTCCGACAATTGGTACAGCATACTTGTCGATGTAAAATTCAAAAAAATTTAAGATAGGCTGAAAAGATTGGTTGTTTAGGTGAATAGTTGCATTCACATCAGGGAATTGGGTGAAGAAATTGTGAAGATCATCACGATCTTGCCACTCGGTTGTTTGTAAAAACGCTTGGAAGCGTTGTAACGCTGTGGCTTCGAGAGGGGTGGAGGAGGATGCCATAATGCTAGCTCTTAAGGTAGGAATGCAAAGAGTGATGGAGCTCAAATGAGAGTGTGAATAGGCAAAGAGTGTGAAAATGGTAGGGTTTAGGAGGCTTTATATAGCACGCATCCCCCCCCCCCCCAAAAAAAAAAAAAATAATAACAATAATTAAAACATTAAACAATTTTCATAAAGTAACACAAATAACAAGAAGTTATAAAAAACTTACAAACTAAATTACAATCATTTAACTCTAAAAACACATCAATACGACTTTAAGATAATGTGCATTGCCAAAATTTGATACAACCATCTACTTGAACTTACAATTGTGATATTATAAGAAATTTAAGTACAAAACATAACTACTCTAATGATAAAATCAAATTCTCTTCCGTCGTCCACACCTTTTCAATTTGAATCATGCTCTCCATGCGGCTACCAATCTAGCAAAAAAAAAAAAAGAAATAGCATACCCAACTTAGAGCAAGGAATAATCAAAAGAACATAAATATAACATAATTAAGAGAGAAAAATCATTAACCTTACGTCGTCCGATGAAAAATTTTGTATCTTCTCCATGCTCTAAACCCATTATCACTAAGTGCTCCCGCACATTGGCCAATGTCCAATGCTTGTTCACTTAGATGGTTTCAACGGCACCACTCAACAATTTGATTGCAATATCAAATACTTCAATTGTAGCATCGGTGGATTGCAATGGAATCCATTCACCAAGCTTGCACATCCATCTTTCATAGAAGTACCACACGTAAAGGGTGGAGCGCACCTTGATGAAACGGATAGCAATGCCGAAACTTCCAACCTGACACCGAAAGTGATCTCCGTTGTGAAGTCCTTCAAGATACCTCCACTTCTCACCAAGGATGGCTTCCAATGTATCGTATTGTAGATCTTTGCAAACATACATAGTATTTGTATGATGAAAAGGCAAAGATCCAAAGATGCTAGCGAAGACATGAGCAGGACAACACCATCCAAGCCCAATGGAATGCGAGGCTTTTCCAAATTTTAATGATGCTCTCATATCAGCTACAATCTTGGCTTTCAAAGACATTACAGTGAATGCATCTGGCTTTGGCCACTCCATGCTATGCAAGGTTGTAGCCTCCAAAGGTTGTAGCTCTCCATAGCCTTCCTCATCTGTAGGTACAATGTACTTGTGGGTGTAGAAGAACACCCTTTGTCGTGCAAGGTTTGATGAAGTTGTGTTGGAGAAGAGCATATCCCCAAGACTTGCATGCATGGCCGTAAATGTGCCTGAAAGGCACGAGAGTGGTTGCTCCTCCACAAGGCTAGAAGGGAAAACATCTACATAGAAACAAAACAGTCAGTGAGATGTAAAAAGTCCATTTTTTTGTTACCACCAAAACCATTGAAGTGCAAGGGACATACAATTACAAGGAAAATCCCTTGGGTTAGTGATCCCTTGTAGACGCATGTGTCCAAACATGAAAACATGTTGAACGATTGCCACCGTACCCTTGTCTCTTACTTGCTTGAAGCCTATTAGTCTTCCCTTCCAATGGAGATCAACGTTTGTTCTTTCACGAACACGATGGGGACCGATTGCGGAGGGTTTCATGTAGACCCATGCACCTTCTTGAAAAACCTGAGGTTCCCATTGTTGCTCCTCATTCTTCGAGTTGTGGAGAACCATACTTTGAATGATGGGTTTGGGGCGTCTATTTTGACCATTGTTTGCCGTGGATGCTTAAGTGGGAGCTTGAAATTGCAATGGAGATCTCGGGGAAGGAGGAGGGAGACAAAGTTTAGAGAGAGTGTGGGAGCTTACAGTTGCAATGGAGAGCTTGAGGAAGGAGGAGGGAGACAGAGTTTAGAGAGAGAGAGTGGGAGCTTAAAGTTGCAATGGAGAGCTTGAGAAAGGAGGAGGGAGACAGTTTAGAGAGAGAGTGGGAGCTTAAAGTTGCAATGGAGAGCTTGAAGAAGGAGGAAGGTGTAAGAGTTTAGAGAGAGAGTGAGAGCTTTGTCTTATGGAAAGGGGCTATGGAGGAAGGGAGTCTTGGAAAAAAGGTTCTAGAGTGAGAAAATGACTTTTTGATCATAGGGTAGGTTTGGGGGGAGTTTTGGATGGAATATTTTGAATTTATTTTTTTTTTTTTTGAAAATTTTGAAATTTTAGGTTTTTTTCACAAACGTATCTGTGGACCCACCACTCCCCCCCTCCCTCTTTTACCCATCCACCTCCCTCTAGGATACAAAGCAATAAATGAGTGGACAACCCTATTATTCTCTCTACTTTCTTAGGTTCTACACTTATATACATTGCTCTCTTCCTATTGGCTGGAGCTTAATTAACCTTAATCCTATATGGCCCAAGGAGAGTCCACATTTTTTCTAATGGTGCGTGCAGAAGCTCCAGTGCCCATCTCCATCTTTGCACAAGCTCCATCTCCATCTCTCTCTCTCTCTCTCTCTCTCTCTCTCTCTCTCTCTCTCTCTCTCTCTCTCTCTCTCTCTCTCTCTCTCTCTCTCTCTCTCTTTGAAAACATGGATTGATGGAGACTCCTTGAGGCTTGCTATGGTTCCAGCTCACACTTCATCAGAAGCGTCAATGGAGTTTCTTGAACACAATGTGGACTAGATGATGGAGGAAGGAGTTCATGATGAGGCACATGGAATATGTATGGTTCATACACACATGTACTCTAAGAGAAAGGCTTGTCTATATGAGGATGTAATTATTGCACTGAGGAGGTATGAAGCACATGCAAAACACGAGTATAGGAATCAATGTTGTAGAAAGCAACTGCAACCCAACATCAACATTAAAGCCAAATAATTTCATAGAGAGGATGTGGATGTATGCACAAAGGAAGGTAGGAAGCACCTTAATATTTGAAATATTGTTCAACACATCCAGAGAGAGGTACATAGCTATGGAAAAGAAGACATGAATGCAATCATGAAGGTTTTCCTAAGTGATGAGCGCATCTTGCCATGGTGTAAAGATTTAGACTCTCTTCACTCAAATGACCTTATTTTGCCACTCAAAGTCTCCTTACAGGAATTAAAGATGAGCTGATGAGATCTTTTTGAAATGAAGCACATTCAACATGCTGGTGAGCGGATTATTACAAGGAGACTGAGAGCCTAGGAAAATGTGTTACTCTAAATAAAGTGGAAAACTATCCAAGGAACTTTTACTCAGATTTGGGTAGAGTTGAAAGTGATCCTATGTCATGCACATTGAAGTTAGACTTATGCAAAAGGAAGTCCATATATGATGGGTCCTTATTTGACAAATTGAAGCCGACAATAGTTTTGGATAGAGCACACTAGGGTGTATCCAAACAAGAAAGATATTTGTCAGAGACGATTGGGAAGAAAGTGTTATGAAGAGCATCCAATTCATTTACTTGATGAATCTCAAGTAAACAAGTCTCCTTGTTATAATGAATAATTCTCAAGTAAAACATCTCATTCTTATGAATAGCTAGCCATTGCTTCTATGGATTTATATAAATACTATTATATGCTATATGTAGGAAATTTATGTGTCACCACGATACTCCACTATCTCTGTTTAGGCTATTATATGCACTATAAACTATAAGTGTGTGTAATCATAGCCCAACGAATGAATGTATGCAATTATGTGTGCCATGTAAAAGGACTTTATAATAGTATATTAGAGCAACATGTGTGCTATGTGGTACAAATGTGTACGATAATAGCACAATATCCCTATCTATGCTAGTATGTTTGCTATGTGTATTAGAGTATGAGAGCACTATGTGTGCTATATAGCAAAAGTGTGTGTAATAATAGCCCAATGTCCCTATCTATGAAAATATGTGTGCCATGTAAAAGGACTTTCATTGTAGTATGAGAGCAGCATGCCTGCTATATAGCAAGCGTGTGTGTAATAAGAGTTGTTATGCTTCTTTCAATGCAAATTCAACAAATGCTATGAAGGATACGAAAGGGGCTTTTAGTGTGCAATGTCACTATGAACCATATATTCATGATGCATGTATTGCAAAATTTGTGGATCATGTGATACTTTGACAGTGGTGCAACTAAGTACATTACGTCTCATCATGATTTGTTCACTTCTCTTGAGACTATCCCTATCAAGAATAATGTCGTGTATGACAACAATGCCTCTTATCCAGATCAAGGAATCGAGAAGATTGTGTTTACTACTATTGGTTGTAGCTCCTTCACACTCTTGGATGCTTTGTATGTGTCTGTGATCAAGAAGAATCTTTTGTCCATGTCCGTGTGTTGGTCTTTTAATCAAGTTTATGGATGATAGATGTATAGTGCATGATCTTAGTTTTGGTGATACTAATGTGGAATTTGGTACTTTATGCTATGAACTATATATGATCAATGTTTAAAAGAGCCGTGTGGAAGATTCAGCATGCATAACTTCTAATTTTAAAGGCTATTTTAAAGGCAAAAACTTGGCAAGCTTGATTTGATCATCTAATTTTTTCCATTTTGCTATATTTGCAAAAATCTAATATAACTGTTTCGTTGCCCCCCTTGAGGAACAATTGAAACATATATGTGAAGGCTGTATTTTAGGCAAAACACATCATTCTAACTATCTAAAAGATGGTTTTGTGTAGGCTACGTGCAAATTGTAGCTTGTACACAATGATTTTTGTGGTCCAATGCACACCCCTTCCTTTGGGAAGCATTTATAATTTGTGACTCTCATTGGATGATTACTATAGGCATGCATGGGTGAATATGCTTAAGGAAAATCTGGAAGTATTGATGTGCTTCAAGAAAATTTTTCCTATGGTTGAAAAAATATTAGGTTGTTGTGTGGGCACCCTCTATTTTGATCAAGGGGGGAGTACATGTCCAAAGATTTCAATGCATTTCTAGCTAGTTGTGGGATCCTGGCATGGGATACAACACCAATGTGCAATGCCATACACCCTCAATAAAACAGCATTGTAGAGAGGAGAAATAGATTATTAATGAAAATAGCACAATTGATGTTCACAATCCAAGCTTTGCTACATGCATTTTGGCTTGAGGCTATCATGTGTGCTATGTATGTACTAAATAGGTTTCCTGCTAAATCATTGTACTCCCAATGAGGCTTGGCATGACAAGAATCCATCCATTGGACATTTACATGTGTTTGGTTTCTTAGCGTATGCTTTGATGCTCAAGCAACAACACAAAAGTTTGGGTGATAAGGCTGTGAAATGATTTTCCTTTTTGTTATAGTCTAGGGAGCAAAGGCTATAGTTTGTGTCATCCAAAAAATAAAGTGTATCTTGATTGGTCGAGATGTTGTCTTTGTGGAAGATACAATTCAACCCTTGTTTGCATGCGTTGGAAATAGGGTTGCAAAGAAACACACATAGCTTGGAGAAGATGAAGAAGCTCAAGGCCCACAAAACAGCGTATATTGATTAGTGCATAATGGAAAGATGAGTTAGTCCTAGAATGATGGGTGTATATATAATGCACAGTGGGAAAAACCTCCTAAAGAGGGAAGAAATGCCCCGACGATCCTAAGTGTGTTCACAAAAATCACTACCACATCTGTATGGTAACAAATCCCCCCCGAGAGTGATGCAATAAACAAGAGCTGGCACCTAGTGTAAAGGGAAGTTCCATGCCCTAAGAACATGATCAATCCACAAAGGGGAGTAAGCCCAAAGCTTTGCAAAAAGATTCAAACTTCTCACCACGAGGTAATGTTTCTGTGAATAGATATGCAAGGTTGTCTTGTGTTGCCACATAATAAGACAAGCTCATCTCTCCTAATAGGAGTCTCTCTCTGACATAATGGTAATTCGCCTCAATGTGCTTTGTGCAAGCATGAAAAAATGGGTTTGTGGCAATTGCCAATGCTCTTTGAATGTCAGTGCAGATGATGAGGAGATGATGTTGGCAGTGTTTTGTCCAATACCCAAATCACCCATAAGGCGTTTGAGCCATACACACTTAGTCGTAATTGTGAAGATTGCCTTGTATTCAACCTCAAAAGTGGAAGTGGCCACAATAGTTTTCTTCTTGCTTAACCATGATATGCATGAACTGTCAGAGCATGAAACAAAAACCACTTGTGGACACTCGTGTGTCATAAAAACCAGCCCAATATGAGTCCAAAAGAAGCATGTAAATCTAGCAGCAATGATCCCCCCCTTAGGATAAAACAACCCAAGATGTAAAGTGCCACTCAAGTAGAAAAAGATCCTTTTGACGGCCTGCCAATGCTTAAACCCTATGCTATGCATAAATTTGTTGACCTATCATATTGAAAACTGAATATTGAGCCTCATATTGCATACATAAATAAGGCATCCTTGATAAAGAGTGACATCGATAGGATCATCTTCATCAAGACTCAATTTAAAACTTGTTTCCATTGTCTCTATGTACCTTACATAGTAAGGTACATAGAGACATTACTATGTAAGTTTGGAGCTTACTTGCAATCTTCAAGTCCAAACTTACATAGTAATGTCTCTATGTAGCTTGTTTAACACAAGGCAATACCACCATCACACTGCTTAAATTATATGCCCAAGTAATGTTGCGATAGCCTCAAGTCTTTCATCTTGAAGTATCATTCAAATCATTCTTAAATTTAGTAATATGTATCTAATTTGGTCCAATGTTTAGCAAATTATCAACAAAAGAACGACGATGAGAAATACATTATCCTCACGCTTTATATACAAAGTGAAATCTGTTGGACTGTTACCAAATCCTTGTTTAACCGAATGAGTGTCATCTTTCTCATACCAAGCACAAGGAGACTGCTTCAACCCATACAAAGGTTTTTTTCTATCCTTTCTTGACAAAAATGCGAGGTTGCGTTACATAAACTTTGTCAAATATATCACCATTCAAGAAAGCAATAACAATTTCTAATTGATGTACATCCAATCCAAATGAGCTACCAATGCACATAGAAAATGAACAATAGGCATATGACAAGTGGGAGAAAAAATGTCTTCATAGTCTATACCTTTTTGTTGTGCATAACCTTTTGCAACAAGTCGATCCTTATAATGATCAATCTCACCATCCGGCTTATGTTTCAACTTTGTAAACCCACTTTTTACCAATAATTTCACCAGCAAAAACACTCTCTCTATCAACCACTTCATTTGCTGTAGTTTTTTTGGATTCTTCATGCTTGAAAGTTGATAGTAATGTCTTTCCCATTGAGACTAACCAAAGGCCTTGTTCATATCCTTTTCAGTTGCCTTACTGACTTCATTATCATCTCCAGTAGAAAGATCAAATGCCTTAGCAACTAACTCTTCTGTTAAGTACTCCTCTTTGAAACCTGACCATCATTTGTCTGCATGTGTTTTAGGTAGACGGTTTCCATCTGAGTTTTTCTCCAACTTACCCGAGGCGATCTTGAAAAATCAAGCAATCCAATCCTCCTAAGACATGCAGTATTTGCTTCACTATTCTCTAAATTGTACCTGAAGTCAATAAATGTGTAATCAGAGAATACTTCATCCCTTGTAGGATGTATATACGGGCAGGAGTAACCATTTTCGGCTCATTATCTAAACTCGGATCTGGTACCATAAGGCCTTGATAGCGTGTCTTCCTTGTAGAGAGCATTAGTGCAAGTGTACCCTCATCCTCTGTTCTTGTATTCAGACTAGCAATTGCAAAAGGATTATGGGTTTTTGACATGTTAACCACCATCGTAAAATGCAAAGGATTGTTGTACACAGGTTGTGACTACTCATTACTATGTCGCATGCATAAGTAGGCACTATCCTAGGTTCATCATTAATATGATGTCCTCCTTGATTCTCGATGATTTGTCCCCATAAAATGGCTTGAGTCTAAATCCATTAATGGGTTTTTTAATTATTTTACCTTCCTGATGAGACAGTATGAAAGTATTTGGTCCCACTGGCCTGACTATTGGAAATGGCCCTACATATCTGAGTTTGAGTTTACCAGGCCTCAATCCCAATTTGTTGTTATACACCAACACCCAATCACCTGGAGAAAAAATTTTGAACTTTATATTTTTGCTAATCCAAGCTTGTCTTCTTTTTTTTGGGTAATATCTGCAATGTACAGGCTATGTATTCTATCCTCTTCCAACCTTAGTAAAGCTTCCTTCCTGTAATAACTGGCTGACTCTTCAGGGGATAATTTTTCTTGAATTGCAACCCTGAGGCTTGGCACTATAAATTCCATAGGAACTACTACTTCTAACCCATACAGTAGCTTAAATGGTGTCATGCCAGTAGTCACTTTATATGCTGTCCTAAAAGCCCATAGTGCCGAGTCCAATTTCTCATTCCAGTCTGTCCTATTTTGATTGACCAGCTTCTTGATAATCTTGACCAAAATCTTATTGTTACTCTTTGCTTGTCCATTGGCCTCGGGATAGTACACTGTTGACTTCTTATGCAATATCATATGCAACTCAGTCAGTTTATTGATCACCTTATTAATAAAATGTCCTCCCTGATCACAAACTAGCTCAATGGGACATCCAAACCTTGTCATAATGTTTCTGTACTTTTGCTTTATTATCTCTTAAAGCCACTTCTTCTACCCAATTTTTACAGTAGTCAGTTGCAACCCATATATACCTGTTCTGTGTAAATCTTGCAAGTGGTTTGATTGAAGCAACAAAATCCAATCCCCACTTGTGGAATGGCTCCAAAGGCAAAATAGGTTGCAATGGCATTCTGTCTACAATCAATGGCCTGCCATCCCTTTGGCACAACAAACAGTTACTGAACTCCTGATCATCTTTAATTATTGTTGGCCACCAAAGTCCTGCTTGAAATACTTTCCTTGCAGTTAGCTCTCCTAAAATATGTCCTTCTGCATTACCTGCATGAGCTTCTACCAATACTGCTTTTTGCTCAAACTCAGGGACATATCTCCTTATCACCTGATCAATTCCTCTCTTATATAAGAGTCTTGCAATAACTGTATATGGTTTACTCCTCAATGCCATTCTCTTCCTTTGGTCTTTGGTCATTGGTTTAGGTAACACCCCTTTAGTAAAAATTTGAAACATGTCATCATACCAATCCCTTGACTGGTCAGTCACCTGAACTAAAAATAGTTTTGCATCAGGTAATTGCTTAAGTACTCTCGCGGAATCATCCTTACCTGTTTCCAATCTACTGAGATAGCCAGCCAAGACATGAAGCTTCCCAGGAGTATGTATTACCACATATTCAAATTCAAGCAAGAGCAGTATCCATCTAGCCAACCTTCCTGACATATGTGGTTTGTTCACCAAATAGATAAGAGCCTGATGATCTACATGGAAGAATACCCTATTGGCTAAAAGGTAATGTCTAAATTTTTGCAATGCGTAGATCATTCCCAAGCATTCTCTCTCAATCACTGTATAATTCTTCTCTGCAGGTGTTAGTACCCTACTTGCATAGTAAATTGGTCTAAACCAACCTCTTCTGGTTTCTTGCACCCACTGCCACATGAAATGCATCCACAAAAGTATGGAATGGTAATTTCCAATCAGGAACAATTAAAATTGGTGCTACAATCAACATTTTTTTGAGAGTCCTAAATGCCTAGTTGTTCTCCCTAGTTGAATGGGGCATCCTTGTTTGCTAGTTTTGTTAGTGGAGTGCATACATGAGCCAAATACCTCAAAAATATGTTATGCCACTTCACTTGACCCAAAAATCTACCCAATTGCTTAATTGCCTTGGTTTGATTGCTTCCAGCTTCCTTGGATCTATAGATACTCGTTCTTCAGAAATTACTTGTCCAAAGAGAACTCCTCTCTTAGCTGCAAAGGCACACTTGGCTGGGTTCAGTGAAAGTCTCAATTCCTTGCATTTAGGAAAACACAATCTCAGTGCTCAAGATGCTCCTACTTCTTTCCAAAAACACTAAAATCATCCAAAAAAACCCTTATAAATTTGCAGAATTCTGCCCACACTTGTCATATAAAGTGAGCTTATACAACCCACCTCATAAAATGTCAAATGCAACAATTTCATCACCAAAATTGAGATCATGTATTATACATCTGTCATCCACAAATTTAACTACAAGACCAAGTCTAGCAAGTGCAAATACATACAAAAAATTCTTCTTGATCCCAGGTGCATAAAATGCATTAAAAAGTGTGAAAGAATTGCCATTTGCAGCAATAAGCACAATCTTTTCAACTCCCTGAACCGGATTAAAGGCATTGTTGGCACAAGTAACTGAATTTTCGTGAGGGATAGACTCAAGAGAGGTGAACAAATCACGATGTGAGGTAATGTGCTTTGTAGCACCACTGTCAAAATGTCACATATGTGAATTTGCAACAACTGACATGCATGCATCATGGACAGCAGGATTATAGGTACACTCTGCACTAAAATCCCATTCTGCATCAACATCAACATCACAGTCTCCTTTCACAGAAGACTCAACAATAGCTACATTTGTAGTGGATCCAGCATTTTCAGTGGAACCGCCCTCTTTCTTCTTAGCCTCTTTGGCTTTCAACTTAGGACACTGCTTGATCAAGTGATCATTAGCTTTACAATAATGGCAGTGCATCTTCTTTTTGCCCTTATCACCAGAATTTCCAAAAGAGTTGTTTCCAGTAGAAGCATTAGGAACATGTGATTTTCCACTCATATAAGAAACCATAAGAAGTGGCTGCAATGTATTACCACCCTTCCTTTGAGTAGCAATAAAATCCTGTTCAACTGCACGATGTCTAGTCCTATATTTTTTGAAAAGTGACTCTTGCAACAGTAATGTGCACAATGCATCAAACAATACAACTTCAGGATATCCTTGGTTCATAAGTCTCTAAGTACTAGCAAAGGTCTGGTAAGAGTCCAACAAGACATCAAGAACATTCTGCACAAGGCAAGTGTCTGAAATGACTTCACCTACAGAAATAAGCTGCTCATTGATATCATTGACACCAGCAAGGAAAGTGTCCATATCATCTTTCTCATGCATAATCTTTGACTCCAGCTCTTTACGCATCAATGCAATTTTTGCCTCATTGCGGCTTGCATAAAGACCATCCAAAATATCCCAAGCCTGTTTTGCAAATTTTGCTGAATGAATGTGAGGAGTAATGGTGAGCTTCACAGACAATGCAATCAATGCATGAGCCTGCATATCCTTTACATCCCAATGAGCTTGTTCTACCGCAGGCAAAACAACTCTAACGTCAACAATCCTTGCAGCAAGACGTGCAACATCCTCAACATCGCCTGTATCCTCAGAACTAGGACGTACATCAATGCCCTGCACAATGTTCGATACGCCCTTTGCCATAAGAACATGTTGCATCATATAAGCCCACATAGGGTAATTTTCCCCATCCAATCTTTCCTCAGCAGCAAACATCTTGAGCACATATGTGTTGTTGTCAGCCATGGTAAGTGTTGCACCTGATATGAAAACTGCCCGAAAAGAGGAGAAGGAAAGCAGGAACAACACGTGCTATATAGCACAAATCGTAGAAGACCGTAAGGACATGTTATGCAAAAAACAACACTGATAGAATTTTTGCACAAAATGACAAAATAGCATGTGCAGTATTGTCTATAGTGGAAATGAAGGCCGAAATGAGCCCGAATCAAAAATCTGAGAAAGTGAGTAGGCGTGTGCTGGAGCTGCTAACGACTAAGCCCGAGAGGATGTAACCTGCTCTGATACCAATTGTTGGAATTAGGGCTGCATGAAAACACACACAACTTGGAGAAGACGAAGGAAGCTCAAGGCACACAACAGAGAGTGTATTACTTAGTGTGCAATGGAAAGATAGATAGCCCTAGAATGAATGGGTGCATATACATAGACGGGGGAAAAAACCTCTTAGTGAGGGAAAAAATCCCCCGACGGTCCTAAGTGTGTTCAAACACATCACTACTGCATGTATATGGTAACAAAGAGCGCTAGAAATGTGAACACCAGGTAAATACAAGTTGTCCCTCTAGAGGGGATCCAACGGGGGATTTGAACCCACAACCCGTACATTGAAAAGCCAAAGCCTTACCATTAGACCAACTCTTTGGGCACTTGCAATTGCATGTTTGTCTAAGCATCCACTTAGAAATGGACTTCAGTGTAGGGTTGTACTTTTGACAAAAGACATATACTTCCTCCCCTCCACCGTTATTTTTGTTTTCAAAATTTTGAAGATACTCCTCCTTTTTTTTCCAAAACTCACGGGTGTGAGTGAATGTATTAATTAAATAAAAAAATTACATGACCTCTCATGCTCACAGACCGAGCCAGGGAAACCATAGAAGATACTCCTACCTTACAATTACAATCCTTTGCTATGAAGTCAATCTTTCATCACATAAGGGTATGTTTGATTGCTAGTACACACAAAGAGGTCACCTTTGATCTTGATTTTCCCTTTCTTCAATGGACTTGCCTTGGTGTTATATGTAATTATACCTCTTTATCATAGACTAATATATGACCGTGCGTTGCTGCGGCTAGAAAATACATGTCTTCTATTTTTACAACTACAAAGGTGAAAAATTATATAGATTCTATTCTTCTACATGTATACACTCTCTTGTATTTCAAAAAAATGATTCACAACATCTCTCTATGGATTCTCAAAAAAATTTATACATGCAGGAGGCAACAAATATTCCTTTAATACCAAGATTGGAAGGTTCTCACATGTTATGTAGGATTTTCTTGCCCTTATTCAATGGATCTAGGAGTGCTTTATAGCTATTGAAGAGAACAATGAGAGAGAGAGAGAGAAGGAGAGAGAGGAGATTAGCATTTATATTCTCCTCCTCCTCCTCCTCGCCCTTCTCTCTCTTTAATTGGATAGCTCTCTAGGTTGCTTGCAGTTGTTTAATTCTCTCTCTCTCTCTCTCTCTCTCTCTCTCTCTCTCACACACACACACACACACACACACACACACACACACACACCCCTAGTGCCCAAAAAACACTTAGTAGGTTTTCTTACCTTCTAATCTAAAATTTAGAGGTAACGTTTCAAAATTTGTAGGTGACATTACACTTTTTTCTCAAGATTTTCTCTCAATTCATGAAGTCTCCAACGTTTATGGTGTTCGTCAAACAATAGAAGTTTCTTCTTGTTAAGCAACATGCTAGAGAGAGAGAGAGAGAGAGAGAGAGAGAGAGAGAGAGAGATAGATAGATAGATAGATAGATAGAGAGAGAGAGAGAGAGAGAGAGAGAGAGTCTGATTGTATGATAAAAAAGAGAGCACAGAGGGTCTGCTAGCTCCATGATGAAGGATAATTTAACCTTGAATAGCTTCTCCAAGGAGATGTTGCACATCTTTGGTCAACATGGAACACGATCATGCCTATGTGTACCACATATGAGAGATGCAGGTGTCCACGGATGTGCAGAAGATGTGTAGTGCCATTGCCACCCAATGAGCCATCTTGTGAGGAGTACCATCACCACTTGGTTGCACTCACATCGAGCTGGTATGCTAAAGATGGATAATTACAAGCCTTTAGAAGAGGTGAAAAGAATCATAGCTCATATTTCCTCATTGGATGACTTATACATCAGACTCAACATTCTTGAGTCCATGGGATTGGTCCCTAACTTGATGTAGGAAGAGATGAAGAATGGTTTACAAACATCAAAGCATGTTGTTGGGTTGCGAGCCTTAAAAGGATCATCTCCATACCCATCCCACATTCATGCAAACCAGCAGTTCGAGAAACCATTAATGTGTTAAGACAGCATGCAAGGTCTAGATGAGGGAGAATATCCCTCTTCACCATCATCATTAGATGTTGGATCAATGGCACCTTCAACAAATAATCAGTATCGCATTGCGACACCTTCCTCTCCCTACTAAAAGTGTCAAAGCTTTCATCTCTTGTAACATTGATATTGTGTATCCTAGTGCTGGAAAAAGGGCTAGGTTTAGTGTAATCCCACCTAGAAATGTATTTGAGTGTACGCTTCCAAGTTTTTTGAGAGAAATATTGTGTATTTGAGTGCTAAAAAAAAACCTAGATTTAGTATGATCCCACCTGCAAAATAAAACCTTGAAATATAGTAAGCTTGCCTTTAAAATTTCCCATACATAGGTTTTCCAAGTTTTTGGGACACAGACACACACACAGATTCTATGCCTGCTTCTTTGTTTATCTATCTTGTGCACGTCTATACTCGGTGCCTCTAGCCTACCATATACCATCTTCGACAATAAACAAAAAAAAATCTCTTTGTTTCTCATAGCTCGTCTTGAGGCATCAAACCATGCAAAAATATTCCATGCCTTTGTGCTCATGTGGATGCATGACCTCTCTCTCTCTCTCTCTCTCTCTCTCTCTCTCTCTCTCTCTCTCTCTCTCTCTCTCTCTCTCTCTCTCTCTCTCTCCACGTGCCCTTTGGTCCCTTTTTGCCCTTAAAAAAAAAAGAGAATCTCTTTAGTTTTTCACAATTAAAAAACTCTTTAAAAAAAGAAAAAATATTCATTAAAAAAGGGGTGTCTCTCTCCTGCACGTGTCCTTCCCCTCGCTTTTCTTTTGAGGCTCACAGGTCAAAGCAAAAAGAGAGACGACTTTCCCTTTTTCAATTAGATCAACCTGAGCATCTCCTCTAGTTCCTATAAAAAGAAATGAAACAAGGTGAAAATTCACTATGGCCTACATAAGGCTATTGAGAGGAATATAATAATAAGGCTTCTGTAGGAAAAAGAAAATGAGAAAATGACACTAATATTCTAAAACATATGTTATCACAATAAAATATTACCTTTCTAAAAACAAGTGTAGCAATGAACTATTTAGATCATAATATATTAGAAGCATTATAAATAATGATTGAAAAAACACTTGATGCATTGCAAGAAATTGCAAAAAAACAAAGTGAAAGAGGATGGGAAAGATTGTGTGTGGCCCAATACCCAACGCCCCTCTTTAAAGAGGCCCACTCACAAGGGCTTACGAAGGATAGTATAAAAATAATTGTCAACATTAGTTTGCAATTTTATACTAATAATCAAGCTTTATCCGGCAATTCACAATTTCACCCAAAATGCAACACTTTACTAAGGACTTACATAGCCCAAAAAATAAAGCCGACAATATATTTACTTTTGAATACTAGTGGGCATTGTTCAGCCTCACTAAAGTGACATGCTTTTTTTTTTTTGCAAAACTCACAATGGTGAATATATTATATTGATCAACCCAAAGAATTACAAATTCTTGTCATGCTTGCATCGAGCCATGACATCACAAGGAGACCATAGATACATTGGCTGACAGGGGAGTTGCCCCGTCTTAAACCTTGCTAGCCAATTACAACAATGTTCTTCAACTTGATCCACTCGTCTGTTCTTCCATTTCCCTAGGGTTAGAATCCTCCTCCTGCTTTCGTGAATTATTTCCATAAACTTGGTTGTTTCCATGGTGTTATTGAACACCCGATTGTTCCTGGTCTTCTAGATCTGTTCAAAGTATTACTATCTGACAATTTGCATTGTAATCAGCATCTCTTGATTCTTAAAAGTCCTTCCTCCTTGAAAGAGATCATTTTTATAGAAATATATCTTCCAATTCCTTTGGACCCACTTGCAGATCCCTCCTGCTAGACCGTAGATCACCGGGCATTTCTTAAAGAGATGGGAGAGGTCTTCACTGTCCATTTTGCATTGCGAGCATGTGTCTGGGCCGATCCCCCTATCAAGAACCTTCACCTCGATCGGTAAGGCACCCACTGTACCTTCCAAAGAAACACCTTCATATCCTGAGGCAACTGTGGGCACCCAATGTTCTTGGTAACTATCGCCCATCTTCTTTTTGTCCTGTTCATTCCACATTGTTTCTTCAGGGGAAGGAATCAATCTGTTGACGACGTAAGTGTGAGGTAGATTTCTTTAGTTTGAGGTTTATAGAAGTGTTTGTCCTTAGGCCAGCGCCAGGCTTTCCACTCAAACTTAGACTCGCAGCTAGGGAGGTCCCAATTCTCTAGCCTTTCAAGGACTCTACTAATTAGCAGTCTCTCATTCCCATTCGGATTGTGTTGGAGAACCATTTGGTCACTTTCTTTCCACTAGTTACAGCTATAATCCCAACGGTGGCCCACACGTTTAACACCTTTGTTGTTGATCTTTCTAGTAACTTCCCTCCAGAATGGGTTTAAGAGGATGCTTCTTGCCTTAGACAACCATGGGGACCAATGAGTAATAGAGTTGTGACAGAACCTCATCATCTCTCCCCACTCTAACGTCTATGTTTCTCTGATACATTTCCAAACCAGTTGGCCCGTTGATCCCCCTAGCTTCAGGCTAGTCCACATGGGCGCAAGTAGTTTGTTGTGCACTTTGAGCCCTTTCCACTGACCACCTGTTGAGCAGAGCTTGGCATTGTCCGTCAAGGCCTTGGCCATAATAGCCCAAGATTGGTTTTTCTTCGCAAGAGAAGCCATGAACTTGGCACAATGGGCCTCCACATGTGTGCTAGGATATTGCACTTTGAACCTGGGCAATGAAAATGTTTGCACAATTTCCAAAGATTTTCTAACAACTTGGGGCCAAGCTTTAAAAAATAGCAACGAGTCATCTGCAAAAAGTTTAGCAAGTAGTTGATTGTTGTTAGATAGAGACAGCCCTTGAATATCTCCTCTTGCGGCACTATCCTCCAACAATGTTACTATAGGGTGAGATCCGATGGCAAACATAAGAGGGGCAAGAGGGCATCCTTGTTTGATGGATCTCTTGACCTGAAACCCTTCCACTACTCTCTCATTGAAAAGGAGATCCGAGTGGCTCCCTTCACCTAGAGTGCTCGTTACCCGACACATCTGAGGCCCAAAGCCCAGTGATTGCATAACATCTTCCACAAAAGACCATGTGATCCTATCATAGGCTTTATCTAAGTCTAATTGGAGCAAGATACATTCTTGCTTAGTGAAGGCGGCATACTCGATGCCGACCATTGCTGCTAGGATATTATCATATATTGACCTTCCTTTGATAAATCCATGCTGATGGTGAGTTATCACTTTGTCCAGAAGGGGAGATAGATTAAGGGAAACTGCTTTAGCAATAATTTTGTAGGCTACTGACATCATGGTTATGGGCCACCAATGTTTCAATTGGGAGCAGCACACTTGCTTCAAAATTGGTTTGATGAGTCCCCTTTTAATGCTAGGGTCTAAGACCCCATCATCCAAGGCGGCCTGGTTAGCCATTGCTATAATAGGGGACTTCAGCTTGTCCTAGTATTCCATGAAGAACTCAATAGTCAGTCCATCCCATCTAGGGGATTTTTCTTTGCCTAAGGCTTGTAGCACGAGCGATCACTCTTCCTCGATGATCTCCCTTTCCAAGAGGTTAGCCTCAAAAATGGAAACGGTTTTTTTAATAGTTCCCAAAAATGTTAAGAAATATGACGTAGCTAAGTAGATAATTGAGTAGATTACTTAATGGAGAGAGATAATTTTCACGCACAAGATATTATAGAGTAGAGACAGAGAGAGAGAGTACACACGATATACGTGGTTCACCCAATGTGGGCTACATCCATGGGAAAGCAGCAATGGCTTTAGTACTTCAAACAAGAAGTAGGTTACAAAGGGATCATACCCTTAATAGAGCTCCCACCTTGCTTCACTCTCACCACCTCACTCTATCAACTTCACACTATCAAATGTGTGTAGAAATGTCCTCCTTTTATAGGCCAAAAGGGCTATAAAAGGATTTCACACTATCAAATGTGTGTAGAAATGGCCTCCTTTTATAGGCCAAAAGGAGAGGGAATCCATGTGTAGCCACCCTTGTGATATGTCCAAATCGGACCCTCCGCCAAATTAGTCCGCGCCTCGGGATGGGTTTAGTGCGCCTCAAGAACCCGCTACCCACTTCCCAGTCATCGATCCCCTCACCCCCCCGCCCCCTAATTAAATTTTGTGTGTCACTTACTCACGAGGTGAAACTATAGAGAGTATGCATGAGGATGCAACTATTGAGTTTTTTGGTATAGATATGATGACTTTTTGTGCCTAGTTGATTGGTCAATGGCTGCTTCTACGTATATATTTGAAGATGGATATGGAGAGTGCTATTTCTAGTAATGGACAAGAAGCTTCTCAAGCAATGGACAAGAAGCATTCAAATGGCTTTTGTGTCTAAGAACAGTACCCTATGAGAGTTGGAGACCTAGTAAAAGAGATGTTGATAGACATCTCTGACCCTTTTTCCTTGATATCTCATTAGAAAACTTCTTTGATCAAGGGGAGTCTACATGCCAATAAAAGGGTCAATGTGGATGGATATCACCACCACACATAGTGAAGATGTGTCTAAAGCAGCAAGCAAAGCATCCAACATTTGGTTAGGTTGTCATATCACACTAGAGAGAGAGAGAGAGAGAGAGAGAGAGAGAGAGAGAGAGAGAGAGAGATGATATCTCACCAAGCACTAGCTTCTATGGAGTTGAGGTTCCATACATCTTTCAGGCCTAGACAAGGATCACTTGTTCCAAATTTGGTGTTAGAGGATGCCTTGCTAGTGTTTGTACGTGATTTGGTCACATAGTAATTCCTGTAAGAAATATAGAACAAAATAGGATTTTGTAGCAAGAGAGATATATAATGCAAAGTAGATTAGTGACAAATCAAAATTTAAATTAGCACTATTACAAAGTGATAGCCTCATCCACCCATGCGCTCTCAAGATAGAGCGTAGATGGAGATATAGACAACTAGAGCTGGTATGCAAGAATACAAGGGGCCGGTTATCCTTCAATATTGGATGACATGGTTTGTGGAGATGGAATCCTTATATAGAGCTACAGCTGGGTGGTCAATGTGTGTGTGTGTGTGTGTGTGTGTGTGTGTGTGTGATTGCTTTATTTTTCCATCTTTACAGAACTTCATATTGAATTGTATCACTTATTATCTATCTTAAATAGTAGACTTCAATTCTTTACTCAATCTTAGATACACAATACAAAAACTTGATTATAAATTAATGAATTGATCAATCGAGTACACTAAGTACAACCGGTATTTCAAGAGGAGTACATTAGGGCCAATTTGGATGAAAAAAGGGTTGTGTAAGGATCTGAAAAGGGGTAACCTAAAAAAGACCATGAAGATCTTACCAAAACTATTCAACATGGGTACTCATTGGATAGAGCTCATCAAGCGCCACCCATGGACCATTTGAGCGCTAGATTTGGAGTTCATATGAAAAAGTTATGGCTAAAATAGTGCAAAATATTCCAAAAGCAAGTGAAGGAGATCTTGACACGTGTACAAAAGTGCCATACTTTTGGAAATGTGGCTCCTCCTTGACCCTTAGATCAAGAATAGAGAAACCCTTTAACATCCCTTATTTCATCCAAATTGGCCCTAATGAGGTACGTCTCCTCGTAGGTGAAGGAGGTCTGTACCTGCCACCATCCAAACATCCAAGCTTATTAGAATAGGCTACAATGAATGGGTAGACAAGTACCAAGTGACTCCCACCACTTGTTATCGTTGTCACACCCCCCAGAATAACCTCCTACTACCCTGATTTATGCTCAATTACAATAGCACATTTGAGAACAGCTCTAGCTTTTCTAGATAAGAATTTCCTAATCCTATAGGGTTCTATTGTTTGTAACTTTAGCTTCAGTCTGGTCGATTCCAATTTTTTATTAATTGCCTTAATTTTTTCTGGGCTAGTATTCACCCTAATCCGTGCAATGAGATTTATTTTGCTTGATTCTTTGTCATACAAGCATGCATTTTATAAGAATTGGTACTCATTATAATTCTAAATTTTTTTGCCAACGTTCTGTTTGTCTTATTAAGAAAAGTGCAAAAAAAAACCATAAACCATTTTCAACAATTCACAACCACTTGAAGTAACTTTATGAACATGCTTCATCATCCATGTATATGAGCTACCAATAAATTAATTTGTAGTCTACTTCAAGAACCAGTTGATATTTGCTACCACATTTTTGTTATACTACTCAGGAATGAACCAGAATATATTAATAGAGTGCTTTTACACATATGATTGTTCAACAATTCACCTTACATCAATTATCTATAGATAACCATAACACCAAATCCTAATATGTGTCTTATGAAAAGTGTATACTTACATACGTGTGTGTAAGTGGTCATATGTATCAGACATAGTTACCCTAATCACACCTGGTATTTTTTGTATCATGTATTCATCCAACACTCACCACTACGAGCATGTTACACTTATCAAAGACCAACAGGGCCAAAACACTCCTAATCTCAAGCAATACATAGTGACAAACATGATCGGGTATATTTGTTACACCGAAGCATATCTACTGGTTTGGAAATTGTGTTTACAGGATTAAAAGCTTTTTTTTTCCCGGATCATATAAGTTTACATGATTTCCATCTATAAGCATCCATTTATGCATGTCCTTATTTACTCTTTATTGTAGACCAGCTACATGGTCTACAATAAAGACATTTTAAATATGGTAGTAATCCCAAGAACTAACCATCAAATGAGAACACAAGAAAGAGTAAAATACACACAGATTCTTTTGTGTATACAACACCCCCTCATTATATATCTATGTACAATCATTTATATGTGTAGTTCAGTCATGCAAAGCCTCCAAAATCTAGATCTTTACCCATACAAGATTAAGGATAAGAAAAACCATATTACTTCAAAATTTTGCTTAGTCCTCACAGAACCTTCCTGACTAAATGTGTAATGTACCATGCATATGTCCAAATAAATATTATGCCCCAGTATATCTCCTGCAATTTGGCCATGTGAGTGAATGTTTATTCCCAGATATACAATGCAAGCAATCAATCAGATTAGTAGGAACTTGGTTCATTTTGGATAAAAAACTGTTTGACAAATCCTTCTTAGAAATACCAACCAACATAGATTTTCTATGCATACAGTATGTTATGCAATTTATTTAATCACCCATCATGCATTTTTATCAAGACAAGGCATTCTACATTACCATTGCCAATATACAACGAAGTGTGTGTGCTTTCTCATAGTGCAAAAGTTAGTAGATCACATATCGGACCTACCTATGATGAGGAGGCCATCGTCCTACTCGTTCTGTGAGTTGAGGAGTGTATTGCCGAAAGGAGCCCCAGGTGCAAGTGTCCTTTGCGGTTCCTAGGTTATGATGCATGTGTGTGCAATGATAAGGAGTGCAAAATCGTATGTAGTACCCTGTTTGATAGATCCTTTATATGTTGCTTTGATACAGTGCCATATTCAAATGAATCTAATGTACCCATATCAAAGTGCACTCATGCAGCCACCTAATTTTAAACATCCGGTTATTTAACTCCATAAGTTTTTATTCTATTTTCAATATGAGGTTATTGAGCCCTCTATTAGATGCATATCCGAGTCAACTACAGCTCATGAGGCCTTTGAATGCTACCATGTTCCCAGAAGATAACCCAATAGTACCCATTCTTATGAGAACCACTAGGTAGACTATAATTTCTCTATGGAGAAACGGTTTTATTGAAAAAAAGCCCACGGGTATAATAGTGCGCATACCCTTATTACCAAGCTTGGTTAGTTTATCTACTGTCTTAGCAAAAAATCACTCAGAAAACATCTGGTTATCACTTTATGCTACCCCACCACTACTACCTTTGCTTGAAGGGGTATGCATCTGTCTGACCAATTTCTACATAAGTGAAAAATTGTCAGCAAATTAGCAAGATTCTAGCAAAGTCCTGTAATGTGTGTGTGTGTCGTGTGTGTGTGTGTGTGTGCATGCGTGTGCATGCGCGTGCATGTGCATGTGCACGCACTGCATGTGTGTGTGTGTGTGGCCCTCCCCATCCGTGGGTTAAGGTGCACTTAGTGGGGGGTAGGCCCACTAAGTGGACCTATCCCCTCATCAAGTGTCTTAATGAGCTCAATAGTGTCAAATCGTGATCCACAAAAATGATTTTTCTACAAAAATCTCATGATGTGTCTTGTGACTACGTGTTTCTTAAATCCATTTTTTTCAAACATGCCTATCAGATGCAATATATCTTGATATGCTAATGAGAGGTGCAAGGCATTATACACTATTGGAAAAACTTGTGATATGCACACTTTTGCAGCCATTATTTTGGGCCTATTAGCTGATACATGTATAAATGAGATACTGTTTATTGGCAGTCCCTGTTTCTTCCAAAAAGTAGATGAATCAAAGTCATCAATATATGGTCTTTGCATTCCGATTCTTGTGTTCCAATATTTAGCACTATGTGTATCAAATGTCTGCTTCATAGTGATGATGGCAAAAGGATATATGGTAAAGGGGTCCTCAAGGGACAAGGGTTTATTATGGTTTAAACATTGCAGTACAAACTTGTTGTTAATAAATAGGAAATCATCCATAAAGCTCCATGAGTAAAGAAAAGCAGTCATCATTTTGAATTCACCTAATTTAGTGAGTTTTTTATTGAATCTTATCTCAAACCAAGACAAATACAAGTTACACCAAATAGGTGAGCACCAATATCTCATCGGTATGCCTTTCCTTTTCTTGTATATGTTTGACCGAAGCTGAGTGTAACAACAATCCAATACAAACTTATTTAACCCCTTAAAATAGTCAAAGGACCAATGGACCTCTTTGTATTTCTTTCTGAGATTAATCTATTTTTTGAATTGTTTGAAACCTATGTATCTTGCATATGAAATTATTTTCACAATGTCATTCATAACCATACCATGCCATTGACACCATCATGGGGAATGGCTTCATAACAAGCTTTGATGTCAAATGAATATGTAGAGAATATTTGTTAGGTAAGTTTATATGGAATTCAAACTGATTTTTAATTAGCCAATAACAAAAAAAAATTGTGTGAGCAAATGATTTATATTTAAGATGCAGATGCTTCGTGATTTCAATGAAACCAGTGTTCATAGCTGACAACATAGATGAAACTCTGGTTGTGATCTTTGAGAATAAACAATTGTGCGCATTTGTAGTCCAATGAAACTCATTTTTGTGAAGTTTGTAGTTCCCCATTAGGTAAGGAAATGTATCCATTTTAGGTGTTTCTAGGTCCATATCATTACAAAATCTTTTAACTTCCTCTATTAATTCTAGTGCGGATAGAGGAGCTTTGATAAATTCTTCAAAAAGAAGTCTACCTTTGGCTTTAATTCTAGCTAACTTCTTGCATATGAAGATCCAAGTCTGTGCAAAATTGTCAATACCACACATGTAATATGAATTGCATAACTAATTTAGTTCATCCAATAGATCTTGGTTCATAAATCATGGTGTTTGGTTATTCCTAAAGTTTGGAAAATTCTCATGAAAAAGTGTTTGATAAATTCATGGTGTTCAAGAGTATAAGACTAGTGCATGATGGTGCATATTGTATCCCATGCTAGGCATAATTCTTTAATCAAAGGACTAGGAAGACCATCGTACATGAGGTATATGGTTTATATCTTTCAGGATAAATTCCCTAAGAAGAGGGTGTCTGAATAAATTAGGTGAGGTAGACAAAACACATTTCCCAATATTCCCAGCACACGTATTATGGGAAGACACCCACATTATTCATTTTCATCAGTGAACTCTACAAACATGAATCTTGGCTTATATAGATTGTGAGCTATGCTTCGAGCATATCTCCATCCGAAGACAATATTAAAATATGATAAGGACCTTGAGATATGAAAATGAGTGAGAACTTTATGGAAGAATGAGATAGGGTGGATAAAATCCATGAATTTGTTGCACAACATCAAGTGTACAAACCTACTACGTATTTTAGGCTTTCTAATCAATGATTGTAAGACATTATTTTTAAAGTACAAAATGCGTACCTCATCTTCTTGGATGTTGTATTTCAATATTTTGGGAGTGTCTCCCAGATCTTTTGAGCCACAAAATTGTCCTGGTCTCTTTCTGGGTGAAGAGGCTAAACTACCAGGAGTATTGGTAATTCTCTTCAGTGGTTCTTTGCCTTTCATAGGCTTGAGGATACTTTCAATGGTTTGTGTAATGGAAGTGGACTGCATTTCGGGAAGCCTGAGGAGTTCTGGGGGAATAAACAACCATCCCTTTAACTGCTTCAACTAGATGTTCATGAAAGGTATAATACATAATTAGTGCATGGTGTAACTCCACCAAAAAGCCAGCAACCCAGGCAATAAAGGGATAGATTTGTGTTGGTCCTGAAGAGCATTAGAAGCTGAGCATGATGAATTAGCATCCAATTTCCGACATTGGCATGACAAAGGGCCGATATGTGTTCCAACAACTCTTCAAGAATCTCTTGTGGTCCTTGAGTTTTGTCCATTAGTGCCAATCCTTTGGTCCTGGCAATGAGCTTTGAGTTGGAGCGTTTGTTCAAATCTACCTCTGAAATCTTGACTTGGGGGAGATCAAAAGCTAAATCAGAAGAGAGGAGTTGTTTGGCTTGGAGAGCTAAAGTTTGTCATTGGTCCACCACTTCAGGAGAAAGACTACACAAGAGAGCTAGAGCAGAGATACTAAAAGGAGCATTGAGATTAATGAGTTTTAAATCTAGGAGTTTATTGTCGAGACGAATGGCATCAAGCTCAACTTTTCTAATGGAGAGAAGAGGGATAGCATCAAAGAAGACCTTAGAGATGGATTTTTACATTTTGTTAGAATTTGAGATGGCTCAAGATGCTATGGATGCTCTTTCTTCGGGGTCAAGGAGAGGTCAAGCAAAGGGTTAACTTCCTTCTTGCTATGCTTGATTTCCAGGGGAGCAGCAGGAAGATTGTTGATGAGGTAGAGCTTACTAATAATAGTAGAGAGGGAAGTAAAGTAGAATTCCAAGTTTGTGCGATCTTGGAAATCAATGAAACAAAGAGAAAGAAGAAAATTATCCAAAGAGGAGAGAAGCTTAGGAAGTTCCTTCCTTGCTATTACTAGACGGGAAATCCAATCATTGACCGAAGCTATGCTAAGGGGTGATAAACAATGATTGGAAATGGCCTCTTTTTCAAAGTCCAAAAGCTTTTGATGAAAGTCTTGGCCTTTGAAATAGGTCAGTATGCATTGGGTCCCCGAGGGTGGAATTGACAAATCCTTGATCTCAATGTCTCCAAGTTTAGTCAGGGATGAAATCCATCCCACCTCATATGAAGGACTGCAAAGATAAGTACATGCTACTTGTTATCATTGACCAAAGCTATGCTAAGGGGTGATAAACAATGATTGGAAAGGGCCTCTTTTTCAAAGTCCAAAAGCTTTTGATGAAAGTCTTGGCCTTTGAAATAGGTCAGTATGCATTGGGTCCCTGGGGGTGGAATCAATAGATCCTTGATCTCGATGTCTGCAAGTTTAGTCAGGGATGAAATCCATCCCACCTCATATGAAGGACTGCAAAGATAAGTACATGCTACTTGTTTGGTACAATTCACTATATAATGATAGTCCAACCAACTGCCTGGAACATAGTGTGTGTGTTTGCTTTATTTTTCCATCTTTACATAACTCTATAGTGAATTGTACCACTTATTATCCATCTTAAATAGTAGACTTAATTTCTTTACTCAATCTTAAATACACAATACAAAAACTTGATTATAAATCAATGAATTGATCAATCAAGTACACTAAGTACAAATTGGCATTCCATGAGGAGTAGGTAAATCTCTTGGTAGGTGAAGCAGAGGTCGGTACCGACCACCATCCAAACATCCAAGCTCATTAGAATAGGCTACAATGAATGGGTAGAAAGGTACCAAGTGACGCCCGCCACTTGTTATCGTTGTCACACCCCCCATAACAACCCCCTACTCCTGATTTATTGTCAATTACAATGGCAGGTTTGAGAACATCTTTAGCTTTTCTAGGGAAGAATTCCCTAGTCCTATAAGGTCCTATTGTTTGTGATTTTAGCTCCAGTCTAGTCGATTCCAATTTTTTATTAATTGCCTTAAATTTTCTATGGGCTAATATTCACCCTAATCCATGCAATCAGCTTTATTTTGATTGATTCATACATCAGACAAGCATGCATTTTATGAGAATTGGCACTCATTATAATTTTTAACAAAATTGTCAGCGTTGTGTTTGTTTTATTAAGAAAATTGCAAAAAAAACATAAACCATTTTCAACAATTCACAATCACTTGAAGTAACTTTATGAGCATGCTTAATCATTCTTGTATAAGAGCTACCAAATAAATTAATATGTAGTCTATTTCAAGAACCAGCTCTACCACTTTTTTGTTATACTACTCAAGAATGAACCACATTATTAATAGAGTTCTTTTACACCTATGATTGTTCAACAATTCACCTTACATCAATTATCTGCAGATAACCATAACACCAAATTCTAATGCATGTCTTATGAAAAGTGTATACTTGCGTATGTGTATGCTTAAGTGGTCATATGTATCAGACATAGTTACCCTAATCACAAAATTTACAGCCTGGTATTTTATGTATTATATATTCATCCAACACTCTCCACTACTAGCATTTTACACTTATCAACGACCAACAGGGCCAAAACACTCCTAATCTCAAGCAATACATATACAAACATGATTGGATATGTTTGTTTACACCGAAGCATACCTACTGGTTCAAAAACTGCGTTTACAGGATCAAACTTTTTGTTTTTTGTTTTTTATCATATAAGCTCACATGATTTCCATCTATAAGCAGCCATTTATGCATGTTCTTATCTACTCTTTATTGTAGACCAGCTACATGGTCTATTCACGCTTATAAACGTTCTGAATCTGGTAGTAACCCCAAGCATTAACCATCAAATGCAAGCACAAGAACGAGTACAATACACACGGATGCTTTTGTGTATACAACACCCCCTCATTATATATTTGCATACAATCATTTTATATGTGTAGTTTAGTCATGCAAAGCCTTGAAAAGCTTGATCTTTACCCATACAAGATTAAGGATAAGAAAAACCATATTACTTCAAAAAAAATTGTAGTCCTCACAGAACCTTCCTGACTCAATGTGTAATGTACCATGCATATGCCCAAATACATATTATTCACGAGTACATCTCCTGCAATTTGGATATGTGAGTGAATGTTTATTCTCAGATATACAATGCAAGCAATCAATTTGATTAGTAGGAACTTGGTTCATTTTGGATCAAAAACTGTTTGATGAATCCTTCTTAGAAATACCGACCAACATAGATTGGCTATGCATATCAAAAAAATCTGTTATGCAAGTTTATTTAATCACCCATCATGCATTTTTATCAAGTATGCATATCAAAACAATCAGTTATACAAGTTTATTTAATCACCCATCATGCATTTTTATCAAGACAAGGCATTCTACATTATCAGTGCCAATATACAACTAAGTGTGCGTGCTTTCTCATAGTGCAAAATTCAGTAGATTACAGATTGGATCTACCTGTGAGGAGGCCATCATTCTACTCGGTGTGTGAGTTGAGAAGTGTATCGCCAAAATGAGCCCCATTTGCATATGTCCTCTATGTCACCTAGTTGGAGCCGCCGTCCCCAAATGTGCCTAGGTTATGTTGCATGTGTGCTCAATGATAAGCAATGAACAATTGTATGCCGTACCCTATTTGCTGGATCATTTATATGCTGCTTTGATACAGTGCCATATTCAAATGAATCTAATGTACCCATATCAAAGTGCGCTCATGTAGCCACCTAGTTTTAAACATCCGGTTATTTAACTCCATAATTTTTAATCCTATTTTCAATATGAGGTTATTGAGCCCTCTTTTAGAGGCATATCCAAGTCAACTACAATTCATGAGGCCTTTGAATTCTACCATGTTCCCAAAAGATAACCCAATAGTACCCATTCTTATGAGAACCACCAAGTAGACCATAATTACTCTATGGAAAAAGGTTTTATTATTGGGAAAAATCCCATGGGTACAATAGTATGCAAACCCTTATTACCAAGGTTGGTTAGGTTATCTTCTCTCTTAGCAAAAAATCCCTCAAAAAACATCCAGTTACCACTTTATGTTATCCCACCCCTGCTACCTTTGCCTGAAGGGGTATGCATCTGTCCAACCAATTTTTGCATAAGTAAAAAATTGTCAGTAAATTAGCATGATTCCAGTAAAGTCTTGGTGTGTGTGTGTGTGTGTGTGTGTGTGTGTGTGTGTGTGTGTGTGTGTGTGTGTGTGTGTGTGTGTGTGTGTGTGTGTGTGTGTGGCATGTGCGATATTGACTATGCCAACCACCGTTCGTGGGCCTCCGACCACCTACTAGAGGACTAACAGCATGTACATATGGCCTAGTATCGCAAGAAATATGTTATAAATATTCCTTTAACATTTTCCTTGAGGCTGCTTACCGCACCCTAGACCCCAAGGTTGGACTCTTGAATTATCTTTGTACCATCCACGATCACAAATAAAGACCTCATGAGCGTGTAAGTTGGAATCCACCAAACATATGTGCATTGTTGGCTTCTCCTCATATGGGGACCTTATAAATTGTGCAACATACATTATGGTGGGCTTAACTGATAGATGGGCATTGTAGGTATACTAACACCCTCCTCAATGAACGCGCGAAGATGCTTTATGTGGCCGTGCACCACCTTTGAGTGGATAAAGAAGTCAAAGTAATTGGTCTTTCTCAAGAGCTTTGGTGAAGATATCTGCACAATTGAATTTAGTAGGACAATACTCTAACTCCACAATCTCATCTCAATTAGATCTCGAATATGATGATATTGAACCTCAATATACTTTGTGCATGCATGGAAGACATGGTTTTTGGAAAATGCCATGCAACTCTTGTTGTCAACATTAAAAGGTTGTTGTTGAATCAACAGGAACACCTAAGTCCATGAGAACTCTCTTGAACCAAACTACTTCACAAGCTACAAAACAAGCAGCTTTATACTCCACTCTTGTTGAATAAAGAGCAACAATTGGTTGCTTTTAGATAATCCAAGAAAACCAAGCCACAAAAAATATCAAAAAATTGACTTTATAGAATCACAATCTATTGTCGTCCAATCATCATAATGCCCATTTAGGGTATTTGTGCCAATGCCATAGAAAATGCCATGGCTCAAAGTACCTTTGATATAATTTAGAATATGCATGTCTGTCTTCCAATGAGATTTCCTAAGGTGGTTGGAAAACCTACTCAAAACACCAACTGCAGAACAAGTGTCTGCCGGTATAGTATTATACAAGAAAATCAATCTTCCACAAGCTTCCTATACTTGTTAATGTCGACTAAGGGGGAACAATCCTCCATAGAGAGTTTCATATTCACCTTCATTTGAGGTTTACAATCCATCATCCCAAATGCTTTTAGAAGTTCTATTGCATACTTTTGCTGAGAGATGAAGATACCTTTTGTGGATTGCCAAACCTCGATCTCCAAATAAAAATCTAAAAGACTCAAGTCTACTATTTCAAAATCGGAGCTCGAACTCTTTCGAGTTTGTTGAATGAGCTCTTCATGATAAGTAATTCATCTACATACAAGATAACAATGACCTGCTTTTCGTTTTCTTTGAGACTTATAATTTGCATCAAATATTCATTTGAAAGACTTTCCTTTTGAAAAACCTATCTATCATGAGATACCATGCTCTTGGTGATTGCTATAGGCCATATAAAGCATTTTTCAACCTACAAATCTTCCCTTTTGAATGGAGTGACTCAAACCCTAGTGGCTGCTCTACATAAACCCCCTCATCTAGAAGTCCATTCAAAAAGGCGGATACTATATCTATTTGGAAACCACAACAAAAGAGAGTAGTAAGTGTAAGTACAAATCGAATAGTGGTCATTTGAGTTGTGGATACTACATCCATTTGAAAAACAACCCAACAAAAGATAACAACAAGTGTAAGTACAAGTCGAGTAGTGGTCATTCGAGTTGTGGAAGCAAAGGTTTCACTCGCATCAAATCCTTCAATGTATGAAAAACCTTGTGATAAACTTACTTTGTACTTTTCTAATGATCTATCATCCATGTGTTTGACTTTGTAAACCCATTTGATGCCGACAACCTTCTTCTCTGGTGGCCAATCCACTATTTTCAATGTGTCATTCTTTGTTATGTGGTCATACTCTGGTTGCATTGATTCTTTCCACTAAGGATCAGCCATAGCATCTTCGACGGGGGCTCGCTCTTTTACAAAGCCCACAATTTCAAACATTAGAGCCATGTTGATGATGTCTTCAAAGGCTTTTTTGTCTTTTCTATTCTCTTTGGCCTTTGCAGACCATCCTCTTTATGATGAGGATTGTAAACATAAGGATTTCGATCATCAAAGATTAGCCTGCTTTAGTAGTGGCTTCTCGTGTGATGCTACAATAAAATGGTTAGTTTTGTTTGAGTTGTCATCATCAAAAAACTCTTCCTCCTTAATTTTTACTTGACTTTGATCCGGCATAAATTGGTTTATTTCTTCCTTTGATGAAAAAGTGCACGAACATATTTTCTCCACCAAATGTAGCCCTTCTTCAAATACCACATCACGACTAGTATCTTCTTTTCCTCTAGATCATAGAGTTTGTATACCTTAGACTCTTCACTATATCTTAAAAAGACACACTTCTTGCTTTTGGCTTTTAAATTTATTTTTTTGAAATCAGGAACATGTGAATAACAAAACACTCAAAAGTTTCAAAATGTACAACCGAAGGGTTCTTACCAGAATAGGCTTCTTGAGGTGTTTTTTTTTTCAAAACCTTTGTGTAGCTTTGATTGAGGATATAATTTTTTGTATTTACTGCTTCAACCCAAAAGGAATCTGGCATTCATGCAACATGTCATCTCTACCACATTCTGATTTTTAGTCTGAGTTCCACAACTTCATTGTGTTAACGTGTATAAGCAATAGTAAGGTGACGCTCGATGCCATGCTTGTTGCAGTAGTCGTTAATTTCATTTGAAATGAATTCTCCTTCTCTATTTGCATGAAGTTTCTTGACCTTCTTTCTTGTCTCATTTTCTACACACTTTAAATTTTTCGAAAGCTTTGTACTTCTTACGAATAAAATACATCCGTATCTCCCTACTAAAGTCATCGGCTTAAAAAAGATCCACCCAAATTAGTAGATATTATACCACAAAGATCTGCATGTACCAACTCTAGAGGACATTGTGCTTGATTGTTAGTTTGTCGTGGAAATTCCTTCTTTTATTGCTTGGCCGTCATGCAAGCCTGATATACTTTATTCAAATGTGAGATTTGAGGCATGTGTGCAACCATCCCAAATCTCTGCATCTCTTAGCATAGAAATACTTAGTTGACCAAATCTCTCATACCATAATCGAGTTGTATCTTTCTCTGTAGTTACTGTAAGTGCAAAAAGCTCGTAAAGATTATTGCGCCTTACTCCCTTTCCTATTGTATTGCCTTCACAATCCAAGAGTTTTGCTCCAATTTTTTTGAAATGAACTTGAAGACCACGATCAGTGATTGCAACAATGGAGACCATATTCTTCTTGATTTGTGACACATACAACACATCAAAGAGTTACTTCGTTTCACTTATAGTTGCTAAAAAAGAAATTGTATATTTTGCATTATTCCCAACAATTACACTGATGGGTTTCTGGAGAGGCTACCAGGAACTATACCAGTTTTTTTAACTAGTCATATATCGGAATGCTCCACTATTTAAAATCCAAGAACCATCAACAAACGGATTGTCTCATTGTTGGCGGATTCTCTTTCCTTCCAAGAAGCTTCCATGGTGCCCTTCTTCTCATGCTTTCTTCTTTCTACTGTCTTTAATAGCATGACCTTTCTTGTCATAATAAAAACAGTTACCTCTAATTTTCTTCTTCTTAAGCTTCCTCTTAGAGGCATCTAACATAGTTTCCTTGCTTTTCGTACTAGCCGTGAAAGCAACATCACCCATGTCGTCTCTAGTTCTCAGATAGCTCCTCTTCAAGCAACATTGCACTCAGTTCTTCAAGTGTAAGAGGGGTTGGACAAACCTGGGCGTTGAGTGCCATAACAAGACTATCATATCTGGCCGGAAGTATGCAAATGTAGTGCCAAGCTAAATCTTCCGAAGAAATAGCCACTCCAACAATAGTTAATTGGTCTTAGAGGTCCTTCATTTTCTTGATAAAGGTCTTCACCTTCTCTCCATCAGCATAGTTTCTCGGCAGCAAGTTGATTTTTCAGATTTTGAATCCGGGTGTCATATTGGTGAGCCAATATGCTCCAAGCATCATGTGTTGTAGTGGTAGGCTAAATCAAAGTGAAAAACGAATTACTTACACATATGAAAATGGCGTGCAATGCATATGCACTCCTTCTCTTCCAGGTACGTAGAAAATTAGCATTTGAAGGAATTATAAGACTTGGATTTTTCGGATGAGTTATAGTAGACTCTGGGTCAACAACATTTTTTCCTCAACACTGAATCCAGTGATTCATACGAATCTAGAATTGCATTGAATTTCCACATAGTGTAATTGGTGTCATCAAGCTTGCCTTCTTTGAGAGCAGGTGGACGAATGCGTAGCAGAGTAGCGTCGATAACACATTCATAGGCGCCAATATAATAAGGGACTGATTTTGCAAGGTAATACAAGTACTTATCGTGCACTCTTAGTTACAAGCACCTAATGCTTCGATACCTGTAAGAAATGTAGAACAAAATAGGATCTTTGAGCAGAGAGACGAGAGAGAGATATGATGCAAAGTAGATGAGTGGAAAATCAAAATTTAAATTGATGCTATTACAAAGTGATGGCGTCGTCTACCTATGCACTCTCAAAGTAGAGCTACATCTAGTAAGCAAAATAGAACGGGTTGGTTATCCTTTAATATTAAATACCATGGTTCATGGAGATGGCCTCCTTTTATAGAGCTACGGGTGGGTGGTATATAAACGTGTGTGCGTGTGTGTGTGTGTGTAGCATGTGCGGTATTGACTATGCCAACCCACACTCCGTGGTCATCGACCACCAGTCTTAGTACTAATAGGTTTAGTATATAAACGTGTGTGTGTGTGTGTGTGTGTGTGTGTGTGTGTGTGTGTTATAGCATGTGCGGTATTGACTATGCCAACCCACACTCCATGGTCACTGACCACGAGCCTTAGTACTAATAGCATGTACATGTGGTCTAGTATCACAGAGAATACTCTAGAAAAAAATTTCCTCGAGGTTACTCACTGCGTCCACCGTGCCTTGGACCTCAAGGTTGGGATTCCGAATTAGCTTCATGCCATTCACAATCACAAATAAAGACTTTATCAACGAGTAAGCTGGAATCCACCAAATATATGTGCACCAAATACTGTGCAACATACATTGTGGTGAGCAAATCTGATAGGAGGACATTGCAAGTATACTTAAAGTTACTCTTCCATGAATCCGATCCTACGTCTCGCTACAAAGATACTCAATACTAGTCAATAATCTTTGCTTGCAAGTCTTTGAATGTGATTGCAAAGACTTTGCAATTGACCAACTTTGCAAGGCACTGTGTAGTGTATCACAAGCTTTGGCAACATCCATGAACCACAGTAAGTCGACCAGATTTCTCTCCAAAAAAAATTGCAAACCTTGCTACTCACATTCTTGATTTCGTTGCAAAATAAATTTAACCTAACAAACAATGCCATTGATACAAGGGTAGCAAGGATATTTTTTAGAAGAACTTGTTGTCAATTAAGCGAGGTTCTATAATGAGCATCTCCGTTCCCTTTCTCCGATAATTGGGAGGGAAAAAAGTCGCAAACTACCTGCCTATATTTCAAGTATACCTTTAAGCCAACTAATTGGAGCCAGCTTTATCTTCTTGCATGCTTGAGAACTTGAGATTTCAACTGGTTACAATTCGTTTAATTTCCTATTTTCAATGATGTTAGGCATGAGGAACCACTACTTTTACTCGGCACAATACCACCGACACAGCCTCATTGGGACTATTTGCTTGAAGAAGTTGCTCCCAATTCCAAATTTGATATTTATCCCTTTCAAATTCTTTATGATAGTTAACATCATCTATTGATAAATCTTACATTTGTCTATTTCATCACTTTGACTTAGTAAGAGTAAGCACTAGAGTAAGAACCATATGTGCCAGTGGTAGCACCTGCGGTTGAAGAATAAGCAGGAACCGACTGGGTGTAAGATAGGTACCCACCATTATCCATGGATGTGTATGAAGGTATAGAAGAATATGTGGAATTAGTTGATGCTGGAGTGTAAGAATTGGAGGGTAGTGCATTGTATAGGGAAGCTCCGGACAGAGCGGATGTGTCAGAGAAGGCGGGAGGTGCAACCGTCATCATGGAGTTCTGATTTCATAAAAAAAGAAGCTAATTAATCTCCTATTGCAAGAGAAAACAGCAAGACCCCTCCCATGACAAAAGTAAGACCTCAACCACATAGAGAGTGACCTGAATAAGTTGGACTGCAGTCTGAACTTGAGTGGACGTCCCTTGAAGTTCGATCGTCATCTCGCCAGGACAGTCTGCAGCCTCTTGTACATCAATGGTTGCCCCGCTTGCCATGCGCATGGAGCTGATGTTTGTACCTCCCATCCCAATAATTGCATCTGCGTAAGATACGGGCACTTGCATGTGCTGTGTTACCTGGTCATCATACCAAAGCTCTCTCTCTCTCTCTCTCTCTCTCTCTCTCTCTCTCTCTCAAAAAGCAAAATCTCCTAAGTAGAATAAACTTCTCATGGGTAAAGCTTCAATATAAATGTACAAAGCCGACCGCCACATAGATGTAGCCCCCAAAATGTCCATAAAATATACAGCAATTACCAAGACTAAATCTTAGTTTCCTTAAAAAGTCTCTTAGATCTTCTAATGTTAAAAAAAAAAATCTGTAATCCAAGAGGAGAAAAATTATCCTCATACCGTGTCATGAGCACAGCAAGAGGAATATCATCTCTGTCTGAACTGCATGAAGGTTCAAAATTATCCCCAAGAACCCTGACGGGCTCAGGAGAGCCAGGTGGTATCTCTGTTGAAGAAGAACAAGCCTGAAAAGGTGGATCCCATGGAGGATCTTTGCGCGTCTCTATCACCCTCTCCTCTTCTTTGCTTCTCTCCATCTAGCTCTTTCTGCCTCTGACCTCCTTGTACCATACAATACCTCTCTCTATCTCTCCGAAGACAGAGTGTTGTCAATCCTCTAGATGCTCTATCCTCCTAGTGCATCCAGTTGCCATATGCCCTGGTCGGCCACATACAAAACAGTCTCCGGATGATCCAATAAAAGATACTCTTTGATGCATGCCACCTCATGGATAGTAGGGAAACATTTGCACCGTGAGGATTCTTCACGCGAGAGGGTGAAGTATCAATATACCATCGGATGGTGCACCACCCTCACTCAAAACCACACCCAAAACAAATGCCAATCTCCAAAATATGTGGCTGAAACTTTGGCAATAGACCTGGAAATCTCATCCAATCAATCTCACTCTCTGGGAAAAGAGTATATACCTCTCTCTGCTGCCTTGGAAGAGCCGGCTGAAGTACCCCATTGGCTGCGAAGAGTATGCAGCACCTCTGCCCAAACAGCTGTCAAGGTGGTCAACGTCGGGGAAGACTCTTAGCCCAGAATGTGAGCACAACAAGCCTTCCACATGATTCATAAAGTGATGCTGCAGATCATAGTGAAAACTGCATCAGTCTGAGAGTAGTTCAAGTGATGGACAGTAATTGGAACCATCTATAGAGTGCCCAATCTATATCCCAATGATGTAAGCATGAGGCCAGATCTGTCGGGAGAGCAATGAAAAAGAGTGTGATACCCTGGAAATTGCAAAACCGAAGCAACAGCCCCCCAAGTCACAAATCCATCATGAGCTCCCACTCTAATCAGCAAACAACAAACCGCCATCCACACTGGCTGAGCATAAGGGCAAACCCACAAACAGCGACTCTAGGACTCATGCTGCAGAGTATGGCCATGACCAGTAATCTCGGGAGTCGGCCCAAGTGCCCACTGGCAATCCTGTATGCATACTCATCTACATGAAATAGCATATCCGGCGGCTGATTCTGATGCTCCAAATGCATGACCTAAACTATCATTGAAAGGCTGGAGAGATAAGCTGACCTCCCCATCCCTTTGACTGACAAGGACAGTGACTTGGGCATCGTGTCCTCAATATGATCCTCCTCCCAAGGGATATGGTGTGCTCAAAAAAGGAAAGAGGTGCCCCATTAGCCTCTAGAGAAGGACACTGCCACTCACAAGGATCCTAGTCCAACTCAACCAATGGACGTCCTTGCCATATCCACAACCTCCAAAGCGGTGCCTCATGTACTCTGAAAACAGGGTCGACACAAGAGCACTGCACCAAAGAGCCCACCACTCAAACAGGCTGCCAACGAGCATCTAGCCGCTGATCAAGAGGCACCTCACCCAAAAAAGCCAATCTAATGTAATAGCCATGATGGCCAGTGTCACAAACTGCTGATGTGTCAAGCCACTGAAGACTCGGCGGGTTGGGGTTTCCCAGACCCAACCCTAGTCGACCTGCAAATCCTGGCCAAGGGGCCTAAACCCTAAGAGAAGAAGCAGCAGAAGAAGTTTTACCAACTTACTCTCTTGCCAAGTGGCCTAATCTTTGATGAAGAGTTCTCACTAGCTTACGGGACCCTGTCCGATGGGGCCCAAGTTACTAGGGCATAAAAACATTAAAAAAAAAGCACCCACACACACTCTGAAGGCTTGCGTAGCGAATTGATGACGTGGCAGCAGCTGTATAGACCTTTCGCGTTTTGCGCTGACACACCACGTGGCAACACTACGGATTTCTGTGTTTGGCGTTGCAGCATGCTGACGTGGCAGAACTGTACGGAATCCCTTGGATTTGCGCTGGCTGATTTTGGGAGACCAAATGCCTTTAGGATCATGTGATTTCACTGTAAACTGCTTTTCAGGCCTAGGGCCTTTAAATATGTGGCAAGGGCTCACTATCCGGCATGCTTCCACGTGAAGATGTAGATACGTGACGCCGCTGTTGTACTGAGTTGAAACAATATAAAGAAATACCGAAGGGGTGCTAGGGCTTGGGGCCAGTGCTCTCATGGGGTGGAACTCCGCCACTCCGTGTCTCGTGTGTCGTGCATCTCTTTCCATTCAGTTGTTATTTGAAGTGCTTAAAGTTGTTCAATCTATTCTTTTCCGTTGGCAAGTAGTGCCCTCCCGTTACCGTGATATCAGAGCTTCAGTCATGTGCTTTTCTGAAAGCATACAAGTCCTTCCAAAGAGCAGACAGAGCAAGATGTGGCTTCCAAATTTCACAAGAAATGTTTCTCGTTTTTCGAGAGGGAAGGATCAAAGGAAAACTTAAACAATTTCTGAAACAGTTTGACATCATCTATGCTATTGGGGATTACTCAAAAGAATCAAAGATCTTTTGAGCAACCACTTTTCTCAGAGGCAATGCCATGCAATGGTGGATGTCTTTAGATATCAAGCCGCACACTCCAAGGACTTGGCAAGCTTTCAAGAAAAAAAATTTGCTCGAAGTTACATGCCATCTGACATCCTCCTTTGGAATGTCGTTTCTGGCAAAGCAGGGTATCTTGAAATGCTTGCCACAAAAACCCTAGCAGATTACAACTTGAAATTTCTCGACATCTCTCATCAAGTGTCTCTTCTCGGACCAATAACCTTGGAGGCCCATTGTGATTGCTATACCTGAGGACTGCAATCACCGCTACAAATGGCTGCCATCACTGCTACAAGAACACTGTCTGACCAAGCTAGTTTCGACCATTCAGGAGCTTTATGGACCATGTTGCAGTCGGCTACAAACTTCTGGGAGAAACCTAACCCTTATTTTTGGTGCAGGCCTTAGAATGGAAAGCCCATTGCCTTTTCGAGCTCGACTGACACCGAGAATGCTAGTGCAGTTTTTTCAATTTTTGATAACCAATTCGAAAAATTATTTCGTGATCTTGTTTAGAATTTGTTTGAAATAGATGGTAATTGTTTTAAACCTGTCTTGGTGTCAATTTGAATTGTTTGACTCTCGTTTAAATATTAGTTTCAATGATTGGTGATTTACTCCCAAGTGGAGTAGTGACAAATGTTGTTTGATGATGTCTGAACCTCGAAATGACGCAGACGCGATGTCTAGGGAACGTTTCGTTGTATGCTTGAAAACCTCGAAACGATGCAGACGGATAGTTGTATGCTTGAAACCTCCAAGCGATGCACGCTACAGTCTGGGGTGCATTTGGTTGTATCAATCCTTTGAGCTCATGGCCCGGACCTTTCTAGGTTATTTGCAGGGGGAGTGGCGAGGTAGTCGTTGAGTAGCGTCATACCGCACATCGTCTATCTCCGGGGGGGAGTGCTTAGCAGCATTGTTCCTTGTCTTGTAATATGCATATGTGAGTATTTGTGTTGCATTGTGATGTGCCAACCACTCACAATATTCCTAATTGGGTGAGATTGCCTGGGTATGTAAATTTAGTGCATCGAGACACCTATTACAGACCAACGCGGTCTGAGCGTGATGGCTAATTTTGCGACGCCCGAATATTAAGAGCTCCCATCTAAAATAAGAAAAACGATTGTCCCTCGGAATGACCCTCGAAAATTTTTGAGCTAACTTGAGTTTTTTTACAGATATACTGAAATCGCGGACGACTACTCTTCTTTCAAGTAGGGGGGATGTCACAAACTGCTAACGTGCTAGGCCACTGAAGGTCCGACAGTTTGGGGTTTCCTAGGCCCAATCCTAGTTGACCTACAGATCCAGGCCGAGGGGCCTACTAAGAGAAGAAGCAGTAGAAGAAGTTTTAGCAACTTACTAAGTCTTGCCGAGTGGCCTAATCTTTAAAGAAGAGTTTCCACTAACTTATGGGACCCCATCCATGTCAAAGTCGACGATGCGGAAGCGTAGAGAGTGAGCAAGGGGAGTGAGCACGAGAGAGAGAGAGAGAGAGAGAGAGAGAGAGAGAGAGAGAGAGAGAGTCTCCTGAACCAATCAACCTTGGCAATGAATAACTGAATGTGTATACAATGGAGGCAAGGGGTTGCTTATATAGCAATCCCAGTAAATTGCCTTACCGAAGACTTTGACAAATAAGTAAAATAAATACCTAAAAGCCAAACTAAATAATGGGATCACATTGGGCAGTTGACTTGAGATGCCTAAACTTTAACACCCTCTCTGCAGCTCATAGTGGACATCAATAGTGAGACCAAGTCGATGAAGAAGCTACCATGGACACCCAGCACAGGCCGGGATACAAATACACCTCGGTGTTGCTCTCCTCAACTTTGTATCTGAAAGTCATGCCATCTTGAGCATTAGTTGCCTTTGTAGAAACTTTGAGCTGTAGTCCACGCTACGTTCAATAATCCCCATTCGTGAATTGTGAACACATCACGTCAAAATATAAAAATCCAAGATAATGAACTGTTGGAACACATCTTGTCCATAATCTGACCATCAACAATGGATTGGTGCACTCATCCATAGTGTTTTGGACGTCTGATTGGTTCCCTGCCAGATGCATGTGCATTGAACTCCGACCTACAGGTCCAAACACCAATAACCTGAACTCCAACACAAGGGTCCAAATTAATTATAGGGAGCATTGCTTGCCCTCTCTGCCACTCACAAGCCTCTCTCTGGCTGAAGCTAGTGGTGACACCTGTCATTTGACTAGAAATCTGACGTCGAGGCCATTGTGGCCACTCCCACAAGTGCCATGCCGATCTCCTCTGTCAAATCTTTATTAACGTAATCTCTGTCCAACTTGCCTTTGTCCTTGTCTATCTTTGAGTTCCTGCTTTTGCCTTTGGCTTCAAACTCTCGAGCCAAACAAAGCGTTAAATCACATTCATGATTGTGGTCGTACCTCTCGGATACCGAGGCAGCTAACTGAGTACTGGTACTGTCATCCTTGTCCAATTGACCTTTGGAACTCCTCCATTTTCCTTTGACTTCATAAACTCGAGCCAAACAAATTGCCGGGTTCCTTGAGATCTGTGCCGGTGTACAGGCCGCTGGATGGTTGACGATCCGTTATCCATAGCTTTTGGTTGCTTTTGGTCGTTGTTGGGGGAGGCCTTGTTGAAGTTGCAAAACTTGGAAGTGAACTCTCGCCTTCTTGCACTCCAATGATTGGCCGCACAATCTCCAAGTCGAATCGCCAAAGCAAAACTCTCCGATCTCCCAAGCCGCGTCAAGGATCTCGTCCAAAGATCCTCCATTGCTCCTCGCTATTCGCCTTCTAAAGCTCCTCCCAATGCCCGTCCAAGTCGCTCAATCCATGCAAGGTTATGTTCTCAAGCCATTCTCCAAAGGTCTCCTCCAAATGGCTACGAAAGCCTTTTTCCACGAGGTACCGCCCTTGCATTGTGTCCTCCAAGGCAAGGCCGACGCAACCCCTAGCCTAGTGCCTTGGGGCACCCTCTCTCTGCCAAACAGCGTTTTAAAACGCTAGCCAAGAGGTGGCAAGAGGGGACTGTGGGATGGCATTGACAATGGTTGTGTCTCGAAATGCAAGTGGAGAGAGCAGGGCGCTGTTGACAGTAGCGTTTCAATACGCTAGGAAAGGGGAAGGTCGCTTGTCGGAGGGTGGGCATCTCAAAACGCGCAAGGAGGGGTGGACACTGTGCTGTATGGCAGGGCTGTGGGCGTCTCAAAACGCGATCGAGAGGAGGCGTTGCCAGGGGAGTTTGCTGCCTTTGTTGCCAACGTTTTAAAACACTGCGACAGCAAGCAAAATTTTCAAACGCCGGTGAAGGAGCCACAAACGCCCGGCGTTTTAAAACGTTGTGGGCTTTAAAAGGATACCGACGACCCACAGGATGCAGTTCTCTTCTTAGGCTTTGCACGGCTGCTCCTCCATACCAAGGGCTTCAAGCACTAAGCTCTAATGCCATGTCAAAGTCGACGATGCGGAAGCGTAGAGACCAATGGGAGTGAGTGTCACAAATAAGTGGCGTGGTAGAAGACCCGGACACACTCTGACACGTGGCAGCAATATGGACCCCCCGCAGTGCTCACGTGGCCAACTGTACGGACTTCCTAATTTTGCGGCGCGAAACGTGCTGACAGGCTAACGTGGCAGCATACGGATCTCCGCAAATTACGGAGGCTGCTTTTTGTGCTGGCTAAAAATTACTGGCAGCTTTTGGGATAATTGCTTTATTGTGAGAGAAGCTTTTCACTTATTGCTTTTGGGCATCCCTTGTATCAATAAATAAGTGGACAAGGCCTCACTTCTTCGAGCATCTTACTGCTTTTGGGGCTTTGCTTTTGGGCATCCCTTGTATCAATAAATAAGTGGGCAGGGCCTCACTTCTCAGAGCATCTGGACGCAGAGTCTGAGAGTGAGCACCTACCCACTCTCTTGTACTTTGAACATAGATTAATACAAAAAGAAATACCGAAAGGGGCGCCAGTCTTTGGGGCCAATATCTCTAGGAGCGGAACTACGCCAGGCCGTGTTGACTAAATTGTGAAGTGTGAAGTGTTTTGAAGTGAATCTCTGTTGTGTCGCGGTAGAATCTTGACTTGAGGTGTCCAAGTTTATTACAATGGTATCAGAGCGCGGTCGATTTCTCTTCTACCGGGAAATCCGATACTTTTCTCGAGACACTTATGGATTCAACAGAAATCAATCGACTTCTTCTGCATTTGCGAGTGCGAGAGGAGATCGCGGAGAAGATTCTCATGAGCGATTGGAAGAAGAGTATGGCCCACCTCGGCCTACTCAAGCTGAGATTGAAGAGATGGAATGTCGACAATTGGTTGACGACGCAACAAAGATGATGATTAACATTGTGAAGGATTCAAAACTTGCAAAATTTTTGACTCGGCAATCCTTCGAAGAAGTGCACACCCAGTGGCAAAAGGCCACAGAGCCGCCCATCAAACAGGCACTCAAGAAACATCCTTCTCCGAGGATGTTTACAGAGCAAGAATTAGAAGAGGTGGTTCACACACAGATCAACCGGATTTTGGACGCGAACAATAAAGCCAAAAAGCACGACAAAAAGCAGAAGAAACAAACTGACTTCCTGAGTTATTTGGGTCGTCAATCTACTTTTGCATCGGCAAGGAAGCAGAAGAAGCGTGTACGATTTGAAGGACTACCCAGATCTTCTTCTTCTTCTTCTTCTTACAGTTATTCTAGTTCTTCTAACTCGAGCAAAGAAGGCAGAAAAGGGAAAAGCGAAGCAAAAAGCAAAGCTTTGGAAAGGGCAAGAAAAAGGCAAAGAAGCCTAAGTTTCGCCCAGCTTCTGAAAGTTCTACAGAGGACTCATCCTCAAACAGTTCGGACTCAGACGATCACATGTTTTATGCAAAGAAGAAGCATTTTTACATAGCCAACCAATATGACTTCCTCGAAGATAAAAGCAAGAAAGTAAGAGAATTCAAAGAAGGTGGACAGTCAATTAAGTTTGACTCTTTTTTTTAATTTCGAGATGCTCCGAGGGCTTTGGCCTTCATACAGCAATTTGACATAGCTTTCTCTGGAGTGCATTACTCATGGCACTCCAAGATTCGGAAGGCTACATCTTTCTTCAAAGGAAATGCTCGAACATGGTGGTCCACCCTTCTACTAAGAAAGGAAGCTCCGGTTAAATGGTTGAAATTCAAAAGGCTTTTTATTTCTTCTTGGCTGACTTGGGAGTACGAACGAGATATACGAACTGCTTGGAATCATCTTCGGATGACCAAGGGAGATTCTCTGGACGCGTATTGCAAGAAATTTTGGAGCTCTTTTCTACCAGCTTCTTCATTTAAGAAGGTCTCGTTTAAAGAACAGATTCAGCTGTTTTGCTGCAGACTTCCTACAAAGATCCGAGACTACTACTTGGAACAAAAGTCAAATTGTCACCTAACACATCCGACCCTATGTGTCCGTGGACAAGCTACAGCATGATCAAGGTTCAGTCAATCCAATCAGTCTAGATTAGAAGTGATCTGGCACTTTGTGAGTCTATTCGTAGACCGTGCATGCCCAATCACTTAGTGTAGATGCATATCCTTTGGTTGCACACAACATGATCATCAGAATTCCTATCAGAATCCATTAGAATCAGTTAGGGGATTTTTCTAGTACATTTAGCCTATTTTCCCTATTTTTGACATTTTTCAATTATTATTTTTAAGTGACTTTCCAACAAAAGTAGGTAGGGCAATTTTGCTAAGTTTGTATGTCACAAAGTGATGACATGGCGGACAACAAAAACCCTAAAATTCTTGCAAACCCTAATTTTCTGCCAGAAACCCTAATTTCTGGAAATCGCAGAGGCGGATTATTAAAAAAGAAAAAAAAATATTTAGAAAGATGAGCGACGCGAATTTTGCTTTTTTTTAATAAAAAAAGAGAAAAGACTCTCTAAGAGAGAGAGAGAACTGATGCTTTTTATTTTAAAAGCTTTTGGGGCTCTGCTTTTGGGCATCCCTTGTATCTTTAAATAAGTGGTGAGGACTTCACTTCTCAGAGCATCTGGACGCAGAGTTTGAGAGTGAAACCCTAGCCACTCTCTTGTACTTTGAATTGATTAATATAAAAAGAAATACCGAAAGGGGCGCCAGTCTTTGGGGCCAATATCTCTAGGCACGGAACTCCGCCGGGCCAGTGCAAATCTATTGTGATCTGTGAATTGTTTTGAAGTGGTTATTTTGGTGCTGTCGCGATTGATTCTTGACTTGGAGTGTCCAAGTCTGTTACATTGTATATAACCAAACTAGAGCTAGCACTATTTGGCAGAAGAGGCCGTAGGAGCTCCAAGCTCAACAGGCACCTTCTCAACAGAACCCCCCCAAGAGACCTAGCGTTTTTGGAGTAGAGCCATCACCTAGCGTTTTCATCACAGATCAGCCAACGATTTGCTTTTGCGGATTCCGGCGACAGCAGAACCTCAGAGCAGCCTAGCGTTTTGCATTTTGCAGAGCAATTGCCGACAGAAAGACGAATTTCAGCCCCTAGCGTTTTTGGTTTGCAGATCAGCCCTGGCGTTTTGCAGCTTTACCACCACGGAACAGCAAGGAACATTAGCGTTTTCAGTTTTCAGCAGTTAGCACCCGCAGATAAAGTCCCAAACCTCGCAGATCTCACCTTCCTGCAGCAACTCCTCGCCGCACGGTCAATTTCCGCAAGGTTGACAGTTTCAGCCCGGAAAACGCAGATTTGAGCATCTGCGTTTTCATCGCGTCGTTGTCGCATCGTCGTCATCGACATCGCCACCGACATAGAGTCAGAATTCAGCAGATAGAAGATTAGCAGATTTCAGCCCATAGCGTTTTTGGACAGCAATAGGAAGATTGCAGATTTCAGCCATTAGGTCGACTTCGTCATCCCCGTCGTCATCGTCGACATAGCCTAGACTTGCATCAGTCTCATGCATACCATTTGTACCAGATTGTGCAATCATAAGTAGACCACTCTCACCGACGAGAGTGGGGCCTTCGGAGGAGGGTTTTACAACGTCTCTGGTGTCGTATTCTCTTCTCTCTCTATCTCTCAGTCTCATACACTTACACGCACAGTGTCCATTCACTTTGTTTGTGATCATAGCATTCTCTCATTAAGAACGGAAGGATCTACCTTACATAAGAACAAAAGGAACCTTGAGCACAATTCGGAGCACTCATCTTGAGCAAAGCGCAAACATTCATTCCGCTGCACCTAACACAAATTCTATTCAAGAATTGATGGGACATGCGAAACGGGGTTTTGCCATACACTTGGGCAATCTGACTTACTCCACAGATGAGATCTTGACTCAGAGAACTCAACAGACTTCTAATAATGAAAGTAAAAAGAAAAAAGAGTTCCCAAGAAAAGAAAGACAAGGATTCACGACCCCGGCTCACTCTTCGAGAGAGGGCCAACTACATCAAAGAGGGGAAATGTTTCGGATGTGGGGATCATGGGCACGTCTCCCCAACTGCCCTAAAAAGGCATAGCAAGAACAGAATGAAGACAGGCCAAGAGCAGCTGAGGAACGTGGCAGAAAAGGCAAGATGAAAGCAGGATTGGTTCCAGATTGCATGGATACTAACCCAAGCACGATAAATGAAAGTACAGAACTTTGCCGAGCTTGGGACAAAGTGAAAGATCAAGAAGCCCTGATTTTCTTTGATGAAGAAGCCAAGGCCAACTTCATTTCATCTAAATTGGCGGCGCGGCTCGAGATTACACCCGGTCGGATGGGACCACAAGCAGAGGCAGTTCTAGCGGCACTCGGACGGGACGTAGCCATTACACCTGTCATTGGCAAACTTCGGTTGCATTGTCAGGGGTATTTGGGGCACGAGGACTTCTACATAATGCCCTTGGAACGTTGTGATGTCCTCCTAGGAGTCCTTTGGTACCATAAGAACAACGTCGTGGTGGATTATCAGGCGAAGAAAGCAACATTTACAAATGAAAAGGGCCGAAAAATTGTACTTGATGTGAATTGAAGGGGGAGTCTGCCCCTATTGTATCAGCTTCGGCCGTTTCAAAATTAATGAAATCCAGTCTGTTTGTTTACTCGATCTTTTTGAAAGAGTTAAATGATGAACATATAATAAATATGTCTAAACTTGATAAAGAACGCCAAGATTTTCTCCACACTCATGCCGATTGCTATTCAGAGGGCCTGCCAAGCGAGTTCCCACCAGCTCGTCCTAAGGATCATACCATTGATCTGATACTTGGAAGCACACCACCAAACCGACCACCTTACCGTGTGAGCCGAGCCTAGAAGGAAGAGATTATGAACCAAGTGAAACACCTCTTGGAAAAGGGTCTTATCCAGCAAAGTACTTCACCCTATTGCTCTTTGGTGTTGTTGGTTTTAAAGAAAGACGGATCTTGGAGAATGTGCATTGATTATAGAGCTCCCAATAAAATCACCATCAAGAACAGATTTCCGATTCCGAGGATCGATGATATTCTTGACCGACTACAAGGACCCTCTTGTTTTAGCGGGATCGATTTGAAGAGCCGATATCATCAGATCCGAATCGCGCCAAGAGATGTCTACAAGACAGCTTTTCGGACGAGTTTCGATTTATATGAATTTTTGATGATGCCTTTTGGCCTTACCAATCCTCCAGTGACTTTTAACCGAATGATGGACAAGGTTTTCAGAGAGTACAGATCTTTTGTTGGCACTTTCTTTGATGACATTATAGTCTTGTCCAAGGATAAGGTAGAACATAGACAACATCTGCTACAGGTCTTTCAGGCATTGATCATAAGTCGGTGATCAATGCCAAGAAGAGTGAATTTTTCTTACCGAAGATACACTTTTTGGGACACATCGTCTCAGCAGAAGGAGTACATATGGACCCGGCCAAGATTGAGACTACACGTGATTGGCCCGATTTGAAGAATGTCCATGAAGTTAGAAGCTTTTTGGGCAAGCTCATTTCATTCCAGTGAAAAAAAAAGGGTCAAGCCGGATCATTTAGCAAGACTGTTCATTGCCCAGATATTCAGATTACATGGCATGCCTGAGACAATAGTCTCTAACAAAGATCCCCGATTCACGAGTTTGTTGTGGAAGGCTATTTGGGAGAACATTGGCACACGGTTGCAGTTCTCGTCATCTTTCCACCCGCAGATAGATGGGCAATCTGAGATTGCAAATTCAGTCGTATTGGATTTATTAAAGTCTTACATTTCGGATCAGAAGACTCAACGGGAGAAGTTTTTACCTTTGGTGGAATTTGCCTACAATAACACGATCCACCCTTCGACAGGGAAGGCGCCATTTGAGATTATTCAAGGTGCTACGAAGGTTCCACCCTTCCTAAGCATGAAAGATAAAAATTTTGAAGCCGACCAATACACGAGGGACTTGGACACTACTTTTGCCAAGGTCCAGGAGGCTTTAGAGAAATCTCAGGAAAGACACAAGAAGGCAACAGATGGACACCGTCGCGTTGGAAATTAAAGGAAGACAATTGGGTGCTCTTACATTTTGAGAAGGCACGCTTGAGAAAGAAAAAGGGAAAGGAGCGGCTTTTTCCAAAGCTTAGCATGAGATACTATGGACCTTTCCACATAAAAGAAAAGACAAATGATGTCTCCTTTAGACTGAAGCTGGCAGATACTTGGAGAATTCACAATGCTTTTCATGTGAGTCTCTTGAAGCCTTTTAAAGGCGATGTGCCCGACGATGGGGAGCTAGATGAGCAACCCATAGTGGAGGAAAGCAAGGAGATACTCATTCAAGAACAGATACTGGCACATAAAGATAGAAAGATTAAAGGTAAAGTGATTAGGCGGTTCTTTGGTTAAATTCAAGAACTATCCTACATTGGATGCAAAGTGGATGGAGGAGGAGGACCTAGTAGATACTCCTTAGATTGTGGAACTTTACCTTGAAGCATTCGGTTTAGCATAGTCTACTCCAATAGAACCTCGATTTCAGCATGCACGAATCTAGTGCATCGGGTTTGCACAAGAGGGGAGTCACTCCGCTCCTTTGTCAACAGATTGCCCCGATTTTTGATATAGAGTCACTGATGTCCCTTTGGGTTTCAGGGATACTGTTGAGCTGACAGTATTCTGTTGTATGACTTTATGAACTGGAATTCCCGATAATGAAAATGATATTGATTGATTTGTACTTGGCTTGTTTGAGTGCATGAACTGATAGACGAAATGACTGCAGCATTTCGGTCTCATACATCTCTATAGACATAATTGCAATATGGATTAGTTAATCGGGCATCTGTGAAGTCGCGACTAGATCTAAATGCGATTGCTAAATACGTTGCCGGATTAATCATGGTCTGAGATTTGGAATGATTTTGAATGTGATTTGTCATGTTGTCATGTGATGTCCTGTGATGTCAAGTGATGTCCTATGATGTCATGTGATGTGACTGTCGATTAGTACATGTGTTGGATGTGTTGTGCCTAGTGCATCAGTACTAACAGTCAGTGTCTGCTAAGACAATTTATGGCCTCTGTCTATTTTGCAAGCGTAATCGAGGGCGATTACAATGCTTTCAAGAGGGGGGTATGTCACAAATGGGTGACGTGACAACATACCCCGGACACACTCTGACACATGGCAGCAGTACGGACCCCACAGTGCTGAAGTGGCCAACTGTACAGACTTCCGGATTTTGCGGCACAAAACGCACTGACGTGGCAGCGTACAGATCTCCACAAATTGCGGAGGCTTCTTTTTGCGCTAGCTGAAAATCATGGCAGCTTTTGGGATAATTGCTTTATTGTGAGAGAAGCTTTTCACTTACTGCTTTTGGGCATCCCTTGTATCAATAAATAAGTGGGCAGGGCCTCACTTCTCAAAGCATCTGAACTAGAGTCTAAGAGTGAGCACCTACATACTCTCTTGTACTTTGAACACAAATTAATACAAAAAGAAATACAAAAAGGGGCGCCAATCTTTAGGGACAATATCTCTAGGCACGGAGCTACGTTGGGCCGTGTCGACTAAATTGTGAAGTGTGAATTGTTTTGAAGTGAATCTTTGTTGTGTCACGATAGAATCTTGACTTGGGGTGTCCAAGTTTGTTACAGTGAGCACGAGAGAGAGAGAGAGAGAGAGAGAGAGAGAGAGAGAGAGAGAGAGAGAGAGAGAGATTTTATTTACGTCTTCAAAAGGCCAAAGAAAACTGGCCTATGAGACAAATCCATGTACAAAAATGTGAATATCCTATGGATATCTGGTATGTGCAAAATGACCGGGTAATGATGGGATCCGGAGTGTAGTGTGGTAAGTGACCGGGTAATAACAAAGCATCCGGTGCGCAGATGTGGGGTGACCGGGTAATAACAAAACATCAGGTGTACATAGAGAGGCATGTATGCATGTAGTGAGAGTGAGGGGAGGAGGGAGGGGGGGTGGTGTGGTACATCAGCTCCATCCCGTAATGATGGCACAGTGTAGTATCTGGTACATCCGTGAGCCTGATGTGAGGACTCTGGTTATGCTCGCCATGTCTAGTGTCTGCTCTGCGCTCCTCTGAATATATACTGTATGTCGATCCCTGATGGCCTGGACCTCTCGTCTCTGTCTCTGAGAGGCCTTGGAGCGATATCCTGGTAGTCGTGGTCTCCGCCTAGCTCTCGCCTCCTCAGCTCGTATCAAAGTCATCCCCTGATGTGTGGATGGTTGTGGCTGCATGGGTACTCTAGCCTGGAAGTAGTCTGTGAGGTGTGTCTGCTTGTCCGATCCTCCACCTTCCCCCGTCTAGAGGGCTCTCTCTCTATGCTGGTGCATCTCCACCAAGAGTCTCCGAAGTAGTCTCTGATCTAATGATGTCATCACTGTCTGTAATGAGACCTCTCGCTTGCCAAATAAAGTGGGGTATCGTGATCTGATCTCCTCATAGTTATTAGTGAGGGCATCTGCATAAGAAGTGTCTCTCACACTCTACCTCCTGCCTGCATAATCTGCATATCCTGGCCTCGCGTGGGACCCGTGTTGCTCTGCCGCTCTCAATCTCAAGCTGGTGAGATGATACTCTAAGCTGTCCAATGGCTACCCTCATGCCATGTGGTAGATATACATCCATGTAGTGGGGCCCCTGTATGAACCTGTCCTCTGTGAGCCTAAGGAAATGATCTCTGTAGTATGACATCTTCGTGGCCAATGGTCGCGAAGGTGTGAGCCAAGTCTGCTCTATATGCCTCTGTATGAGCTCATATCTGATAACTGTGTTCCTCTCAGTGTGTGAGAGGGCCTGGCGTGGTGCATTTGGATCATACTGGGAGGGAGGCAATCTGTCCATAGAGTAGCCGTATGTCTGAAGCCATCTAGTCACACTCGCGTACCATGATCTCTCATCCCCAAAGCCTCAAGAGCAAGGCGAGGTAGTCTATCTGCCCTCATGCCTCACAACCTGTGGAGGTATCCCATTGTCTGAAATAGCGCCTCCACTACCATGGGTGGGGCACCAAACTCTGCTCTCACAATATCATGTGGGACTGATGGTTTGCTCCGGATCATCCGGGCAAGCAGCAATATCTGTGGCCTCTCGAGTCTACTCCAAGCCTGCTCTGATAATCCTGGGCTCCACACTGGGGCAGCGTATAGAAGAGCTGGTGTCACTAAAGTGTCAAATAGCCAACTCTTCGTGCGGGAATGCGTCTGATGGCATCCCCTCTCAAGCATGGCTAGAGCTGCATACGCTCGTGTGGTACGATCTCGGGCTGCCTGTGCCATAGAGAAGCGGCCAATTCTGGCTGTAAAGGTGATGCCCAAGTATACATATGACTCTACTACCTCAATCTGGCTGCCCTCAAAAGGAAAAACTGATCTCCTTCGAACAATGCCTGATGTGTGGAATATCAAAACCTTGGTCTTGCCAAGGTTCACTGTCACTCCTCTCTGTGTACAAAATAAGTCTAGAGCTTGTATGTGGACCTGGAGATCCTCCTATGACTCTGCGAGTAAAATAATGTCATCAGCATATAGCATAATATGTACCCGAGTGCCTGATAGGTCGGCGCCTGCTCCTCCTCTCTGTCGGATGTAGGTCTCTATCTCATCTATGTATAGACCAAATAGAGTAGGGGAGAGTGGACACCCCTGTGTTACCCCGATGGTGCTAGTGATGCTCCCTCGACTTCGTGACTGCTCTATCAGGCATCTGAGAGTGAAGATGTGGTCCACAGTAGAGAATGTGCGTCTGAAGCCTGCCTGTGCCGGAGGCGCGTAGCCCCTCGGTCTCTGCATATCTGCTCAACTCTAACTCTAAAACTGCTCCATAAATCTTGGCCATCATATGACCAATCATGATAGTCCTGTAGTTGGCTGGATCCATGCGGTCTCCAGCCTTATGTATAGGCACAATAGTACGCATAGTCCAGCTTTCTGGGAATCCTTCTGCCAATGCCCTATTGAACAGGTGTGCAATCAATGGAGCCAAAGTGTGTGTAGCGTATATTAAATGCTCACCCTGAAGCTCGGTGTGGTCCGCGGCTCGGCGGTGCTATAGACTCTGAATGCCTCATCTCACCATATCTATGGTAAAGAGAGTGGGAGCTGTAGGTCGGGGGGCTGCTGGGTGTGGAAGGGGGGACTGAGCCGGCACCTGATAGTGTCTCTGCATATGCATGCTATACCACTGGGTCCGCTGTCTCATATCTCTCCAAGAGATCGCTGCCTCTCGACTTTGAAGTGTATGGTACATATCCCACCACTGTGTCTCCTCAAAGGCTCTCCTCTTACGTCTAGTAAGAGTACCCATCTGTCGGTGCATCTGTCTCTCGGAAATCTGCCCAGTAATATGCTGTGCCCTAAGCCTTTGATATAGCTGTCTGCACTCATCATCATACCATCTATTCTGGGGCATCGTCCCAGATAGTGGTGTGTCGTTGGAGTGCATGGTCGAGGGAAAGCTCTCGAGCACTGCTAAGTGGAGTATGGAGGTGAGCTCAGTGGTGAGTGTGGAGAGTGGGGCGTCAGGGTCTAGTTGGCTGATCCCTGCGTACACATGGTATCTCTAAATCTCGGAAAGCTCCTCGCTGAAGTGTGTAGTGGTATGCTACATGGGGGACTGGGGAGGTGGTGTCGGTAAACTGGTCCTGAGAGAGAGGCTGAGATATGTATGATCCGCGCCGATGGGCCGTGGTGGTATGGTAAAGGAGCGTACAATATCCATGGCCCCTGTGGAGCCTAAGATGTAGTCCACTGTGCTCTGGCCTTTCCTGCCTCCCTGTCCTGTCTTGCCTCCCTTCTGGAAGCAAGTGTATCCACCTAACATAGGCCAATGGGACATCCCCTTGTATATCAAGAGGTGGTGCGCTGATCCTAGTGCCAGTAAGTGTGATCCGTATCTGGTAGGGTCACTCCCTCTGTCCTCTGATGTCCTCCCTAGTCCCACATCCTCCGCCGCTATGGTATGGAGTAGGGTGGAATCATCAAAGTCATATATCTCGCACTGTTGGCTCTGTGTGCGGGCATTGAATCACCTACAAGTAGGATCTCTCCCAATGCCGCGTAGTGTAGGAGGTCCTCCGAGAGAACCAAAAAGGGTGACTATGACTGTGGTCCCTCCTCCTCCTCCTCTACCATACTCTCATCGGCATCTTCCTCTGGTGGCTCCTCCACTGTCGTAGATGCCCGTCATATCTCTGTATGGTCTACGAAATGTGACCCGCGTGGGGGGAAGTAGCACAGAGCAACATGTATGGCTGTGTCCGGGGCTAGTTGTATCCTCACCCACATGAAGCGGGCCTCTACATCTCTGCTCACCATTGTGACCCTGGTCTGTAGCTCTCTCCTCACCAAAAGAGCAATCCCCCTTGATCCTCGTGATGTCCCCTGTCTCCCTGTGGATCGTCTGTATGTGGACTCCCAGTGGTAGCCCGGATGTGTGGTAGACCTCTCTCCTGGCTCTCGTGTGTCTCTGTCAGCATCACAATGTCTCTCCCCTCCATCACCTCCTCGAGTCTGCCTGGCTGAGTCCATAGGCATCCGTCACAATTCCATACTCAGAGAGAGAGAGAGAGAGAGAGAGAGAGAGAGAGAGAGAGAGAGAGAGAGAGAGAGTCTCTTGAACCAATCAACCTTGGCAATAAATAATTGAATGTATATACAATGGAGGCAAGTGGTTGCTTATATAGCAATCCCAATAAATTGCCCTACCCAAGACTTTGACAAATAAGTAAAATAAATACCTAAAAGCCAAACTAAATAATGGGATCACATTGGGCAGTTCACTTCAGATGCCTAAACTTTAACAGTCCAATGGGGTCAAGGTTACAACGGCATAAAAACATTAAAACATAGCACCCACACCCACACACACACTCTAAAGGCTTGCGCAGTGAAATGATGGCGTAGCAGCAGTTGTATGGACCTTACGCGTTTTGCGTTGACATGCCACATGGCAGCACTACGGATTTCCGTGTTTGGCGCTCCAGCATGCTAACATGGCAAAACTATACAGAATTCCCTAAATTTGCGTTGGTTGATTTTGGGAGACCATATGCTTTTAGGATCACGTGCTTTTCATTGTAAACTGCTTTTCAAGCCTAGGGCCTTTAAATTTGTGGCAATGGCCCACTATCCGGCATGCTTCCGTGTTAGGGTGTAGATACATGACGCCGTTGTTGTACTGAGTTGAAGCAATATAAAGGAATACTAACAAGGGGGCCAAGGTTTGGGGCCAGTGCTCTCTTGGGTGAAACATCGCCACTCCATGTCTCTGTGTCGTGCATCTCTTTCCGTTCAGTTGTTGTTTGACGTCTATTCTTTTTCGATGGCACGTCGTACTGTAACAGACTTGGACACTCCAAGTCAAGAATCAATCGCGACAGCATCAAATAACCACTTCAAAACAATTCACAGATCACAATAGATTTGCACTAGCCCGACGGAGTTCCGTGCCTAGAGATATTGGCCCCAAAGACTGACGCCTCTTTCGGTATTTCTTTTGTATTAAATCAATGTCAAAGTACAAGAGCGGTTAGGGTTTCACTCTCAGACTCTGCATCCAGATGCTCTGAGAGGTTGGCCCTAAACAGTGAATATAAAGATTACAAGGGATGCCCAAAAGCAAAGCCCCAAAAGCTTTCAGATCAAAAGCAATCACTCTCTCTCTCAAGAGAGCAAGTAAAATAAAGCAAGTTCTCTCTCTCTCTCTCTCTCCAATTCCTTGCGTAGCCAAAAATCAAGAGAAAGCGTCTCCGGTTGCTTTTTTTCCCATCTTCGTGATTTTCGAAAAAGTCCGTACACTACTGCCACGTGGCACTTGCGCCTGCTTTTAGGGTTTCCAGCCACTTAGGGTTTCAACCAACAGTTTAAGATTAGGGTTTTCAAAAATTAGGGCTTCTGGCAGAAATTAGGGTTTCTACTGTCGATAGCCACGTCATCACTTTGTGACATACCCCCCTCTTGAAAGCATTGTAATCGACTGCGATTACGCCTACAAAACCGACAGAAGCCATAAACCGTCTTAGCAGACACTGACTGTTAGTACCTACGTACTAGGAACACACATCTAGCACATGTACCAAATCGACAGTCACATCACATGACATTCAACATTCATTCGGATCTTAGACCATGATTTATCGGCAATGTAGCTAGCAATTGCATCTAGGTCCAATCGGGACCTCATAGATGTCCGATTGACTAACCCCTATTGCAACCATGTCTATTCGAGATCAATCAGACCAAAATGCTGCAGTCATTTCGTCTATCAGTTCCTGCACTTAAAAGAAGTCAAGAACAAATCAGTATCATAATCAGGAATTCCATTTCATAAAGTCATCCAGCAGAATACTGTCAGCTCTCAATATCCCTGAAGCTCAAAGAGACATCAGTGACTTTAGTATCAAAATCAAGGCATCTGTTGACAAAGGAGCGGAGTAACTCCCCTCTTGCGCATCCCACTGCACCAGATCTTCGGCCAAGCTGAATTTCTGGGTTCCGTTTGGAGTAGACTATGCTAAACCAAAGCATCGAGGTAAAGTTTCACAATCTGAGGAATATCTGCTAGGTCCTCCTCCATCTACTTCGCATCCAATGTAGGATAGTTCTTGAATTTAACCAAGAACCGCCTTCGGACTTTACCTTTAGTCTTCGTATCCTTGTGTGCCAAAATCTGTTCAAGAACAAGGATCTCCTCGTTTTCTTCCACTTCAGGTTGCTCATCAGGCTCCCCATCATCAAGCACATCACCCTTAAAAGGTTTCAAGAGACTCACATGGAATGCATTGTGAATCCTCCAAGTATCAGGCAGTTTCAATCGGAAGGAGACATCATTTATCTTTTCAGTGATCTGGAAAGGTCCGTAGTATCGCATACTAAGCTTTGGAAAAAGCCTCTCCTTTCCCTTTTTCTTTCTTAGGCGTGCCTTCTCAAAACGTAAGAGCGCCCAATCATCCTCCTTCAATTTCAACTCGCGACAATGGCGATCCGCTGCCTTTTTCTGTCGTTCTTGAGACTTCTGTAAAGTCTCGCGAACCTTGGCAAAAGCCGTATCCAAATCTCACGTATATTCATCCGCTTCAAAGATCTTATCTTTCGTGCTTCGGAAGGGTGGAACCTTCGCAGCACTTTCAACAATCTCAAATGGCGTCTTCCCCGTCGAAGGTATATCGTGTTATTGTAGGCAAATTCCACCAAAGGTAAGAACTTTTCCCATTGAGTCTTCTGATCTGAGATACAAGACTTCAATAAATCTAAAACCACTGAATTGGCAATTTCAAATTGCCCGTCAGTTTGCAAGTGGAACGATGACGAGAACTGCAACTGCGTGCCAATGTTCTCCCAAATTGCCTTCCAAAACAAACTCATAAATCTGGGGTCTCTGTCGGAGACAATCGTCTTAGACATGCCATGTAGTCGGAAAATCATCGTGATCATTCTGTGTTCTCTGTGTCCCAAAAAGTGCATCTCTGGTAGGAAAAATTCACTTTTCTTTGCATTAATCACTAACTTGTGATCTCGTAATGCCTGAAAAGCCAAAATCAGATGATCTTTGTGTTCTGCCTCATTCTTGGAGAAAACAATGATGTTGTCAAAGAAAGTGCCAACAAATAGCCTATACTCTCGAAAAATCATGTCCATCATCCGGTTAAATGTCGCAGGAGCATTGGTTAAGCCAAAAGGCATCACCAAAAAACTCAAAAGTAGTCCGAAAGGCTGTCTTGTAGACGTCTCTCGGCGCGATTCAGATCTAATGTTATCCACTCTTCAAGTCAATCCTGCTAAAGCACGAAGATCCCTGTAACCTATTGAGTATATCATCGATCCTAGGAATCGGAAATCTGTTCTTGATGGTGATTTTGTTGAGAGCTCTATAATCGATGCCCATCCTCCAAGATCTGTCTTTCTTCAAAACCAACAATACTGGAGAGCAATACGCTGAAGTACTAGGCTGGACAAGACCCTTTTCCAAGAGGTCTTTCACTTGGTTCATAATCTTTTCAATCTGTACTCAGCTCAGACGGTAAGGTGGCCGGTTCGGTGATGTGCTTCCAGGTATCAGGTCAATGGTCTGATCTTCAGGCCCTCTAAAAAGCTATCGGCATGAGTGTGGAGAAAAATCTTGGCGTTCTTTTGTTCAGGTCAAAACATATTCAACCTTTATCCATCGTTCAATTCTCTCCCAAAAGAATGAGTTAAGAAACTGAAGTTCATCAAGTACAATCCCTGAGCCCTTCATTTGTCAAAGTCGCTTTCTCGGCCCGATAGTCAACCACGGCGTAGTTCTAGTGGTACCAAGGGATTCCGAGTAGAACGTCACTCGCGTGCCCTGAACACCCCTGTCATTGCAAACAAAGTTTGTCAATGCTCGGTGTAATGGAAACATCCCATCCGGGTGCGAGTCGAACTACCTCCGCCTGTGGCGTCAGTCTATCGGGCGTAATTCCAAATCGAGCCGCCAATTCCAAGTGAAAAGAAGTTGGCCTTGGCTCCTTCAAAAGAGCTTCCTAATCCTTCACTTTGCCCCAAAAGCGGCAAAGTTTGTACTTTCATTCATTTGATTCGGTGCATGTCCCACGCCATGTGGTACCAGTTCTGCTTTTCTATCTGCCTTTTCTGCCACGTTCCTCAGCTACTCTCGAACTCTCAGGCCTGTCGTCGTCTTTATCATTCTGTTCTTTCGGTGCCTTTTTAGGGCACTTCGCGGAGATATGTCCATATTCCTCTGAACGAGATCTTCTTGAATGAAGAGGCGGGTAGAAAAGAGCTCCAGAATCTTTCACAGTAAGCATTGATTGTATCTTTCTTGGTCATCCGAAGATGGTTCCAAGCAGCTCGTATATCTCGTTCATACTCTTGCGTCAACCAAGAAGAAATAAAAAGCTTCTTAAATTTCAGCCATTTAACTGGCGCAGTCTCGTTTAAAAGAAGCGTGGACCACCAAGTACGAGCATTCCCCTTAAAGTAAGAGGTAGCTCTCCGAATCTTGGAGTGCTCTGAATAGCGTCCTCCCGTGAAAGCGATGTCAAACTGTTGTATAAAAGACAAAGCCTTCGAAGCATCTGAGTATCCTGAAAAAGTATCAAACTTGATCGAGTGGCCACCTTCCTTAAACTCTCGGACTTTCTTGCTTTTATCTTCGAGAAAGTCATACTGGTTGGCTTTGTAAAAATTCTTCTTGTTCGCATAAAAGTTTCTGTCATCGGAATTTGAGCTATCTGTAGACGAGTCCTCAGTAGAACTCTCAGTCTCTGGGCGAGATTTAGCCTTCTTTGCCTTTTTCTTGCCCTTTCCGAAGCTTTGTTTCTTGCTTCGCTTTTTACCTTTTCTGTCTTCTTCGCTCGAATCTGAAAAGCTAGAAGAATTGTCAGAAGAAGAAGAAGAAGAACTGGGTACTCCTTCAAATCGAACACGCTTTTTCTGTTTCTTTGCCTTGTCAAATGTCGACTGACGACCCAAATATCCCGGGAAGTCAGTGCCTTTCTTCTGCTTTTTTGCCGTGCTTTTTGGCTTTCTTTTGCGCGTCAAAAAGCTGAGCAATCCGTGCATCAACCACCTCTTGTAATTCCTTCTCTGAATATTGTTTGTGATCAGAAGGTTTCTTGGGAGCGGGTTTCAAGGGTGGTGTAGTGGTTTTCTGCCACTGCGCATGCAATTCCTGAAAAGAAATCTCGCTCATATATTTTGCCAATTTCGGATCCTTCGCAAAACTGAGCATCATCTTTGTTGCACCGCCAATCAATTGACGACGCTTCATCTCTCTATGCTCCCCCTGAGTAGGTCGAGGCGGGCCATACTCTCTACCGGAATCTTCGTTGTGATCCCTGCCCACATCTCCAGATGCAGAGGGAGTTGACTGATCCTTGCGTGAAGCCATAGGTGCCGCGGAAAAAAAATTGGAGATCGGACTTTCCGTAGAAGAGAAATCGGCCGTGCTCTGATACCACTGTAACAGACTTGCACACTCCAAGTCAAGAATCAATCGCGACAGCACCAAATAACCACTTCAAAACAATTCACGGATCACAATAGATTTGCACTAGCCCGGCGGAGTTCCATGCCTAGAGATATTGGCCCCAAAGACTGGCGCCCCTTTCGGTATTTCTTTTTGTATTAAATCAATGTCAAAGTACAAGAGCGGTTAGGGTTTCACTCTCAGACTTTGCGTTCAGATGCTCTGAGAGGTGAGCCCTAAACCGTGAATATAAAGATTACAAGGGATGCCCAAAAGCAGAGCCCCAAAAGCTTTCAGTTCAAAAGCAAACTCTCTCTCTCTCAAGAGAGCAAGTAAAGTAAGGCAAGTTCTCTCTCTCTCTCTCTCTCTCTCTCTCTCTCTCTCTCTCTCTCTCTCTCTCTCTCTCTCTCTCTCTCTCTCTCTCTCTCTCTAATTCCTCGCGTAGCCAAAAATCAAGAGAAAGCGTCACTGGTTGCTTTTTTTCCAGCTCCGTGATTTCCGGAAAAGTCCGTACACTGCTGCCACGTGGCACTTGCGCCTGCTTTTAGGGTTTCCAACCACTTAGGGTTTCAGCCGGCAGTTTAGGGTTAGGGTTTCCAGAAATTAGGGTTTCTGCAAAATTAGGGTTTTTGCTGTCGGTAGCCACGTCATCACTTTGTGACACGTACCCTCCCGTTACAACCAGTATCTGCAATGTCAAACACCTATGTCCCATGTTGCACAACAATCGGGCCGCGATAGACCCAGAACGAGGAGAGGCGTGTGACAAAGCATGGCATACGAATTGTTTCCAAGGCTCAACCCCTAGAAACAATCTGTGTACTCTGAGCTTGGCAAGCAAAACCTTTATTATATCTCTGGATCAATACTCCCCAAGCCTCCCTCCTCTCTAGGCAAGATAATTGTGTCACAATGACCTCATGGCCATGTATCACTAGACCTATCTAAGCCACTCCACAAAAAGTTGTGCACTAGACGGTGCAGACGTGCAACGACTCCAAAGTGTAGAGTTATGCAAGATGTAGTAAATCGAGCTGTTGCAAGGACTTGATTCACCACGAGGGCTCTGCTAATCAAAGACAAATGCAAGGAAAACCAATGGCAAAGCTTCCTCCTAATAGACTGTAAAACTGGCTCAAACTTCTGCTCAACAGACACACCAATGCCAACATGTATACCCAAGTATCTACATGTCACAAACTGCTAACGTTTCAAGCCGTTGAAGAACTGAAGCCAACCGGCACATCCTGGCCGAGGGGCCTAAACCCTAAGAAGCAGCAAAAGAAGAAGTTTTATCAACTTGCAAAGTCTTGCCAAGTGGCCTATTATTAAAGAAGAGTTCCCAATAACTTATGGGACCCCATCTGATGGGACTCAAGTGACACAAAGACAATAAATAAAGTTGGACCGACACACACAAAGCATTAAAAATATTGATGACATGGCAATTGTAAGAATAGCCCGAAATTCACGTTGGCTGCTCATGTGGCAAACTGTACGGATTTCCGCAATTCTTCGCTACAACATGCTAATGTGGCAGGTGTACGGATTTCCGCCGGGCAGCTTTCTGCGCCAGCTTGAGTTTCATTCTTTTCATGTAACTGCTTGAAATACCAAAAGAGGCGCCAAGGTTTGGGGTCAGTGCTCTCTCGGGGTGGAACTTCGCCACACCCCGTCTCGTGGTGTGTGTATTTCTTTCAGTTCAGTGTTATTTGAAGTGCTTAAAGTTGTTCAGTCTATTCTTTTCCGTTGGCACGTGGTACCCGTCGCGACGACAGTGGTCTCAGAGCTTCAAGAGTGTGCTTTTCTGAAAGCATACCGGTCCCACCAAAGAACAGACAGAGCAAGGTGGCGCTTCCAAAGTTTAATGGAAATTTTATTAAAGAAGCCTCAAGCCCCAACCCCGGATGTAGTAGCCACTCCCACCTTACTCCATCGCGCATCGGGCGCGCTCCCGTCTTCATCGCTCTGTCTTACAGGGCATAAGCCATAAGAAATTCAAGATCACTAGCATGAGAAGGATAAAAAAAAATTTCGAGCCGTTGTTTTTCTTTGAGGTAGTGCCATGCAATGGTGGAAGTCTATAGCTACCAAGCCGCACACTCCAAGGACTTGGCAAGCTTTCGAGAAAATTTTTGCCTGAAGTTACATACTTTCTGACAGCTTCTTTCGGAGTGCAACTTCTGGCAGAGTGGGGTATCCTGAAATGCTTGCCACAGAAACCCTAGCAAACTACAACTTGCAGTCTTTGAACATCTCTTAGCAAGTGTTTCTTCCCGAGCTGATAACCTTGGAGGTCTAGTGTGATTGCTACATCTTGGGACTACCATCACCGCCACAAGAACATTATCTGTCAAGACCTGTTTCGACTATTCAAGAGCTTATGGACCATGCTGCGGTCGGCTACAAATTTAAGAAAGAAATCTAACCCTAATTATGGTGCAGGTTTCAAGACAGAAGCCATGTCGACTTTTGAGCTCGACTGATGTCAAGAATGCTTTTTCAGTTTGGATTAGCAATTTTCTGAATCCTGTTTGAGAACTTGTTCAATGATCCTGTTTGGAATTTGTTTCAAATGGATGGTATTTGTTTTGAACCTGTCTGGGTGCCAATTTGAATTGACTCTGGTTTTAATATTGCTTTCAATGATTGGTGATTTACTCCCGGGTAGTAGTGAGAAATGATGTTTGAGAATGCTTGCTCATACTCATGGCCCGGACCCTTGTGGTTATTTGCATGGGGAGTATTGAATGTTTGAAAAGTGTTGTTTTTACTCATGGCCTGGACCCTTGTGGTTATTTATGGGGGGGGTATTGTTGTCGTTACTCGTGGCCCGGAACTAGATAGCTATTTATGAGGGGAGTATTAGGAAGTCTGAGCAGTGGTTACTCTCAATGCCTCCAAACGACGTAGGCTACGGTCTGGGGGACGTTTTGTCGCAGGACGGGCACCACGTGCCGATAGAAAAGAACAGATTGAAAAGACTTTTAGCACTTCAATAACAAATGTTCAATAACAACTGAACTGAGAGAGAGAGAGAGAGAGAGAGAGACACGAAGTGGCGGAATGCCACCCCAGAGAGTATTGGCCCCAAACCTTGGCGCCCCTTTCGGTATTTCTTTATATTACTGCTGATTCGCAAAGTACAACAGTCCGGGAGTACCTCCTCTGTAATCTGTGCGGCGCTGAAGAGTGCCAGAGAGGGCCCCCAAGGCTCATATTTAAAGGCCCAAACCTAAAAGCATCAAATATGAAAAGCTGACCCCAAAAAATCACTTTCCTAAAATTTCGGGATTTCCCTAAAGATCCGTCGCGAATTCCGGGACGTCCGTACAGGTGCCACATCATCATATTTTGATGTGTGCAAAGTCTTTTGAGTGTGTTCTGCTTTATTTTTAATGCCTTTATGTCACTTGGGCCCCATCGGACGGGGTCCCATAAGTTGGTGGGAACTCTTCTTTAAAAATAGGCCACTCGTCAAGACTTTGTAAGTCTGTAAAACTTCTTCTTCTTCTGCTGTTGCTTCTTCGTAGGTTTTTTTATTTTAGGGTTAGGGTTTCGGGCAAGATTAAGGTTTCTGATTTTAGGGTTAGGGCTTCAGTAGAATTAGGGTTTCGAGCAGAATTAGGGTTTCTGATTTTAGGGCTAGGGTTTCAGCAAAATTAGAGTTTCGAGCAGAATTTAGGGTTAGGGTTTTTGCTCTCGGGCAACCACGTCATCACTTTGTGACACTTCTTCTGTTACTTGTTCTTCTTAGGGTTTAGGCCCCTCGGCCGGTAGCTCCGTTCTTCAGTAGGTCGACACGTCAACAGTTTGTTACAGGTTTGGCTCTAAAAGGCCTCTATATCTCACGGCCCATACCTTTTTAGGTTATTTGCAGGAGGAATGATGAGGGTGTCATTGAACAGCTCATGGCCCGGACCAAGATGATTGTTCGCGGGAGGAGTGTTCATCTGCAACTTTATGTTCCTATGTCTTGTAACATGCATATGTGAGCATTTGTGTTGCATTGTGATGTGCAAACCACTGAATATTCCTTATTGGATGAGATTTTTCTGAAAAGCCAACGACCCAGGATATCAAGAGCTCCGATCTCGAATCGGACTCCTTAATGGATGAGATTTTTCTAGGAAGCCAACGATCCACGATATCAAGAGCTCCAATCTGGATTGAGAAAACTCCCTAAGATTGTCCCTTGGAATGACCCTCGGAGATTTTGAGCTAACCTGAGTTGTCTTGCAGATATATGGTAATCGTGGACGATTCCTTTCTTTCAAGAAGGGAAGGTGTCACAAACTGCTGACGTGTCAAGCCACTGAAGAACGCAGCCAACCCGGAATTCACGTTGGCTGCTGACGTGGCAAACTGTACAGATTTCCACAATTCGCGCTACAACATGCTAACGTGGCAAGTGGACGAAATTCCGTGATTTACGCTAGGCAACTTTCAACGCTAGCTTTTGAGGCCAGATCTTTTGAGTTTGTTGCTTTTCATGTAACTGCTTTTCATAGGGCAAGGACCTTTAAATATGTACAAAGCTTGGAGTATTGACATTATACCCAATTCAAGCAACATAAAGAATATCGAAATGGACGCCAAGGTTTGGGGTCAGGGCTCTCTCGAGGTGGAACTCCGCCACTCCCCGTCTATTGTGTTGTACATCTCTTTCAGTTCAATGTTAATTGAACTGCTTAAAGTTGTTCAGTCTGTTCTTTTCGGTTGGCACGTGGTGCCTGTCCCTGTGACACTACAAGCTTGTCCTCTGAGCAACCATGTGAAATTGTCTTGCACACCCCACTAGAAAACCAAAAGACTTGTGACAGTTGATCAGTGCACCACTGGCCAAGCAAAAGGTAGCTAGAGCATCCTATAAACTGTCCGAAGTGTGTGTCATAAGGTGCAAAGAGCAAAGTGTCATCTGCATACTCTTAATCCAAAAAATGTGGTGAGCCATCCAATGGCATAACAAGACCTCGCAACTATGGAGTTCTGCCTCGTAGAAAAAGCGACATGGCCTCAACAAAAAATAGTAAGGTGCGAATGGGCATCCTTGCCAAACAAAGCAAGACATATGAAATCTCTACCCAATGTAGCCTTTAATCGTGACAGCATTGGAAGCAATACGATATAACGACTCTGGAAATTCACTAGAAGGGGAACCCATCCTCTACAAAATGCCCTCCAGAAAACCATAATCAACTCGTTACTCTATCACAAGCCTTCACATAGTTGAGAAGCATGATAGGTACCAGCTGTCGCGACTATCATGTGCTCAACTGTCTCATAAAATGTGAAGATGTTAACCAAAATGCATCGATCTTGCACAAAACCTATCAACTCTATCACAACCCTTCACAAAGTCGAGAAGCATGATAGGTACTAGCCGTCCCAATTGTCATGCTCAACCGCCTCATAAAAAGTGAAGATGTTATCCAAAACGCATCGATCTGGCACAAAACTTATATGTGAAGCATGGATGAGATTAGGCAAAAACGATCTCAAATACACACTAATCACGTGGGTTAATATCTTATACATGGAAGACATGAGAGTGATCGGCCTCCACTGTCGGAGGGACGATGCATTTTCTGTCCGTGCGTTGCTATTGATTTTCTTGCTTGGAGTGTCCAAGCTTGTAACAGTGGTATCAAAGCTCAAAATGATTCTTCTTCTATGGAGGATCCAATCCCTTCTACAGAACACGCATGTTCTCGAGGAGAATCTGACAGAGCAGACAAGATTTTGTTTGTGAAAGAATCTTCATGTCCCTACCCCGGACTTATTAGGCACTCCCATCCTTCGTTTATCGTGCATCGGGCGCGCTTCCGTCTTCATTGCTCTGTCTTAAGGGGCATAAGCCATAGAGAACCCAAGAGTACACACGGGTTCTTGCGGAGAATCTGGCAGAGATAACACCTCTCAGCAAGAAGGCAAAAAAGCTTGAAATCCGGCACGGAAATTGTAACAAATTTGGACACCCCAAGTCAAGATTCAGTCGCAAGACAGCAGAGATTCACTTCAAAACACTTCACAAATTTAAGAGTCGACATGGCCCGGCATAGTTCCGTGCCAAGAGAGATCGGCCCCAAGATTGGCGCCCCTTTTGATATTTCTTTTATATTAATCTTTGAGCAAAAGTACAACTGCCCATGGGTGCTCGCTCTCAGACTCTCCATCCAGATGCTCAAAGTGAGCCCCTTAAACATTACAAAGGGATGCCAAAAGCAGAGTCCCCAAAAGCAGTAAATCAAAAGCAATGAGCTCCAAAAGCAACTTGCTAAATTCTGCCAGCAAAAGCAGTTAGCGCCAATTGCGGAAATCCGTACAGTCAAGCCACGTCAACAACCAGCGCATTTTGCGGCAGTCCATACAGCTGTCAACGTAAATCACAATCGTCCGTACAGCAACCACGTCAGCAGATTCTTACGCTCTTTTTTAAAGCCTAGTGTCCCTATTGGCCTCTCGACAGTTATCCATAAGTTGGAACAACTTGATAGTCATGCCACGTCATCAATTTGTGACATATCCCTCTTGAAAGAACCGTAATCGCCCTCAATTATGCCTGCAAAACAGATAAAGGCCATAAACTATCTTAGTAGACACTGACTGTTAGTATCGACGCACTAGACACGACACATCTAGACGATAGTCACATCACAGGACATCACTCGATATCCATGACAAATTTATTCCGAATCTCAAACCATGACTTCAAGCAACATATTTAGTAATCGCATCTAGATCCATTCCGGACCTCACTGATGCCCAATTAACTTAGCGATCATGTCTATAGAGATTTTTGAGACTGAAATGTTGCAGTCATTTCGTCTTTCAATTCTTGCACTGAAACAAGTCAAGTGAGAGAGTACAAATCAATCAAATTCAATTTCGGGAATTTTCGTTTCATAAAGTCATACAGCAAAATACTATCAGCCTATTAGTATCCCTGAAACCCAAAGGGGACATCAGTGACCTATTCAAATCGAGGTAATCTGTTGACAAAGGAGCAGAGTGACTCCCCTCATGTGCAAACCTGCTACACCAGATTCACCCTTACTGAGTTCGGGGTTCTATCGGAGTAGACTACACTAAACCGAATGCTTCAACGTAAAGTTCCAAAATCTGAGGAGTATCTACTAGGTCCTCCTCCTCCTCCATCCACTTCGCATCTAATGCCGGATAGTTCTTGTATTTAACCAAGAACCTCCGAATCACTTTACCTTTCATCTTTCTTTCCTTATGTGCCAAAAATCTGTTCAGGAACGAGTATCTCCTCACTTTCTTCCACTTTGGGTTGCTCATCAAGCTCCCCATCAATTGGCACCTCACCTTTAAAAGGTTTCAAGAGACTCACAAGGAATGCATTGTGAATCTTCAAGTATCGAGCAGCTTGAGTCGGAAGGAGATATCATTTATCTTTTCTTTAATATGGAAAGGGCCATAATACCTCATGCTAAGCTTTAGAAAAAGCCACTCCTTTCCCTTTCGTTTCCTTAGGCGTGGCTTCTCAAAATGTAAGAGCACCCAATCGAATTCCTTTGATTTCAAATCTCGTCGATGTCGATCTGCTGCCTTCTTATGTCGTTCTTGAGATTTCTCTAAAGCCTCCCGGATCTTGGCAAAAGCAGTGTCCAAGTCCCTCGTGTACTAGTCGGCTTCAAATATCTTGTCCTTAGTATTAAGGAAGAGTGGAACCTTCGAAGCACCTTCAATTATCTCAAATGGCGCCTTCCTCGTCGAAGAAGGAACCGTGTTGTTGTAGGAAAATTCCACAAAAGGCGAAAAAAATTCCCATTGAGTCTTTGGATCACAGATGTAAGACTTCAATAAATCCAGAACAACTGAATTTACAATCTCAGATTGCCTTTCTCTCTACGGGTGGAATGATGACGAGAACCGCAACCGCGTGCCAATGTTCTCTCAAATAGTCCTCCAAAACAAACTCGTGAATCGGGGATCTCTATCGGAGACTATTGTCTCAGGCTTGCCATGTAATCAAAATATCTGAGCAATGAACAGTCTTGCTAAATGGTCCGGCTTGATTGTTTTCTTCACTGGAATGAAGTGAGCTTGCTTGCTAAATCTCTCAATGAAAATCCAAATGCCATGGAGCCCACTCTGTGTCTTCGGGAGATCAAAGATGAAATCCCATTGCAATACTTTCCTAGGGGCGGGTGGGAATGGGTAAAGGCTGTAGTAATCCTTGTGCCTTACGCCTGTCAAACTTGACCTTCTGGCATACTAAACAACTGCGAACAAAGTCGTCCACATCCTTCTTGAGTCTCGGCCAAAAGAAATAACGCTCCATACCTTTCAAGGTAGTGTCAATGCCGCGGTGACCCGTAAAAGGTGTACAACGACACTCAGTCAAAACCTTTTCCCTCAACGGCTGTGCAACACACAACATCGTTTTCTTCATCAAGTAGCCATCCCGTATGGAATACCCTGGCACTATCTCCCCATTCTGTATCCGAGTAAACACATCTAAAAAATCCAGATCGATGGCGTACTGATCAACCATATCCTCGAAGCTTCTATAGTGAATCGCGGGAATAGCCAGCAATCACATGGCCTTCTTGCATTAAGACTGCTCCCAGACTACGACCACAAGCATCACAATAAACTTCGAATGGCTTTTGCAAGTCTGGCAAAGCCAACAATGGTCCAGTAGTCAGTTTTTCCTTAAGTGTCTGAAAGACACTCACCTCTATCGGTCTCCACAAGAAAGGGACTCCTTTCTGAGTCAAAATGTGCAAAGGGAAAGCTACCTCTGCAAACTTCCGAATGAGCCACCTGTAGTAAGAACACAAGCCCAAGAAGCTTCTAGCTTCATGAACATTCTTCAAGTCTGGCCAATCACGGATAGTCTCAATCTTGGCCGAGTCCATCTGTACTCTTGCTCCTAAGACGGGGCATCTCTGGCAAGAAAAACTCGCTCTTTTTGGCATTGATAACTAATATGTGATCACCCAATGCCTGAAAGACCTGTAGCAGATGGTGTCGATGTTTTGCTTCATCCTTGGAGAAAACTATAATATCATCAAAGAAAGTGCCCACAAAAAAACGATGCTCAAAAAATCCTATCCATCATTAGGTTGAAAGTCGCTGGAGCATTGGTAAGTGTAAAAGGCATCACCAAAAATTCGTATAAAACAAAGCTTGTCCGAAAGGTTGTCATGTAGACATCTCCCGCAACGATTCTGATCTGATGATATCCGCTTTTCAAATCATTCCTGTTGAAACAAGAGGATCCCTGAAGTCGGTCAAGAATATCATCGATCCTTGGAATCGCAAATTTGTTCTTGTTAGTGATTTTATTGAGAGCTCTATAGTAGATGCACATCCTCCAAGATCCGTCTTTCTTTAGTACCAGTAAAACCGGAGTGCAGTAGGGTGAAGTACTCGGCTAGATGAGACCCTTTTTAAGATGGTCTTTCACTTGGTTCATGATTTCTTCATTCTGGGCTCGACTAACACGTAAGGTGGCCGGTTTGGTAGTGTGCTTCTAGGAATCAAAACAATAGTATGATCCTCAGGACGAGATGGGGGTAACTCGCCTTGCAGACCTTTAGAGAGACAATCAGCATGTGGTGGAGAAAATCTTGGCGTTCTTTGTCTAGTTCAGACATGTTCGTTCGATGTTCATCATTCAACTCTTTCAAATAGATCGAGTGAACAAAAAGACTGGATTTCATTAATTTTGAAATGGCCGAAGCCGATACAATAGGGACGGACACACCCTTCAATTTTACATCTAGTACAATTTTTCTACCCTTCTCATTTGTCAAAGTCGCTTTCTTGGCCCGATATTCGACCACAGCGTTGTTCTTATGGTACCAAGGGATTCCTAGAAGGACGTCACAGCATTCCAAAGGCATGATGTAACTAAAAGTCTTCATGCCCTAAATACCACTGACAATGCAAACAAAGTTTGCAAATGACAGGCATAATGGCTACATCCCGTTCGGGTGCCGCTAGAACTGCCTCTGTCGGTGGCCCCATCCTATTGAGCGTAATCTCGAGCCGCCGCCAATTCAAGTGAAATGAAGTTGGCCTTGGCTCCTCCATCAAAAAAGATAAAGGCTTCCTAATCTTTCACTTTGCCCCAAGCTCGGCAAAGTTTTGTACTTTCATCTATCTGGCTTGGGTCGGTTCCCATGCAATCCGCTACCAATCCTGCTTTCATCTTGCCTTTTCTGCCACGTTCCTCTACTGCTCTAGAACTCTCTTGCCTGTCTTCGATCTATCCTTGTTGTGCCTTTTTGTGGTACTTTGCGGAGATGTGCCCTTGTTCCCTGCAACCAAAACACTTTCCCTCTTTGAGATAGTTAGCCCTTTCTCTAAGAGTCAGTCGGGGTCATGTATCTTTCTTTTCCTGGGGACTCTTTTTCTTTCTAATGTCATTGTTGAAGGTCTATCTGATCGGGTAGATCAAATTCCCCGAATGTTTCGAGAACCCCCGTTTCGCATGACCCATTAGCTCTTGAATAGAGTCAGATTTTTGTTCAAGGCAGTAATCTCGGATCTCTGTGAAGAGTCCGCAGCAAAACCGCTCAATCTGTTCCTTAAAGGTGACCTTCTTAAACAAACAGGTCGGTAGAAAAGAATCCCAAAACTTGTCGCAATATGCGTCCAAAGAATCTCCCTTGGTCATCCGAAGATGGTTCCAAGCGATTTTTACATCTCGTTCGTACTCTTGGGTCAACCAAGAAGAAATAAAGAGCCGTTTGAATTTCAACCACTTGACAGGGGCTTCTTTCCTCAGAAGAAGAGTGGACCACCATGTTCGAGCATTTCCTTTTTAAAATGATGCAGCCCTCCTGATCTTGGAGTGCTCTGAGAAATGCCCCTCAGAGTAGGCTATGTCAAACTGTTGGATGAAGGCCAAAGCCCTCGGAGCATCTCGGAATCCAAAAAAGGATTCAAATTTGATGGACTGTCCACCCTCTTTAAACTCTTTTGCCTTCTTGCTTTTATCTTCGAGGAAATCGTATTGGTTGGCTCCATTAAAGTACTTTTTCTTCGCATAAAACATGTGATCGTCAGAGTCCGAACTGTCAGAGGATGACTCCTCCGTAGAGCTATCAAAAACTTGTCAAAATTTGAGCTTCTTTGACTTTTTCTTGTTCTTTCAAAAGCTTTGATTTTTACTTTGCTTCTTGCCCTTTCTGTCCTCCTCACTCGAATCGGAAGAACTGTCTTGAGAAGAGGAAGAAGAATTGGGTAGTCCTTCAAAACGCACGCACTTCTTTTGCTTTCTTGTAGATGCAAAAGAAGATTGACGGCCCAAGTAACCGGGGTAGTCAGTCCTCTTCTTACGCTTCTTCGATTGCTTTTTTTATTGATTCTTCGTGTCCAAAAGCTGACTGATCTGGGTCTGAATCACCTCTTGAAGTTCTTTTTCTGTAAACATCCTCGGAGTAAGAGGTTTCTTGATTGCCGGTTTGATTGGTGGTTCGGTGGCTTTTTGACACTGAGTATGCACTTCAGCCATGGACTTCTAAGTCAAAAATTTTGCAAACTAGGGATCTTTTATCAACCTGTTGTCGACGTTGCATCTCCAAAAGTTCATACTGTGTAGGCCAAGGTGGCCCGTACTCATCTTCTGTTAAGTCATTTGAATTTTATGCGTTGCCTCCTCCCGCCTCAACGGTTGCAGAAGAGGTTGATTAGTTCTTTTCGGAAAACCAAGTGTTGCAAGAAAAGGGATCGGATTTCCCGGTAGAAGAGAAATCGGCCGTGCTCTGATACCACTGTAACAAACTTGGACACCTCAAGTCAAGATTCAGTCGCGACACAACAGAGATCCACTTCAAAACACTTCACAAATTTAAGAGTCGACACGACCGGTCGTAGTTTTGTGCCAAGAGAGATTGGCCCCAAAGACTGGTGCCCCTTTCGGTATTTCTTTTATATTAATCTTTGAGCAAAAGTATAACTGCCCGTGGGTGCTCGCTCTCAGACTCTGCGTCCAGATGCCCTGCGAAGTGAGCCTATAAACATTACAAAGGGATGCCAAAACCAGAGCCCCCAAAAGCAGTAAATCAAAAGTAATGAGCTCCAAAAGCAACTTGCTAAATTCTGCCACCAAACGTAGTTAGCGCCAATTGCAGAAATCCGTACAATAAGGCCATGTCAGCAGTCAACGCATTTTGCGGCAGTCCGTACAGTTGTCAGTGTAAATCACGATCGTCCGTACAACAGCCACATCAACAGATTCTTACGCTCTTTTTTTAAGCCTAGTGTCTCTTTTGGCCTCTTGGCAGTTGTCCATAAGTTGGAACAACTTGATAGTCATGCCACGTCATCAGTTTGTGACGGGAGCTGAAGAAAAGAATAAAGAATTGGGCAAATTTTCAGCAGGGAAGTTTACTAGAGCGGAGTACAAACGTCAACTGCAAGTTGACACATGTGTGAAAAGATTGATGAAATACTCTAGAGACCCGAGATTCGCAAAACACCTGAAGAATTACTCGATCGATGAGATTCACTCAAGATGGCGTGAGGCCATTCATTTTCCTCTCAAGTTGGGAGAAAGTTGAAAGGACAGACGAGTACAGAAAAGTGGAAACTGTACTCGTAAAAAGAGCTAGACAGAGCTCTTGACAAGAAGATGAACCAGATAATGAAAGGCTTGAAGCACTCTCTAAAGAAGAGGAAATCGGTGGACTTTCACGGTTATTTGGGCCGGAAGTAGACTTTCGAGGTGGCAAACAGATCTAAGAAGCGTGCTCGTTTCGAGGATGACCCAGATTTTTCTTCGTCTTCAAAAAGTTCCAACAATTCGTCGTCCTCTAGTTATAGAGAGGATGAGAAAAGGCGGAAGAAGTAGAGAAGAAGCAAGAAAAGTAAGAAAAGCAGATTTGTGAAAAAGTCTAGGAGGCATGGGAGGCCATCTAGCAATTCAAAGGAGGAGAGCTTGTCCTCTTCCGACAGTGAATAGATGAGCAAGAAGACCAAGGAGTTCAAGGAAGGGGCTCAGGCCGTTAGGTTTGAGACACTACGAGGACACCCATCGAGCCCTTCAGATAATACAGCAGTTTGACGTCGCCTACTCTGGAGGGTGGTTCACGGAACACTCCAAGGTGCGAAGGGCAGCATCTTACTCGTCCACTTGGATATCAAACGAATATGAAAGAGAGGTCATCTCAGCTTGGCATCATTTGAGAATGACTAAAGATACATTGATGATACTGCGAGAGGTTTTGGGATACTTATCTGCCAGTGTCTTTGTTTCAGAAGATTACTTTTGAGGGACCAGATTGAGCGGTTTTGTTGTGGTTTGCCAAAAGAGATTCAAGAGTATTGTCTACAACAGAACTTTATTCAAAGACTTATGGGACATGCTAAGAAAGGATGCATGCCGGCTCATTGACTTATCCTACAGACAAAATAGTATTCACCTCAACAGGGCAAAAGTCTTCTAGTGAAGAGAATGAATCAGGGGGACCGGATGACGGCTCATCACAGGATTCTGGAACAATAAGAGAATCAGATGGTAACATATCCGAGGGTTTCAACTTTCGGCGAACTAAGGGAACCAGATGCAAGTTCATCAGAGGATTCCGAAGAAGATTTTGCAACCTCCACTTCAATCTTTTTGCTTTCTTTACATGGGTCAAATATTGGGATTTCTGGGCCCTTTGGCGTCAATGTAATGCCTGCCTATTTGATCGGGTTGATGTAGATCCTTTTCCTTTCTTTAAGCTCTCGCTTCGGCAATCTTTGCAATTTGCCCTTGATGTTGAGGACGTATCGCCTGAGCTTTATCAGCTTCCTTATGTATGTTTTTGACACTTCCTCAAGCTTGAACACCTTCGAGTTCCTTTCATTGTACATGATACTTTTCGTGGATTTTCCTCGAGTAGAGGTTTCCCACTTGTAATTTAATCGAAGCATTTTCTTTTTACTTTTTTTATTTTGAAAGTGTGTGGTTGTGCTCTTAAGGTTTGCTTCTAGCTGTGTGAGGGTGTGTGAGTGGTGTGAGTGAAGCCCCTCTTTTGAGTACACTATGTTTTGGTTTTTGGTGTCCTTTCTTTGCTATTTCTTTCATTCTTCTTATTTGTTTCCATTTCTTTCGGAATGTGTTTTTGTTTTGTTGTTGTAAGCTGTTGGGGTCCTGTACTATCTCCTTGGAATTCGCTCCCTACATTTGGTTTTCGGGAATCACCTTGAGCAAGTGGATTGATCTCTATTCTGGCTGACAGATCCCTGTCTGCTCCAGCTTGGTGGTTTTCTTCTGCAGTTTTTTGATAATGTCAACTGTTTCTTCTCTATCATCTTCGTGCTTTCTCCATGACCCTTGCTTTCAAATGGTACCACTTCACGGGCATTTTCCTCGAAATCAAGCTACTGTACAAAAGTTTCGTTCCCATCACCGCTGGTGGCTTTTGCTAGTTCAGGTTTTTGGTTTACAATTGTTTTGTGTGTCGAGTAAGCTTTTGTGGGAGTGCCTAACTTTCAGAGGCTACTGTCATCCTCTCTCCACTTAGCTTGTCAGGGCACGTCTTACTCTGTTTAGGAGAGGTTTTTTCCCGTGGCTCTTCAATGTTATAGTTTTACAGATTGCCCATGTGGTTAGTTGTATACAGTTTATCCGTTCTTGCCTTCAGACTGGCTTCAGCTTTATACTTGCCCTCAAAATCGGCACCATCTAAGCATTCTGAGGGAATTTCAAGTAATGGAAATCAGAATTTTTCCTTGCCAAAAAAAAACAGAGAGAGAGAGAGAGAGAGAGAGAAGGAAAAAGAAAGAAGAAGAGGATCTATGCAGCCACTTTTGTTGAACATAAAACACCCAGGTCACCATTAAAGACTGTCATATAATGCTACAACGATGCAAGTTGTGTATCTATACTATTGACTTGCCATAGTACAAATGCTGCTTGCAAGCTTTTAACCAATATGAGAGAAGAAAGCAACTAAGCAATGCTGGCTTCAAGTATGATCAGCAAACTAGCAAACAAACAATCGAAAATTTCGCAATGAATTACCTGAGCAATGACAGGAGCAGTAGCAACTGATCCACGGCCAGGATCTCTACCATATAAAGCAACGCCTTCATGTTGATGTTGTGTCTCAAGTGGATTCGGTGTCTGATAGAAGCTATTGTGCTGATAGCTGGAAGGATCGTAGTAAGCAACACCACCCAAATTAGGTGGATTGACTGTAGGAGTTGGGGCAGCATTAGGTGTCCAAGCTACTTGAGGAGCTACTTGTGGCTGGTATTGAGCTTGAGCTTGAACGGCCCTCTGTTACGAAAAAAAAAAGAAGCCATCTCTCTCTCTCTCTCTCTGTGTGTGTGTGTGTGTGAGTGTGCACATGCGCGCGCGCGCACAAAAGGGTGCAGACTTGACCAATTACAAAATACGGCCGTAGCCCAGTAGGGTAGGGGTAAATTCAAAAAATCGCTTGCTAAGAGAGTATATTCGCACTTTGTTTGATTTTTCAAGGCGTGCCAAGTAGAGCAGGTTATAGAAAGTTGCATGCATGGCAGAAGTAAGTGAACTGGAGGACGATTCTGCACAAGTTGGGAGCGCAACAAGAAAAATGCTTTCTCGAACAATAGCCTGTTGTCTGCAGGCAAAAGTGCATGTGGGTGAACGCAAGCTAGCGGACTTGCTTCTCGAAGAACAAGGTGGTGCTTGCAAACATGAGGAGCTAGTCTCACAGAGCACTAGAGCAACCAAGCGAGCCGCTTCCTGCAGGGTAGCGCTGGTGTAAGATAACAACCAACCAAGGCTCTGCCTACAGGCAGCACTGGTGTAAGAGGGAGAAAGAGAAGGTTCGCGCTGAGCGCAACGAGTGAGGGAGGGGTGGTTGCAGCAAGAGGACCAAGATGCCACAGAATCTGTGAACGATTCAATTTTTTTAACTTGCTTCCAGTAGTAGTAGGATTGAATTTAACGACAAGAGGTTTAAAAAAAACCACCTCAATCCCTCCAAGGAGGTGGGAAAAGCAACGAAACAGTATATGAAGGTAGGTAGGGCAATGAGAACAATATCTATTACCAACTGAAGCCCCAAGCGGAGCAAATGCGCAAAGAAATCGTTCGTCTCCCGACTAGCCAGATGCACATACCACCAGGACAGCACAAAGGCTGGAACACCACCAATGCGAAGAAAAACAGGCCATATTGAAGATCTTGAAGACTGTAAAAACCCACCAACAAGGCCCAATAAACTGCAAAAGCATCTTCAGAACTACAGGATAAGCCTATGAGAGGCCTGAGAAAGAAACCAACACCTGTCTTGCATTAAAAATTCTTCAACGCAGCAGGACAAGGTGGAGAGAGGCTTCCTTACATAAACACCTTCAACCTTTCAGGACAATACAATAGAGCCTAAGAGCTCAAAAGTTTAAAAAGTCAACTGCTTTTAAAATTTGGTCACCAAAGTCAATCTTTACAGTAACTGGCACCCAAAAAGCACCAGCGGTTGAATTTGACAATTGCCACGTCCCCCTCGTCTATAGAGCACCACATCAGCAGCGTAATTTCCACCGCAAATCACAGTGTGAAATTTGCCACAGACGTAGGCCCCCTGCACGCCGGTTGGGGCTCCAGCAGAGCTTGGCTTTGGCTCAACTATTCCTACTCCTCCCAGTCCCAAGGGTTATGCCACATCACTAAGTCTTACATCTTCATTGAATGTGAATAATAAATTCCCTGGATAGAAACTGCTGGGACGCCCGAGGTACACCCTCAAAAGGTTGGTGCTACCAAGGGCATCATTTGACAACCTAGTCTTAGTAGAAGCAATCTTCCATAGCAAAGAAGCATTACTATTTAGATGTCACCAAATCTTGCATTATATACACAATGTTACTGAACATCTCCAATGTCTCAATATCTGGTGTGCTCTGTGATGGTGTTGAAAACCTGGACTTAACAAAGTCAAAATGGAAGCAAAGCACCTGAAAGTTCAGAATTAACATCAATCAACTAGTAGTAAAGCGAGCAACTTATGCTAAAATCTTGCTTGTTTACTGGTGGCAGTGAAAAATGACATAAGAATCAAGCAACCAACTCTATAACTTGCAACAGCAGTTTGGGCTGATCACTTCAGCTCCTGTTTAAAGATATGGGAATCTTCTACTTAACCGATATCAAAACAGCCCCCTAAGCTTAACCAAAAGCATGGCAGAAAAGAGAGATAGAAACATTGTAAGAATTAAAAGCAAGAGCTAAGGTCCTAATGTAAGGCTACACTACTAGGAAAGCATTCCTAGAACACCCTACACTGGAGCCACCTCACACGGATATGAAGGACCCACAAACTAATAAGTTCCTGAATTCCTGAGCATGTATGTTGGCCTGTGCTCTACCATGCATAAGACGTGCAGGGGCCCTGATCCACAATATGGACATCCCCATCAGAACACCGGATTCAGTATCACAAAGGTTATTATGTAAGTGGTGAATCCTGAACACAACTAAAGGGTAAGAGATTTTGATGTAATTTGAGTAACAAACTGTAATCTAATTCTGACTACTTCTTTGCTACATTGTGTCAATATGTAATCACCAGCAGGTTTCTGCATTACATTACTATGTTGTAGCGTATTTGGATGTATTTATCCATGTTTTCCAAATTCTTAGTATAGGCAGTATACTTGAGGTTACTGACCACTACATCAGGCATTCCCTCAAGCTGCGAATGTCTAGGCTTGTATGAATACAATGTTGGGTTCCGTTGGATGATCCACTGCTCCTCCTTTGCCACACCTTGTTGGCCATATATAATTCTATCAAAAAAGTTCAAATTTAATGCTAGGAAATTCTATAAGAACCTTAAGACGGGGTAAGATTACTCAAAACAAGTATTTTTTCACACTGTATACTATAAATTGTGCAGCACCATCTCAAAAACAAGTTATCATCAATTCAAAAGCAATAAGGACAGTTTTCTTAGAGTCGTCCTGTGCCAACTTACATTAATCTCAAATAATGGTAAGACAGAGCGATCTACTAGAAACTTGCGTAAGTGTGACACCGCAAGTTCAATTGCTTTATGAACTTTTATTGGTTCCCCATGCATCTCCACAATTCTGTCATCTTGTAGAGCACAAAGGGGCAAGTCCTCTGTCAAAATTTTAATACCAATTATTACATTGCCGACACATGTATCAGCATGTCAAAGTACTAATGTGAACTATATATATCAATGCATTGGTGAGTTAGTAATAATTTTAAACAGAACACATTTGCACACCTTTGATAAACCTTACAACGATTGGGCTCAGGTCTCCCAGTAAAGATGCAATAGACACTATTTATTCACCAAGTGCCCTTATATGAGACAATGAACAATGAGCAGAAGCGAATTCATGGCACTGACCAGAAGGCAGTATCCGGAGAGTGGCCCCAGAGTTATCTTGAATAGATTTTATTATGGCACCCTGTTTCCCAATGAGGCTTCCTGCCTGTGTCGCTGCTACTAAAAGCCTTGATGCCACAGGAGACACAAAATCTGCACTCGCACTGGGATAGCCTTCAACACCCTCAATGAGACCCAAAGTGCGTTGATGCACTTTCAACAAGCCATCAATTGCCGGAGACACAATGGCTTCAGGCTCTTCCCGTGCAGAGACCAGAACCTGTAGAGCAAAATTCCATGTGCTCATGTACACATTTCTTTCCTCATGCTCATCACACTCGAAAATTGAGAGTGCAATAATAACATATCATTTTTAACATTGGAAAGGGCACAGAGGATCCGATAAATAAACTCAGGTGCAAAAAAATACAAGGGATTTTGAAAACTCCATTGCATGATGCTACTCAAGCATAAATAATCGAGATAGACAATGACTACCAGAAGAAAAAGCACAGTGCAGTTTTAGTTGTACAGAACTCTCTTGATTTACATGACAAATAGCTAGCTGTATTCTAGAACAGCACACATTCAATGTGGCATCACGTCATCGTTGTCGTTAGCGCGTCTCTCTCTCTCTCTCTCTCTCTCTCTCTCTCTCTCTCTCTCTCTCTCTCTCTCTCTCTCTCTCTCTCTCTCTCTCTCTCTCTCTCTCTCTCTCTCTCTCTCTCTCAAACACACACACAAGTGGTCACACATGCGCCCACACACACAAAAATTGGAGTAAAATGCGCTAGACTCACTACTCTCTCAGCTGTGCCGACAATGCCATCGAGGATCTTGATGCGCGACCTCGTATCCTCGCACATGCGCTTCACAAATTCACCTTTGCGGCCGATGATGGCGCCCACTTTGTGGGCCGGCACAAGAAGGCGAAATACGTTGTCGCCGGGCCAGCCGGGCCATCGCTCTTGACGCAGCAGAGGGAATGGCGGTGTCACGTCCTCCTCTCGCGCTCTCTTGTGCGTATTTCCAAGGCTTTCTACCACGGCCGCTGTTGTTGCTGCCATCACCACCTGATAACTGTTTCTTTGAAAATGGGGGGCCTTTCCCAAACTCGTAAAGAAGGTGTTCCTCTCTTCTTATAATGTCTCACATGTATTTCTTGGCCATACCTTAAGCTCAAAATCAAGGGAGTTTGAAAATCCATGAAGCCCTATGAAGATGGATATGTGCGGGTGCGAATGTGTGTGTGAGAAGGGGTGGGGGGGGGGGGGGGGGGGGGTGGGGGTGGGTGGTTACATAACACTTTGTGACTTTGCTAAAAGCGGTTACGGGAGAGTGAGAGAGAGAAGAAGGAAAGAAGAATGGCGGGGTTCTTGTTTTCTGCAACATATAAACATTGCAATTACTCACATGGCCACAATTTTGCAATGGCTATACCTCAAGTATAATACTAGCAAGTAAAGAAAACCATCTAGAATTCGACCATGCTTGTCGCGTTTTCCTTATCATGGAATAGCCACGCATTGAGCCTTTGCAAAGGAAAAGACAGGAAGATGAAGAAGATGAAAACAAACCTGATAAATCATGCTTTTTCTTTCAATTTTCACTCGAGAGCAATAAAAAGGTGAGCTTCTACTTAATTGCACGCATGGGTGTTTTTGGCTTTTTAAAACAAGCCTACTAAAGGACAGAGTGAGGCATATATTTGACTTTTTCATTTGAAGCATTGAATGATTAAGATGTTCTTCTTGTATTTTAGCTTGAAAATGGGTTCTTTCATTTAAGACTCTCATATTGATGTCTACTCGGTCCTTTTCATTTATTTTTTTGGCTTTCTTTGGCCTACACTAGTGGTACGTAAGGCCTTAGTAGACTCCTAGAACACTTGTGAGCAATTGAGGACCATTGGATTAAGCATGTTGTAAGCAATTGTGGACTGGCGGATTTAGCTTGTTGAATAGGGCCAAAATCAATTTTTCTCCTACTTGAGAGTGGAGTGTTTAAGAGAAGCATTGATTAAGGGGCCACACACTCTCCCTCCTACATGCTCTTTTCAAAGCGTTTTCTCGCATTCTTAAAATTTAAAAATTTTCTAAAATGAAAGTTTGATGGCTTGGAAAATCTTGTGAAAGCCACTCTATATGTGCACCATTTGTGTTCTCTTATCGCTTGAACATAAATGGTGCACATCTAGAGTGGCTTTCACAAAGCATACATATATTTTTGTGATTACAAAATCAAGGCTTGAAAATCCCCCATTACAAGATGATTTCATAAGCCATATGAAGTATACTTGTACTAGACATCCATGAAATATGATCCACTTATATATGGACAATGTTCAAAGACCTCCTTGTAGTTAGGATTGCCATCCATGATTTTTGCCATGACCTCTATGCATGGTGGTAACATGCGTCACCAAGTGCCAAGAGATATACTCATTACAAGCATTCCACTACAAAATATCATAAAGAATCGCATAGCATTGGCTTGTCGTGATTCAGAGACCAAGAAATCACAACTGCTATGATGTTCACAATGCAAAATACCAAAAGGATTTAATTGTTGGTGGTAGCTATGATGCGATGAGTTGAATGATAGATCCACCTTTGCAATTCGCAAGGGCCTTGATTGGTTTGCAAATATGTAAATGGAAGCCTTGGCACAAGGTCCATCTAGCATGAAGTGATAAACAACATTATCACTTGTGTTGTACATACTTGAGACCAACTTAAGATGGACCCATGACCTAACTTAAACTCTTGGGGGATCCAGTTTAAAATATGTGTCTATAGCACATGAGTTCATCGAGAGGGTTTTTAAATTTCAAGAAAATTACATGTTTAAATCGACACAGAAGAGGCCCAAAGCTTAAACTACCCAAAGGAGGTGACTATCCAAGGACATTGATGATTCTTCCAAGAATAGATCCAACATTGACAAAAATATGATACATCACCCACACGTAAGGAAATAGTTTGTAGGACCAATAATCATGCGAATTAAAAAGTAAGTATAGATTATAAGTAAATGTGACGAATGCTTGGTCTAAGAATCTAAGATTCAAGATTTTAGTTTTTGAAAAATCTCTACCAAAGGAGATGGCTATCCAATTATTTTTGGCCAACCAATTCACAAGAAGATTTAGAAATTTTCTCATGTAGGAAAATGGAGTCTTTCTTAGTGTTTTTCATACAATGCATAACATCATGAGCTTCTGCTCGAGAGGCACCGCATACCTAGCTAGGTACGATTGGGGGCAGGGGACCCTCTGCCCCCCACCGGGCCGGTGGTCCCTTGCCCCCAATTGTACCTAGCTAGGTATGCGGCACCTCCCTCACAGAAGCTCATGATGTTGAGGTAAGTCACAATGTGGGAAATATTGTGAGAATTTCTCCAAAACTTCTTGTGCAAGGCATTGATGAGATATACTCTCGAAAGCCAAAACAAGTCTACACTTTCCAAAATAAAGGATAGATTTATGGTAAAAAACTTCAAACAAGAACGACGTAAAGTTCAAAGAGAGGCATTGTTAATCACAATCTTAGGACTGAAATTCAATCCCAAAAAAAGAAGTAGGGATTATAGAAAGTGAACTAAAGAGAACATTGAAACCAACAAAGCAAAGAAATGGTACAAGGTATACTCTCTAAGAGACTACCTACAAATAGAAAATAAGACATAATTACATGTCACAAAAATCCCCTAACCTGTTTGCAAAGGATTATATAGATGTGCAAGAAGCTGATGCAACCTAACATCACATGGAGTGGAAAATAAAAAGGAAGAGCCACGTCGAGAAGCTTTGATGACATGGGTGTAGTGAAAGAAGAAGTTCCACTCGAGTGGAGGTAGGCAATTCCGTCACAACTAGTTTCGCTGAACCATCTTATGTCTCTCTTTATACGTTTCCAACCATGCCCGCTCCAATGCTGGCCATTGATTTCAAGCAAGCCATCAATATCAATCTTTAGATAAGATCACCTCACAGCCCCTTCTACCATCAACCACAATGGCTGAATGATCTACATGTCACAACATCTCACCAATGGAAAAATGCACCAACTTTTAGGAAGAGGAAGAAGCACGTGCATCAAGTTTATCACTTGAAGCGAATTGCTTAACTAACCACAAGGATGAAATGTCTAGGGATGAATGTCAACATGGAACACACATACAAAGAAAAGAAGCTTACAAAGGATGCTTACATGGCTTCAACTGAAGCGTTAACCGAGAGAGAGAGAGAGAGAGAGAGAGAGAGAGAGAGAGAGAGGGTAATGTTTTAATGTGATAGATGATAGTAGTTGGCAAGTATTATTGGAAAAAAAATTAAAAAGTTGTTTTCGAGAGGGTGATTTCTTTTTTCCTTGAGAGAGTTAAGGCAAAAAAAAAACCCCTTGTGAGAGAAAATTTCACCTTAAGCAAGGCACTAGCACCATAGCCTCACTTTAAGGCATAAAAAAAACTCTCTTATGAGAGATAAAATGAAGAAAAATTTCTAAATTCTATAAAATGAGGACAATTTTTTTTGCATAAGTGAGGCCATAGCACCAAGCTTCTCACAAAATATGTATTTAATAAGTAGGGGTAAAGAAATTAAGGCTATTGACGTTGGCAATTGCACCCCTCTCATAACATAAATGCAATTGGGTAGCTGAGCTTGAACTGCGTAAATCCACTCCTACTACATCACGCACCATCAGCTTGCAACATCACCTTCTAGAATATTGTGTAGCTTGATGCAACTCCCCTCGATATTCTACACCTCAATTATGATTATGCAATGGCTTGGGTTTTCATGCTACTTCTATAGTGCTCGTTTATGCTAGGTAGACCACCCCTTCCCACTCAATTGGATGAACTCCTTAGCAAGCAATAACTTAGACTTTGTTGGGCTTAGCATAGTATACACCCTCTTTGTGGAAGCCACATGCTAATGAGCCTCTTTTTATATTTTATTTTTTGTTTATAGAAGCTGTGCAAGTAAGCCACACCTATAATTTGCAATTGACTCAAGAGAATTCATCATTAGCAACTCAATAGCCAAGCCTCTTTGCATGAAGATTTTGAGATTAGCAAGTAGGTAATTAGACATGGGGATGTGATACTCGAGCTCATCTCACCAAATTTGTTGTATATGTTGGAGAAATCAACATATTCCAAGGGTGGAGAAACTAGATTTCTTTGTCATGCTCGTTTCTCACTTGTTCCCGCAACTTGTCAGGAATTTGGGCATTCAACTTTGAAATTTTTTGCTATGCTTGTTTGAGCTCCTCTTGTTGTGTGATAGGTGGTGGATTTCCAAGAGGAAACTCATAGAGTGTTGGCAGAGCATTCCTAGCTAAAGATTTATCACCGCACTCCCTTCCAACTATAGGTTCACTGGGAGGAGGTAGCCCTTGGTCATAGTGCCTCATCTAAGTCTCGAGTATTTTCATGGTTATGATTTTGACTTGAATTTTAGAACCACTTAGTTTAGAATCTTCTAAGTTTTTCTCTTGTTCAAGTATTGTGTCCAACGAAGGTGCTTGCTCATGATGCATGTATAAAAATAAGTGGACCATGTGTGGTACTTTGACAATGATGCAACTAAGCACATTACATCGATATTACATCTCACTGTAATTTGTTCACTTCTCTTGAGACTATCCCTAATGGAAATATTTTCATGTGTGCCAACCACAAGAGGTCACTATATGTAAACCCTTTGTATCATGCACGTTCAATACCTACTTTAAAAACTATTACCTATAGGTTTTCCATGAATAAAACATCAGTTTGTGTAAAACTCCTTTGTTTGATACCCTTTTTAATGCTGCATAAGGGTAAAATCTATGGTTTTAAGGCCCCTTATGTTGAGCTCATGCGCTATATATATTTTAACAAATTGATGGTTGATCCCCTCAAGGTGCCAACAGTGCCTCTTATCCACTTCAAGGCATTGGGAAGATTGTGATTACCATTTCAAGTGGCATCTCCTTTACGCTTTTGGATGCTTTGTATGTACGTGGGATCAAGAGGAATCTTTTGTATGTGTCTACACTTGAAAAACTTGGTCTTTGTAGTCAAGTTTGTAGATGGAGTATATATTGTGCATGATCTAAGTTTTGGTGATAGTATTGTGTCATTTGTTACTTTGTTTCATGGGATGTACAAGTTCAATGTATACAAGAAATGTATGAAAGATTAAGCATGTGTAAGTTTTGAGAGAAGGCCATTTCATATGCAAAACTTTGGCATGTTCGTTTTGGTCATCTAGACTTTTTCAATTTTTTGTATTTTCAAAAATCTAATATGGTTGCTTCGTTGCCCCCTTTTGAGGCACCATTGACACATGTATGTGAAGACTGTGCTTTGGGCAAAATGCAAAATTCTAAATTTTCAAAGGATGGTTCTATGCAAGCTACTTGCAAACTATAGCACACCCCTTCTTTGGGAATCATTTGTCCTTTGTAACTTTCATCGATTCTTACTCTAGGTAAGCATGGGTGCATGCACTTAAGGCAAAGTTAAAAACATGTGCTTCAAGTAAATTTTTCTTATGGATGAAAATGTATCTATTTTGTAATGTGAGCACCCTCCACCCTAATCGGGGGGGGGGGGGGGGGGGTTATAGGTCTAAAGAGTTCAATGTATTTTTTGCTAGTTATAAAACACCAGTATATGATGTCATATACCCTCAACAAAAAGGAATTGTAGAGAGTAAAACATGTCATGGAAATGGTAGGATGTATGGTCAAAATCTAAGCTTTGCCACATGTTTTGGCTTGAGGCTGTCATGTGTGTTGCATATATACTAGATAGGTGTCCCCATATTCAACAACTACTTTTTAATGACTAGAGATGACATCATGAACACACCCTGCAAGCAAGCGGATATCTATTTGTAATTAGGTTTTAAAAAAAACAATTGATAAAGAGTTCCAAGAGGGGCAACAAATCTTTGGGAGTTTGAGCACAAAATATGCAAAATCAAACTCAACATCAAACAAAACAAGGCAATGAATGACTTGGGGAATTCATCCTTAAGAGAGGGCTTAATTCGAGCCATCCCTTACCACTTGAATTAAGCAAGGGAAATTCAAAACCCAAAAATGCTAACAATGGTGACCATACAACCAACAAAGGGCGTACTCTTCTTTAAACTTTGATGGGAGGACTCTTCACCCTATGGCAAGTTATGACCAAAAAGGTAACACCATTTCATTTCAAAAATAGAGTTAAGGAATTTATGGATCAAGGGATGTCATATGGTCACTTGGAAACCTTTAAACAAGTGCTTTAGAGTCCATACATAGGTTGGGGGATTTGGCATGACCATGGAAGGAAAGGCCTTGTATTGGTTTCGATCTTTGATATTGAGAAGCATGACTAGTCTCAATTTTATGGCAAGGGATGTTGTTTTTGCCTTTTTGAAAATTTGGATCAAGCACAACATTGTTGCTAAAATCTAACATCTTAAAAACAAAGGAGGAGTGACACATTGTGTGATCTTGCGAATAGAATTAGAGAGTGTCGGTCTTTCCCAACCCAAAAATTTTGTAGCATGCACAAATCCTCAGGAAACATGTTGGGGATTTACTTGTAAAGGCTAAAAAATGGTTTTAAGATAGGTATCATGAGTGGTGGCTAACAAACAAAGAAGGAACCTTAGATTGGCTTATGAATAAGAGAGGAGAGGCTCACTTTAAGATGTATTGATAAAGAAGAGTTGGAAATGTGTGTATTTCTTAGCAAAGCAAGGTCTAGTGTCATTCTCTAGTGTTAGTAAGAAAAAAGGTAGAACCAAGGGAAGCCCATATAATGTGCTTAAAATTTCACAAGAGGGAAATATGCAATTGCACATTGATATAAGCTTGACCTAACTTACACTTGAGTAGATAAACACTAGGTTAGATGACAACTTTTTGAATAATGACAAAAAAGATTATACAAGACTGAATCAAGAAGCATATGGCTTATGGGGCAGCTATAGAAAAGGAGCATGCAAGATGCTAAGTGCATTTGACTTGATATTTTAGGATTATAGGAAGTACACAAGGAGTAGATATATAGCAAATGTTGATGCATAGGCCCAAGGCATTACAAGCACATCGAGACAAAAATTAGTAGTTAAAAACCTTAAAAGATAAAGACCATAGAAGATGTAGAGAGAGATGTATTTGATAAGAAAATTGGATGTCCTCGTGCTTGGAAAAACACATAAGAAAGTACTTACACATATAACATAAGGCATGCCCCCAACAACATCTTTGTTGAAAACAAAGAAGCTAAGCTCATTACCGGTGGAGTCGCAAGGTAGCACAAAAACATAGTAGATATTTTAGCATACCAAAACTTGTTGAAAAATGATATTGACAATAATTTGGGTTGCTAGCCAGCATCCTTACACTCACAGAATAATGATGCAAGGACAAAACAAGATCTGATAGATAAACTCCATGAATTGTATCCCATTTAGGTGTGCACAAGTTTAGCCCGTTATGAACAAAAGAAGCCACATCAAAAACACATAAAGCAAAATAAATAAGTTAAAGAGGTGCAAACATGATCCCTCCAACACAAGAGGCAAGAGCAAGGCCATTAAAAAAAACACAACCCCATTCTATGTGGATGTGGTACCAAACATTTTTGTAATGTGGAAGAGCTAAATAAAAAAATGCCAATACTTCTCAAATAGTAGGCATATAAGAGAAAAATGGTAACATTGAATAAACTGAGAGAAATTTATGGAAGCATTAAAGTGGAATAATTCAACACTAGCCTCCTCCCTTGAATATATCTTTAGTGGCCAAACTGCCCTCGCCTTCAACACAACATTGATAGTGAAAATGATGCAAGCACTCTAACTCCACTAGGAGAGTATGAGGCTAAATCAGAGATAATACATATGCCACTTGCAAAAGAGCTGATTGTTAAGGAAAAGGACTAGTAACTGGCAAGTTGTAATGACACCCCCATTGACTTGCACTCTTTCCTAACAAATATATTGAAGATAAGGCCTAGCTTATAGAAGGAGCTAGAAATCGTAACAAATAGCCACCAATTTTTGTATTGAAGATGGGCTTGACCAAGAGATCTTAAAATGAGTAGAACAAAGGAATGCCAAAGGAAAAATCCAATACCAATCCACAAGATATCCTATAATAACGACAAACAATACAATTGGAATGCAACCTTGCCATTAGAATATAATTAGAAAAAGGCCATGAAAATATTGTATATTGGAGTAAGAGTTAGCATAGCCACAAAAGATGTGGAAAAATAAAAAACCCAAGCACTAAGAATACTAGGGTGTTCCTTAGCCAGTTGATGGGATTCTTGAAAAACCCATGGGATTCCTTGAGAACATTGGAGTCACTACTTGTGGGGTGAAACATTTGGAAACATTTTCTATTGTGGACTTTGGTAGGGACCCCATCTACCAAGTGATTTTGGGGTAGCCTTTCATGAGACTAACTTATGGTTGCCCAAGATTGGGGCTATGGATACCTCTATTTGTAGAAGGAGTGACAAAAAGAGTTAATCTTCTCACTCATGATTATCAACCCATAGCAAGTATACTGATAGAAGATTTTGAATTATCTATGTCCTTGCTACAAACAAAGAATAACAAAATATATATGGGAGAAGATAATTTCTTTCTTTTTTAATGCAACTTTTTTCCTTTAAACATAGCTAAAATGGAAGTCGTGACTTTGCTCGATACAAGGTCCAGCGTAAATCAAAAGAGGAGCTTTCTCATGTCCTAACTACCGAAAACCTTATGCATCTACCTCAACCAATCCACTGGGTATATCCATTTGAGGAAGGAAGCTAATGCACAAGCTAACATGAAAAAACCAAGGTGTTCTTATCAAAGCATCCCTCACCTAAAGAGCAAAGGAGTTAGTTAAGATAAGTCCTAGTGCCAAAAGCCCTAGTTAATGGTGATAAATACATGTGGGTGGACAATTAAGCAATAAAGGCCAATATGTCCACCATCATATGGCTAACTACTTGCAAGTCATCGGTGGCACAAGGACTCGAGGAAATTCAAAAGACTTTGTGGTTATCAACTCCACACATCACAAGCTATAAATTTCCACCATAGATTAGTCAAGCAAGAAAGCAACAAGGGCCTAGAACAAAGTTCAAAAAAATCTAGGAAAAAGAGACACAACCCTATGTCAACTAATATGTATACCAGAGTTGTTGTTAAGCCCCAATGTTATCCTTCCAACCAACCAATGCAAAGGTGGGTACCCAAGGATCTCCTCATTGCAGAAGGCTACTATACTACTAGTAATGGAAGAATTTAGCTACCAATCAATTGAAAGCCAAATGTAGAAATGTCATAGCCAAAAAGAGATCCAATACAAAGGATCAAAGGATTTATAAAGACAAATCTAGCATGGAGAACAAAAGCTTCTTTGCCACACTAAGGGACCACATTATCCATGTGATAGTGTGCTACACAGTCAAGGAAGGATACCTAAGGAGCCACTCCATAATAATGAGAAGGTTGAAGACACCACCAACTCATTGATACTAAATCAACCCTCTACCACAAATACAATCAAGAAAAGAGCTCAAGTTATTCAAGATTTACTGCATGGTAAGACCTCTTTGATGTAAACTCACATCACTAGGATTGAGAAAAAACCCTCATTAGGAAGTGAGTGGGATCGAGGAGGGCCTCTTTATTTTGTAGTTTAAGGAAATTTTTAAGGCTTAAGCATTCTTTGACCAAGCCTAGAGTGGTGGGTGAAAAGGTCCAAGTTGGGTCTAGAGAGAAAGGCCTTTCTATTTCTTGGATTGCTTTTAAAATAGGCAGTCTCCACTAAAAAGTGATGCGGGCAACTCTATTTATTAACCCATCTTTTTGAATTTCGTATTGTCCTTTTCCCACCCCTCTCCTCTCTGTACTATATTGAAACCACTCTCTCTCATATGGAAGTTTTAAGGGAGGAACTTTTTAGTCCTCTACTATGACAAAAATAGTTTTTTAAAGAATTGTCTTTGTATACACACATTCTCTCTAAAACATGAACTAAATCTTGCTCTTTATATCACTCTCTCACTCCCCTTTCTTTTTAGAACAAAGTTAGTTCTTTCTTCTCATCATTGGAGGAGCATTGCACCTGCCAAGATTTGGCAAAGAGTGTAGATCTGCTCTCACAAACCCTCTCCCGATCATTATTTCTTCATTCTCTTCCTCTCTCATGCTTCCCATCACCACCTCAAGCATAGAACCAAGGGACTCGCTATTCATGTTGTGTGCAACATTAACTTCTATTTTCTTTATCTCTCTAAAATACCCAATAAAATCCATTCAAGTTCAAAGGTGGATTGTCAAAAGTCTCTTCTTTTATTCCCTCCATAACTTCATCCAAACCTTCTATCTCTACTCCCTTTGGGATTTCTTTCATACCCAACAACCTCTACTTGGAAAGCTTGTATAACTGCTATAGTTTTTATCACCATATCCACATTGGATCCTAGAAGATCCCTTTGTGTGCTCAAGGTCTCCCAAAATGTCATCCAATATGCTACCATTACACAAATTAGAAACATTCCAAAAGGCAATGTTGATTTGAAGCCACAATATTCAACCTTGCGAGTTGGTACATCCATTCCAATGCGGACGATCATCTATGCAACATTGGGTGAAACACAATCAATTTATGGCATCACCATCATATTTACTTGCAAGATCCTCTCACTAATGCACTACCACCATTTCAAAATGTCATAATTTCACTTTGTGGAAAGTCAAAGCAGCTCAGTTTATGAGATTGGCAAGCTCATAGAGAAGTTGTAACAACAAAAGTAGGATCAAACCAGGTGTTTGGATAATTACGTGCATCTCTAACATAGTGCACATAACATGTAGTGGAAAATTGATCACCTCACACACTTTACCCTTGGCTTCCATGCATGCAAACACAAGATGCAATCAGTGATAGTGATTTCTACTAGTAGTGGAGCTCTAAATAAACAAATCCAACAAACTAGGTATGCACATGGTTCATTTTGTTGCTTACACTTTTTTTGTTTGGCGCTGCTACTAATACATGTTTTTCCAACTTGTAGGCACTTGGACTGCATGATGCAGGAAATGAATGCGAAATCTCAAGTCAAAGGATGTATACTTTAACACATGAATCAAAGGACCTCGCGGAGATTTTGGATGATTCTTTGAATGTGATCGTGGACCAACTTTTGTGCCACAAGTTGTTTTCCAAAGTGAGGGATATTGTGACACCTCAAGAAATGATGGAGGTATGTGATAGTACAAGAATATACGTTCAAAGCATATGAAGGTTTGTAGAAAGTGGTCACACTAGGTCACAACTTCTTAGATTGCTTCCAACACCTTACAACATAAGTCTTGCAAAAAAATCTAGCAATGATGTTGCAAGCTTATTAAGCAAGTTTCAATGGGTTGATGATGTCATGACCCCATGAAAGATAGCAAATCGTTTTGCTACAAATGAGATAAAACATGTGTGTGTTAACTTACTGAAGCTTCAAGAGTCAATGGTTAGAATTTCTGAATTAACACAGGATTATGGTGGTAAAGTCATTTTTGTGATGAAGCTCAATGAATATTAGTCTATGAAGGGTCAACGTCTCAAAAGGGTAAGTGTTGCTTTGATGAATATGGACTTGGATGGTATTGATGTTGAGCTAAATACATATTTTGAGGTTCAATTTGAGAAGAATATCTAGTGGTTGATAGCGTTCCATCTCCTACATGACAGTCAGAGTCATCACGATGGTATTTCAATCACTCTTTTTGTTGACATTGTTCGGCAGCAACAACAAGGGTAGAAATTGCAAGTTTTGGATTTGGGAGTGTTGATTTTGAATGTCACTTTTTGGCAAGGGACTTGAAGGCCCTGATGTGCATGTTGGGTGCAAGTGAAATCAAGGTGCTCTCAATTTGTTGTTGTACATTATTCCTACCACAAAAATATCGCTGACCATTGAAGGCAAGGGTGAGAGGCCAACAAGGCAAAGGGTGGAAAAGTTAAGGGTGGCAAGGATAGAGCGAATGCAACAAAAGGTGTACCCACTTTGCAAACAATGATTAAGGGACTACAACAATGGTTTGAAGATATCCTTGGTTACACCCTAATTGGGGCACCCAAATTGGAGTTGCACCTTGCATGCATGTTCAAAACTTCTTGACAAGTTTCCACTTCAATTACAATTGGAGTATGGATTGGCTTATAGAAAGAGAAGCGGGACTCCCTTGATGAATTTTCTAGGCTTCTTGAGAAAGCAAAACTAAACTCTAATGAGCTCACCCCCTTCACTTTCACAACACAAATGATTGATCCTTGAGGGGAAACACACATAATGTGTTACATGGTGGGCAAAGGTCACTTTGATTTTTTTGAGCACATATTAGCATATGTGGGATCCACAGTGGGCTAGAGGGGTTGTACAAACTCCTAGGGATATACATACATAATATCAAATCTTGGTGCCCATGTGGAAATTTTGAAAATTTTGACACCGCCAATGGACTTAGAAGAGTGGTTTTATCCTAAGAAAGGTCCATGTCTTCTATGGAAAAATAAATAAATCATGAGACATCAAAAACAACTCTCAATAAAATGGCCATAAAATTTGAATACGGACTCTAATTGTATTTTCAAAAAATAAAACAAAGCAAAGCTTGCAACAAGCTCTAAAACTTTTTTGCTAAAAAAATTTAATGATGCCGAAGTTTAAGGGTCAAATTTTGAGAGGAAGTTAAGGGTATAAAAAGTTTGCCCCCAAAAAAAATTGCTCTCTATGACTCAAATTGTTTTGAGACTAGAGAGAGTTTTTTTGGGAAAAAAGTAGACCAAAGGACTGAAAAACTCCTATGGACACGTAGATATACCCTAATTTTGCATCTGGTGATGTAGGAAAAAACTCGATACGAGCCCATATAGGTATGTCATTGGAGTAGAATTTGACTGATGAGGAGACTTAGGAAAGGAGGTTTATCCTAAGCAGAATGCCAACCTAAACTTAAGGAACAATTTTTTTCAAAACTATTTGAGCCATTAGGTCTCCCCAATCTCAGAAAAATAAAAATTCGTTCAAGACATATTGTGCATAAGTGAAGGGTGAGTTTAGGAAATGAAAAGACAGCTGAAGTTGAAAAGTCAAAAGACAAATGAAGGTGGAACATCAAAAGACCTTTTGTGCCCATATAAATAGGTGTTTTCTTCTCTTTCATTTTTTCTTTAGCATTTTCTTTGCTCTCTCTCTCTCTCTCTCTCTCTCTCTCTCGATGTTGTATCCGTCCTTTCGAGCTAATATTGTTGTGCAAATCTATGTGCTTTGTCATTGCTTGTTGTTATGTGCTATGAACTAGCGCATATATGTCTATCAATCCCTTAGAGTCCATAGACTTTCTTGATGAGAGAATTTGTGATGGCACTACCTTCATATCTGATTTGGCTTCATACTCTCCCATGTATAAGGGTAAGGTTTTCAAAGATTGAGGTTGACTCTTTAAAGAGCATACTGATCCCTTATCCCCCCAATATGAGTGAATGTCCATATCAACTTAAGATCTTGCCTTGAACTCCTCAATAGGTGGAAGAAAAACATCCCTCCCCTTATTGGTTTGGTTGACTCTCTGACTCAACTTTTTTGCATCATTTTCTTATTGTATTTGCCTCCAAAGCATGTCTAAGCCATCATCCTCTCTGTGGGTCTCAGATATCATAGGATGGAGACCCTCAGATGCCTGATCTATGGTATTCCTCACTACCCTTGGCTTTTCTATTTCAATTGTGGAGTTCTCGATGGTCCATTTGGTTTCATGCCTCGATGGGATTATTGGTGTTGAAGCTGGAACTTCTATCCAACTCTTTGGCTTACTTGCCGGTGGCTCTAGCAAAGCCTGGGCAATTTGGATCATTTTTGGACACATCTCCAACCTTTGCTTTTCTAACTCTGCATAAGAATGCATCATCCATTTTTGTTCCCGTTTTTTTTTTTAGTTTGAAGTCACGCTTCATAATCTTTCATAAGTGTGTCTAGAGGTTCATTCACTTTTTCAACTAGTGCATATCCTCCAGAACTTGCACTCTTTGGTCTCTTTTTCATCAGGTTCTCTAGTCTCAAGGATTTCCAACTCAAGGTTAGTTTGTTTCTCTAATCTCTTTAATTTATCCGTCCTTTGTTTTAACTCCTTTGCTAGGGCTGTCTATTCACATTCCTTCCTAGCTTTCATCCGTGACTTCCTAGTTTTCTAGGCGTTTTGTTGACTTTTTTGTTCATAACTAGGCGCATCTATTTTAGGTTCCTCAATTATCGGTTCTTCCCTTGCTTTTTGAGCTTGGTCTCTTGTGACAATCTGTATAGGTATCACCGTTTCATTTTCTGAACCGCTACTTGATGGGATCGCCCCCATTATGTTAATGTAGTTTTCATTGTTTTATTAAGGTTTTTTGGACAGTCATTGATCAAATGAGTAATGCCGTAATCTGGACAATACACGTTCACTCTCATGATCTCTGTGTGAGAACATTCTTTCATAAGGTGGTCACCACCACACTTGCACCACGGTCCTAAGGGTTGGCGAGGCGCTCTTAGAGTTTCTCTCTGTTCATAGGCAGGTCTTGGTCCTGTTAACCCACGATTGGCTATGAACAAAAATGTGTATTCATCCAAACTATATCTACCTTCTCCTGCAGCATGAGCTGCTACTGCTGGTGGTCCAACATTCCTAATCATGCTCCAAGGTTCCGATGGTTTTGGCTCTTTGAGTGGATAGTATGTTGAACTAGCCCCGCATTCAGTTGGCTCTTTGTAATACACAAATACATGCACTAAAGCTTGTTCCTCCAATTCCTCTATAGTGATGCCAATAGGTCGCGTTTTTGGTAGAGGTGGTTGTTGTCCCAAAACTGGCTGTGGATGTCTAGCTGTGCCCATTCAACCCCTCTTGGTCCTAGAGAATTTCCTATCGTATACCTAGGCATTGGTGGTACCTGAGAAGGTGCTACTTGGGCTGATGGGGCATACTGTCGCTCTCTCACATACCCCTTATTGTAGTAGCACTCTTTCATAGCGTGATTTTTCTATTTCTGCTCAATGGCACACAACTTAGGTTGCTTAGCCTGTGGCTTAGCAAACTGGCTTATCCTTTTGAGAACTTCCTCAACAAGTTTCTCTTGATTTATCATTACCTCGCTCTTTTGTGCTGACTTTGCAGACTTAGCTCTACTTTGCTGTGATGATGAGTTGTCATCTTGTAGTCGCCTTCCTTGTAGACCACACAATTGTCTACTAGGTATAGAGCCTCCTTGGTCAACTCGTTTAGAGTTGAGCTCTTCTTCATATGCAAATCCTTCTGAAGATTTGCATTTCTCAGTCCTTGGATAAGGATCAGCATGAGTCGGGACTGAGAGTTGGTATTTCTTCCACAGGGCACAATTTTACGTAGCATTTCAACCTTAAGGCTACCTTTCTAACAGATTCTCCCTCTTTCTGTCTGACCTTATGGATTTCTGAGACTGTATTATGCATGGGATTATGAGCCATCCCTCTTTGAGATATTTCCTCGATAAACTCGTCAAATACCTCCTCCATTGATTCAAAATCTCTACATTCAGCAGATTCAAACTAGGGGGCAGCATCCTCCTCTAGGGTTAACCCAAATCTTGCGAGCTACGTGGAAAAGTTCAGTACTTCCTTAGCCTTGATCACACGCACAAAGGCGGCCACGTGGTCCCTTGGATCCCTATTTCTAGAATATTTGTTGTTAACCCATTTTTGGACTTGAGAAGGTCTTATATTTTGGTGATCTACCATCCTAAACATAGGATCCTCTATTCCTCCTCTATAAGCCCTTTTTGGCGTATGATATGGTACATGTTCCTCACCTAGGGGTGTTCCTAATCCATAGTTCTTGACTGGTCTAGCAAGTGTTTGTTCTTTTGCTTGGCTTCTTTCTTCTTGTTCTCATTGTGGTGCTTCGTCCTGATTGGATTTAGCATTCTTGTCCTACTCTCATCCTTGTATTGTCAATGGAGTGGTGGTTTTGGTGGTGCTTCTAGCCTTGACACGTCTTGATATCCACCCCCTTTTGTGTTAGCGTCTGGTGTTGCAAACTGTTTGAGCCACGCTTGAAATGTTAGTGGCGAAGCCCGTGAGTTATGAGGGTTAGGTAGTGTTTGTTTATTCAATTGTGCTGTGGTGTTGTAATTATTTGAGAAGGGATTTGTAGACTTGCTTGGGGTTTCTATGGGATTTTGCTTCTCTAGCGAAGCTCGTGCCAACATTTATCACTCTCCCTACATTGTCTGGGTGAATTGGCTCACATTCTCGTCCGTACTTATCGACAAACTTTATTATGGTTTTTCGTTATCGACTCATATGAAAACAAGTACATGACTTTGTCCATGTTTAACTTGTTCACATGGGGCTCCATGCATCGGTAGTAAGAGGTGACTCTTCCCTCCTCGTGCTTGTAAATCCCAATATTTTCATGAATCGTCGCCATTCTCTCCACTCTCTTGTCATGAATGTAGCTGGCTTCAAAAAGAGTGAGTTTAAGAGGTATCTCTCAAGTCTCCATGTCCATCTTCCCTTTTGCTACGTTGTCTCCATATCGATTGTAATTTTTTGGGTCTTTGACAATGAGATAGTGGTTTCCTTCCTCATCGCAAAGCCTATCACCATTGTCAGTTACCATGATTACTGCTAAGCCTCTCGTCGCTGGCCGTTCTTCAATAAAAATGCATTGATATCCTCGAACATCATCATATATCAGGGCCCCATGGTCATTGATTCCCTTAAGAAAAATTACAGTGTATTTTGGTATGTTTAAGCGTTTTTGAGAGGTGCTACCCCCCATGGTCCTTGGCTGCTAGAAACCTCCAAGTTGGCGGTTAGCCATCCATTGATATGATCCTTTAGAAGAGGTTTCTGTATCACTACCCTCTTCTATGATTGGTGCTAAGGGATCTATCCTTGCTTGGTTTACAATCTCTTCTGTCGAACTAAGCTAACTTGATCTCCGACCACTCTGTTCTCTTTGAATACACCTTTCGGATCTTAAATTCATCAAACACGTTATACAAATAACTATCAACCCAAACCTCTTACCTTAGAAGTATGCTTGCAACCGTTTCTTTGTCCTCGTTTGCTTCCAAGTCGCTTTTCAAACTGGTAGAGTACTTTGCAATTTCAAATGACTACCAACTTGCAAGGTCCTTGGTTCTGGCTATCTCTACAAAACTTTGACTCTACAATTCTTTGTCAAATCAGTAATCCTCACTTGTTACTATTTACAAAGACAAGATCCTTATATAAGCTCCAAAACCTGATTTGATAAGACAAATGGAATGCTAGGATAACAACAAAGGCTTCTGAAGCAGCAGATTTCCAATTTGAGCACTAAAATTGGTATGTAGACATCATGCGCGTATGATGTTTAATCCCTTAGAATTGACTCAAACTTAACCATGCACTCTCCTTGATGTTTTTAGTCCAAATCTAGGCTCACTTTGAAGTTCTAACCCCTGTAGGTAAGTCAATATCCCCTATGTAGGCCTTGGTCACTGTCGGCTTCTCTAAGAGGTTAGCTAGGTCAAAATTGAACCAAATCTAGTGAAACTTAGTCCTTATGCTTGCTTTAAGGTGTTTAATACCCTGGTAAGCTTTGTTGGCAGTTCGAGTCACTAAAATATTCCCTTGAGACATCTTACTATCTGGTCAAAATGGAGATAATTTTATTCCAAAGGATCTCCACCACACAAGAAACTCACTCCCACTTGTAGAATGTAATTTCAACACCTATTGTGCTAGATATGGTCAATTGCTTGCTAAACATGTCGACTATTGTCCATATTCTCGTATTCCCATGGATAGACTTGGGTATACTAAAGATAAAATCCATGGATATACTCTCCCATGGTGAATTAGGGATTGGCAATGGCTGGAGTAATCCAGGTTGCTTCCCTCTATCATACTTAGTCTTTTGGCATACCACACATTTTGAAACATACTCTTGTATGTTCACTTTCATGGTAGGCCAATAGAAGTATGTCTCTACTCCTCGAAGAGTAGGTTGAATGCCTTGATGCCCCTCATATGGAGGAGCATGGGATTCATACATGACTTTCTCACGAAGGGAGTGGGTAACACATAGCCTATTTCCATGGAGAAGATAAACATCTTGCAAGGTGAATGGTTCCTCTTTCTTCCCCAAAGCAAGGGTTGACATTATGCCTTTAAAGTCAGGGTCACTAGCATACTCATCTATCATAGAAGATAGATCATTGTGAGTTGCTATAGACACCGCCTTAACTTTTGGTCATCATGAAAGTGCATCAGCCACTTGATTGTGCTTACCAGCAATGTGAGCAATATGAAAATAAAATCGCGAAAGAGAATTACTATAGTCATGGTCAGTAGCATACTCATCTATCATAGAAGATAGATCATTGTGAGTTTGCTATAAACACCGCATTAACTTTTGGTCGTTGTGAAAGTGCATCGGCCACTTGATTGTGCTTACTAGCAATGTGAGAAATATGAAAATAAAATTGCAAAAGAAATTTTTCCCACCTCATTTGTTTGTCGGAAAGCTTGGTTTGCGTCATGAATGAAGTACTTTAGACTTTGGTGGTCTTTTCGTAAAATAATGGAGTCTCCAATAGATAGTGCTTCCATGCGTCTAGGGCATGTAGAACGGCTAAAAGCTCTTTCTCATAAATGCCCAAGACCCGTTCATCTGTATTGAGCCTTTGGATCTCATATGCTATGGCATGTTCTTCTTGAAGCAAGACTGCTCCAAGGCAATCACCACAAGCATCACATTGGACCTCAAATGGCTCTCAGAGATCTAGAAGCATAAGGACTGCTTGGGAGGTAAGCTTCTCTTTAAGCTTGTCAAAAGCATTTTGATCCTTATCAGTCCATGAATACGTGACATTATCCTTTGTTAAGTCATGTAATGGTCCTGCTATTTGAGATAACTTTTCTATGAAGCGTCTATAGTATGCACACATATCAATAAAGCTTCTTAGCTCGTGTAGATTCCTTGGATTAGGCCACGCTTTTATTACCTCCAACTTCGATGGATCCATACGGATACCATCTTGAGAGTCTAGAGATAATATGACCTAAGTATTGAATCTCTTGAAGGAAAAATTCACTTTTCTTTTGATTGATAAAAAGCTTGTTCTCCTTCAATGCTTGAAAAATCACTTGGAGATGTTTCTTGTGTTCCTCCAAGGAATTGAATTAGATAATGATATCATCAAAGAACACTCCAGTGAATTTGTGGTAGGGTCTCAATATTTTCTCCATTAGACGATTGAACATGGTTGGTGCATTAGTCAAGCCAAAAGGCATGACTAGATATTCATAAAGACCCAACGTTGTACAAAACGCGGTCTTTAGGATATCTTCATTCACTATCCTTATTTGATGATAGCCACTCTTAAGGTCAATCCTACTGAAGTAGGTAGAGCCTTGTAGCTTATCAAACAGACCTTTTACCCGAGGTACAGGAAATCTATTTTTGATAGTGATATGGTTTAGTGCTTGATAGTCAACACACATGCGATTTCTTTTGCAATAAAAGGATTGGAGAACAAAAGGGAGAGGAACTAGGCCTCACCATCCCTTTGTCTATCAATTCTTGTACTTGCCTCATGATCTCCTCTTGTTCAGCTTGGGAAACTTGATAAGGAGGCTTGTTAGGCGGTGAGCTTCCTGGCAGGAGCTCAACTCAATGGACATCATCCCCTTGTTTTGGAGGTAAGTTCATAGGAATATCATCAATTGATGAACACATCTTGGAATCCTTCTAGAAAATTAGACAAGTCTAACTCTTCTTGATTCCTACCATTTACATTTGATGAAACATTATGACCTTTTAAAGACTCTTTGACAAAGATCATGTACACAAAAACTGAGCTTTTCATTGATTTATCAAAAGAAAGAGGATTTACAAGTGGTATAGTATGACCAGACTCACTAGCATCTATATACATGCTCTTTTCCCTGTAGGTGAAGTAGATTCTCCTTTCAAGGAACTTCATGTTGGCAGCCATGTGGTTGAACCATGGTTCCCCTTGGATAGCATTCTCATGTTGGAGAGGAGAGATGAAAAAGTCTTCTTTGTTGATGTAGCTTTGGACATGAAGCCTCAACTTCCCAATCAAGGGAGTAATGGAGGCTTGGTGTCCCTTGAAAGCTGTATCAGCAATTACAGTATCTCCCATATCAAAAGCTTGAATGCCCAACTTGGTGGCCAACTCCATTAATATGAATTTGTGAGTAGAGCCAGGGTCAAACAAGATGAAGGCATCATGCTTCCTTACCTTTCCCCAAGCATAGGAGAGAGGTGATCCTTGCAATGAGAATCCTATTTGGAGCTTCGATAGTGGCAGCTCTAGGAGTCTCATTGCGGGCATTTCTCTTGGGGCAAGAATGATAGCCATGTCCTTGCTCCCCACACTTAAAACATTTGTGGTTTTTGCAAAAAGCTTCAAGCTCTTTAGGAGTGAGTTTATTGTTACCTTTGTAAACTCCCTTCTCCTTGGACCGATTGTTGTTGTTGTTGTTGTTATTGGAATTGTCTTGGGAAGAATTTTGGGCATTGGTTTTTCCTTTGCATCACTTTTGTCTTTGCTTTCCATGGGATTAACATTCCTTCTAGCCCCTTGTTGGAAATTGATGAGCGAAGCAACCATAGTGTGGTGGATTACTTCATGATAGAACCAAGCCGTTGGGAGTTGACGTACTCGGCCATCTCTTTAGGTAATCCTGCACATAATTATTGCTTTTGCTCGGCAAAGTCTATCCTTTGAAAGACAGTAGCCTTGAGATGTAAATCCCAAAACTTGTCCACATATTTGTGGATAGACTCATGGGAGAGAATCTTCAAACTCTGCCACTTGGTAAGCACTTTGTCCTTTGTATCTCTTGCAAGGAATTGCTTCATGATGGAAACTCATAGAGTTTTCCATGTCTTTGGGGCTTTTCCGTTGCTGCAAAGGCTAACCCACCATTGAAAAGCATATTTCTAAAAGTTCATAGCTACATGGTGTAGCTTGGAGGACTTCCTCAAGCCCTCGTCTCCAAAGGCCGCATCAAATTGCTGGATGAAGGCCAATACTTTGTCGATAGCACCAAAGGTGCCATCATAGGTGAGAAAAGAGATACTCTTTCCTCCCTCTTTAAACTTCTTGAGCTTTTGGGACCTTCACCATACAAGGTAAGATTTGTGATGTCCTCCCCTCTTGTATTCTCAAGGAGAATAGCCGTATATTTCATCGGAAGAGGAGGAAGGTGAAGAAGAAGGAGAAGAGGGTGACCTCTTTCTTCCCCTTTTCTTCTTTTGTTTCCTCTCTTCCCTTTCAAAATGACAAGGAGAAGGACTATGGGTTGAGGACTATGGGTTGACCATTTCCTCTTGGGAGGAGTTGGCGATCGTCTAGACTGCCGTCTTTGTGGAGCCACATCTTCAAAGGAACTTCGGGATTTGCTTCTTCCTTGTTCTTTTGGATTCCTCCTCTCTTATGGGAGAGAGTCTTCTTTTGAAGGTCTCATCAAGAGGCCTCCTAAGCTCTCTCTCCTCATGGAGAGGAATGGAAATCCCATAAGCACAAAGTCGTTGAGTAACTTCGGCTTGCAAAGAAGGGTTGCCCATAGCTTGCTTCAACCTAGTAACAAGATAATTGACAAACATGGGGGCATCATCATTAGCACCTTCATGTGAAAAATCAAACTTATCAATGTTCAATCTACTCACTTGATTATTGTCAGCCATGCTAATTATACTTATGTATAGATTACTTTGTGCTTTGATACCCTCAAGAACCTTAGTCGCTACTCTTCTTTACCTTTGAAAATCGGTTCTCAAGCAGCCACACCCGTGGTTTAGACATTGTTGATTGCAAAGACCAGTGGAGAGGGTCTAACATTGCTCGGTCGATTATGGTTCTTTTTGAGCTTGCTTGTAGCTCAATAATGGTTAAGACAAAGGAAAGCCCCAAGAGGCTCCATTATTAAGACTATAGTTCCCAACAGTGTGCCTCGAACTAAGTCCTTCTCAACCAAGATAATAGATCCTTGTCCCACTTACCCTATTGCAATAAACATGCCCAATCTTTCATGGAAAACTTAAGGACCTCTCTTCTTAAGCAAGAAAAGAGAAACCAATAGCTCTGATATCAATGTAATGGAAATGGCCTATGAACTTAGAGAATAGAGAAATTAGGAGAATTAGAGCAAGCATTTTGGTGAGACTACTTTGAGAACATAGAGGGTGAACTTATTTAGTGGTGGTAACTTAACCATAATACTTAATTAACTTGGCATGAACAATACTTTTGCAAGAGAGAGAGTTTAGAGAACTTGACAATCTTTGAGGACCAGATTTATGTGGAGCCGGTCCCCCCTCCAATAGGCTTTTGTATTATAGATTCTCCCATCATGAGAGACTTGGTACAATACAATCTTTGTGTTCCTTGTGACCTAGGTGATGCAATGAAGATGGAAAGCTTCATGCATCATGAGCATAACATAGACTTTGTAAAAGCATTAACCAGGCCTCAAACACCTTCAAAGGTGGAGAGAGCTAGCGGGGAATGAAGGTAGGGAAGAGGAAGAAGAAACATTCATAGAAGAAAGAAATAGTTCCTCACTTATCATCACTCTTCTTGCTAGCATACATAATAGCATAGTAATCAAGATGGAGAAGATGAAAAACTTAATCATTGAAGCATGGCTCTTGGTTGGATTTGCATTCCATAGCCAAGAGTGTTGGTGTAGGCTCTCAACTTCTCTACTAGCTTGGAGAAGGAGATGGAGCTCTTGCACTTTGCACTTCACACAATGAGAGAGAGAGAGAGAGAGAGAGAGAGAGAGAGAGAGAGAGAGAGAGAGTGGGAGAGTATACCCCCCAAGCTAGCCCCCTTCTTGCTTTGGTTGACCTCCTCTTCTAGCTCAAGATGAAAGCTCATTGGATCCCTGCAAGCCTGGCCAATGAAATGCAGAGTGCATATGGAGAGCAAACATGCTAGCCTTGGGACAAGTGTCCCCCTTTCCCCTTTGAGAGAGAACTTGATAAATCCATAAAAAATTAATTTAAATAACTAAATTATCATTGGACCCCTTGGGAGGCCAATTGATAGGCTTTAGGTACACTATGAGGGCAACATGAAGAGGAGCTTGACAAGTGTCCTATTTGCTTTCTTTGTATCAAGCTTGCCTTGTGTGAGGGTGTGTGTGTTCACTCTCTAGCTCCTACAAAGAGGGCTCACCCCCTCATGAGTAGGGATCATGTTGAATTTATGGAACACCTTAACTCTTCAAGCACCTTAGTCATGGAGCATCTTAGCACCTTAGTCATTAAGCACCTCAAGCACTTTAGTCAGCAAGCATGATAAGCCCCTCAAGCTTGGACCGGGTTCCCACCTCAAGCACAACCCTAGTTTGCCTAAGGTCAAAGGACTTTTAACACTAACCATCGGAGGTCTTCAATGAAGCTAACCCTAAGGTCTTTAAGATCCATTAGCTAGCCTTGCTCTTTGACAGATTATCTCTCATTTGGACCCCTTTAATCTTGGCCCCGTGTTGAGATAGATCCATAAGCACATGTCTATATTCTAACCCTTATTCTCGTGTATTCTCCCACATTAAATGATCAGTTTAATACGAGAAAATCATTTGCGTTGGTTAGCTATTAGATTTTATGACATGCGAAAGAGAATTTACTCGGTACAAAGACATTTGAGAATTTTGTGTTGAGGAATGTCCTCAATTTAAAGACATTGTGAGTACTTGAATGCATGATGCATTTTCCAACACAGGAGGAATGTAATTTACTCAAAAGAAAGACATTTTGAGAATTTTGTGTGGAGGAATTTTGCCAGTACAAAGATAAATTTTTTTGACACCAAGGGTATACCACTTCAAAAACGATGTCCTACAACAACGATAAAAACAACAAAGTTTCTTTTGCACTTTCAACATTTGTGGTACATTAAAAAGGGAAATAATGGCTCGTGAGTCTCACATTACAAAAATCATGCGCACTTATGGAATTTAAGAATTGTATAGTGGACAATTTATTTGAACCAGATTGGAAATAATTAGAGAATGCATCATTGTAGAATAGGCATCAGGAAGATAGCCTTCACCTTCAACATATCCCAAACAAGGTAGCCAATATGTTATCTGTTGAGTATCCAAGAACTCATGCATGGTCTCTCAAAACTCTACGCCTTTCAGAGTATCTTCAAGATGGATATGAAATCTCTGCTTACCTATCATTCTCCCTATCCCCCTAGGGTATTCTTATCCATCTTTTTCATTCCCTCAAGTTCCTCTTGGTTTACTCAACCACATAAAGCTCATGCTCTCGAAGTTTTTTCCATTTGAAGAAGGAGAGGAGGAAGATGATGAAGAAGAAGAAGAAGAAGAGGCCATCCTCTCTAAAGCATCCCTCCCTCTTCCCTACAACCAACCTTGTCAAGGAAACCAAGAGAGACAAGTCTATAATTTTTCAACAAAGATCGCGTGGAGGCAAGAAGCTATCAAGATCTCTCTCTCTCTCTCTCTCTCTCTCTCTCTCTCTCTCTCATTAGGGACAAAAATAGCTAGAAAAAGGTTGTTTGTTAATCTAAGGATTAAGGAATATTCCAATAGTCATTTGACTCGTATACAAAAGTATGTCACTCTTGTCTCCTCTATCTTGGGTTTTGATGGTCCTATTTTGGCGGAGAGTGGCTAAATATCTTGATCATAAGGCCAAAACTGCTATAGTTAGGTGCTTTTGGTGAGTAAGCTCATTAAATTTGTGGCCCAAACTAATGAAGTCTCATCGTTTATATTTCACAAACTCATTGTTAAATGATACGAAATCTATGTGAGAAGGCTCTAAAAACAAGGCCATTAATGACAAATCACCTACTTTTTTCAAACGTATACCTTTTTCACTTTCCCTTTATTTTGTGAGAGGTTTAGGTCTTTTCATCTCTGTATTTTCTTTTTTCTTCTCTAATCTCTGAGATTCCATGGCATCTTCTGCACGTCGCCCGTCACATAACATAACTTCTTGTGACTTTCATAATGTTAGACAGGATGGTCTTTGGAAACCCATGTCTTTTCATGTTGTGAATGATTGGGTAACAATGCTTCCTTCATGCAAAGGTGTACATAGAGTGAAGACAACCGAACGAGATAAAGTAAAATACCATTGGAAAGGTTGTGTTCTTGCTTTCAATGTGATTGACAATGGTTGGCTGGCTAAGGTTCAACATGTGTATATGGCCAAGGGTATGGTGTTAGACTTGGACGACATCCCACACTGCATTCTTACTGTAATTAATAAAATCCTTATCTATTTGATACAATGAATTTATCATTCTCCCATTGTTCTTTCTCATTTTTTGATTCCATTCTAGATATCTTTCCTTCAACAGATGTGGAATGACAGCCTGTGGAGAGTCTAAGTGGGACAAAGCAATGGATAATGGGATTGCAGATGTTTTGTATGCTGACAAGCCACCTTCTTTTCACAAAACAATGGATTTATTTGTCTATTTTGTAGAATACAAGGTTCCATCACAAGAAGGTGCATATGGAGAACCACATCAATTACCCATTCCCGCCATAAGTTCACTCGACTGGGAAGCCCTTGATGCATATACTATATCAAGCTTCAAATCCAAGATCAAAGAAGACATCCTTAAAGCTATGCTCTGGGTAGGATATGAAGAAGGAAAAAAATTCAATGGTTCTTGCCTAGATACATGTCGTTGTGGCATGTTTCAAAACAATGGACTTGTAGAGGACAAACACGATGTGGCTTAGAAGAATTTCTATGAGACTGAACTGGATAATGTACTTGGAGACGGATGGAATACCAAAGAAAATTTCCATATTGGCGATAATATTAGTTGTAGAGTAAGCCCAAATTCTATGTCTATCTCATATCAACTATGTCGTCAGTCATTAGTTCTGGGCTATGACTATAGGAGATGGAGAAGCAAGTTAGGTAGTTGGGCTCCTCTTGACTCTGAGGAAAATTATCCAGAGTTTGAACTAGAGGTCATAGTCCATTCACACACTAAGCATAGAAGCCGTATAGTAACAACAATTTGGAGACTACAGGATGTTAGAGAATCTCTTGATTTTCTCGATGAAACATTTCCTGAGTATAGATTCAAAGTGGATGGAATTGTTGTGAGCACAAGGATGGAGAATTCAACCTCTTGCATTACATGTCTTCCCCCAAAAAGATTTGTATTTGAACCACTTGCAAGGACTTGAAAAAACAAGTTCAATGTTGTAATCATTGCATTTTGCAAATATACTTGTCTTTTCTACCTTCTTGTGATCATTATTTATGTTGTTTTGAATTTATATGACACCATGATAGATAGTTAAGAATTGAATAGTTAGTATTAAGTTTTGAAGTACAAAATTATAAACCACCAAAGGTGTATGTTCATATGGATAAAATGAACAAAAGTGTACATAACTTTTGTGGAGTAATCAATCATGAAACTCCAATTTTCTTTTTGCATGAGAGGATTTTGTATCCTCAGAGACCCTTTTTCTTTTGTGTTCAGGAGGGCGTGAAGTCAGTTCAGGAGGTGTGATGGTGACTTGGTCTCCTTAGGGCTTGGCGCGAGGGACTTGGCAGTGGGTTCTATGGGGGTTGGTGCTTTGAGCTCTTGAGGAGTGGTTGGCTTGGGTGACTTGGCAACCTTCTTTGGCAACATGAATGGTAGTTTGAAGGTGAGCCAGGTTCCTCCCCCTTACTGTTCTTAGCTGAATGACGCTTTAAAACCTTGAATTTAAATGCTGAGTGGAATGGATGGCCCTTTCTTTTTGTAAGGCTCTTGTTCTTGGTGGGGCTCTTCTTGGTAGGGCTCTTCTTTGTAGGACTCTTCTTTGTATGGATTCTCTTTGAAGGGCTCTTATTTGTATGGCTCCTTTTTGAAGGGCTCTTATTTGTATGGCTCCTTTTTGTAGGGCTCTTCTTCTTGTGATCCCTTTTTTTTGCATCCAAACCTTGGTGGCTCTACCTTTCTTTGGTGGAAAAGGGGACTCTGTTTCATCTGTAGTTGGTGCCATAAGAGATTCTGGATCATTTGGGTTTATTGATCTTTTCAAAACCATAGAAACAACCTTATCTCTTACCCACGTGAGCCAAGACTCTGGATATTCATGCAACTGCAACAAATAGATAAATAAAATAAAGAACATGAGTACATACATAAGTTAAGAAGTTGAAACAAATCGATGGCACATGAGAGGCACACTTACAATGAGTGTAGTCATCCTGCACCTTGACTCAAGATATCTCCACACATTGGCAAGCACCCTCCATCCACAAGATGTTGAGTCTGTTTGTAAAGTCACTTTTTGATTGTAGTACTTGAAAGCTTCTATATTGTTATCCTTATTTGTGGTACTCAGGTGACCAACGATAAGTTTGGTAGCACTACAAGAAGACATCAATCAAAAATCTACTAATAGAAAACAATGGGCCATCAAGCATAGGTCATACTTCATACTTACACTTTACTTCTCCCATGGATACTTGACAATGAATTCTTAAATATAATACCTTTCTCCAAAAGATTGAAGATAATAAGACTCCAATGCCATCTACAGGAAAATAACAATTAGCTAGGAATACCACATAATATTAAAAAGTGTTAGGAGTTAAAACTTACCCTTCAACATAGGGGTATATATATGTAATTGCAGGTCAGCATGTAAAAACCTTCAAAAAAACTTGAAAGGCTTTGTTGCTTGTTGAATAGGCACTCTGTCACTAGAGGATCAAGTATGGATATTTGCATAGCTACAGCCTCTGGAAGATCCCTCATAAGGCACTTGAAGTCAAAGAAAATACATCCCCCAGTGAGACCCTTGTAGGAGCATATGCACTAATAATTAGCAAAGGGGCAACACACACCTGTTGAGATAGATAAAGAGCACAATATCACCAAGCTCAATGTTGGGGTTTACAAGGATACTTGGTATCTTGAGGGAATATGTCACAGTACACCTCATCATCCCCACACATGGAGACATCCACAACCATTTGGCTTGTAACTTTTTCATAAAGAAGAGAGTTGGATGCTCTTAAAATTTTTGCTTGCTCTGTAAGGATAGCATCTTCTGACATCATGTCTTGCTCCCTCTCAACCTCCTTTCTTGCTTTGATATCCTTGGGCTTTCTTGTCTCATACTGATGTGTAACATCGTCAATGACAACCCTTGACTTCTTCTGCTGCATGGAAGGGGGGATATTTAAAATTTGATATGCCCTAAGATCCTCACTAGGAATTGGCTCAAGAGCCTTATCAAACTTGTACCTCAGCCTTGACACAAGCACAAAATATTTGCTCATCAGTGTGAAACTGTGAGCAAATGCAGCTACAATGTAGCTATCATTCATAAAGTCTATTAAGAAATCCTCAGCAGCCTCCTAAAGACACATCAAGGCTTGGGATTGCTACCTTACTGAAACAAAAGTTATGCTTTTGATCATGCTCACCAGTCTATCTGATATCTCTTTGACAACTCTCATGAAGGGTAGCCTTGGAATAAGAAGACAAGTAGATTTCTGTGCTTTCCTTATCTCCCTTAGAGATTTGACTTGATAATTCATTCACTTCCTAGCAGTAATCCCTTGACAAGGTTGTGTAAGTGGTTTCTCTTCCTCTTTCTTCCCAAACTTTGGATTGACTGATTCCTGTTGATTTTCATCATCTTTCTATGAATCCTTTGGAGCTTGACAAACTTTTCTTGCAATTTGCTTTTTCCTTGCCATCTGATAGTCGAAAAGTGGCTTGCTTCCTTGCCACAAAATATTCCCAAACAACACGATATGAGGTTCTCCTGGCATCCCAAAACATGCGCTATCACACTGAGTGGGAAGATTGGATGAAAGTATCACATGATTCAAAAATTATCCGAACAACGTGATAGGAGAAGTTTGCAAAGTTTTAAAACTATGCGCTATCACGTCGTGTGTAACATTTAATGGCCTAGTAACTTGTGTGTAGCAAAAAATAGCATAAACATAGTGAGCATTTCATTAGAATAGATTCCTAATGAGCATAACAATAGTTCTTGGATGGAGAGAGCAACAAAAGCATAACACCTAGTTAGATAGGCATGAACAATACTTCAAAAGAGAGAGAAATTAAGCTATTGACAACAATTGAGGATTGAATTTACATGCAGCTGGTCCCCCCTCCAAAAGGCTTTGTATTATAGGTTTCCCCCATCAAGGGAGACATTTTACAATACAATATTTTGTGTTCCTTCAATAACTTGCTGGTGCAATGAAGATGGAAGCTTCAAGCACCATGCACACACTTATAAAACACAACATCAATTCCCTCACGGTCTCAGACCCAAGACCTCACACACCTTTGAAGATGGTGAGAGCTAGCGGGGTATGAGAGTAGATTGAGAGGAAGAAGGAGTAGTCTTACGAGAAAGAAGTATATCTCCTCACATAATCACTCATAAGAGCTTAGAATAGCTTAGTAATTAGCATGGTATAGGAGATGAGAATGCATTGAAGCTTGGCTCTTTGTTGGATTTGCATCACAAAGCCAAGAGGTGTTGGTGTAGACCTCCCTTCTCACAAGCTTGGAGTAGATTATGAGCTTTCCATTAAAGCTTGAGAAGGAGATCAGAGAGTCTTTTTTGATTCACACATGAGATTGTGTGAGTGTGTGTGTGATAATGCCTTGCCAAAATCAGCCCCCCCTCTCTCTCTCTTGGTCGACCCTTCTTGCATTTTACTCATGCTGGCACCCCATTGGAGCCTGCAACACTTAGCCAATGATGATTGAGAAGAATAAGTGATAGCCTTGTGACATGTGTCCCCCTTTCCTCTTTTGTGAGAGCTTTAGGTAATTAAATAATGCAATTAAACTCTCATTGGACCCCTTAGTCTTCTGGCCAATAGGAATCAAGCAAGCCATTGGACCCCTTGGGAGATTGTCCAATAGTCTTCTAGAGAGCTTAATTTCTATTCGTTCTTTTATCAAGTGTTTTTAAATGAATTAAACTAAAGGTACACTACAAGAGGTACTTAATAGTAGCGACGCTCGTAGTGCGACGCTCAAACATGAAAAACCACGGCGTCGCTATAAGCGTTGCTATAGGCGTCGCTATGTTACTTATAACCTAGCGACACTCATAGCGACGCCTATAGCGACGCCGCCATGGCTAAAAAAAATAACCGAGAGCGTCCGAAACTCAGATCTCAGATCTGAGTTTTCGGTGCACGCTCAAGCAAACAAGGTAATGCTCTCCCTCTCTCTCTCTTTCTTCTCCACACACACACACACACACACACACAAGGAGAGGAAGGAGAGCCAGGTATGCTCCTTCCCTCTCCTCACTCTCATGTTCCCTTCCCCTCTTTCTCTCTCCCTCTCTCTCTCTCTCACACACACACACACACACATTGTGTTTTTGAGAGAGAGAGAGAGAGAGAGAGAGAGAGAGAGAGAGAGAGAGAGAGAGAGAGAGAGAGCACAAACATAAACAAAAAACACACACACACATGCATAAACAAAGAATGCACACACACATTGAGAGAGGAAAAGAGAGAGAGAGCATGCATAAACCAAAAATGCACACATACATGCATAAACAAAGAATGCACACACACATTGAGAGAGAGAGAGAGAGAGAGAGAGAGAGAGAGAGAGAGAGAAGAAGAAGAAGAAGAAGAAGAAGAAGAAGAGAGTCATAACTTCGTAGGAAACTATCCCAAGAGTCCTTAAAGATCTAGTCGACAGGAGTTGAACTCAAGACTGTTATTCATGAGGGAAATGGCATAACCAATCTATCACACTTCGGTGATAGAAAAGTTATACCATTTTTCTCTTTTTTTTATTGGCGTGCACACACACCCACACACACACCCGAGAAGAAGAGAGTTTAATTTAACGTCGTAGGAAACTAATTAAAGAGACCTAAAAATCTAGCCGACGAGGAGTTGAACTCAAGACCTGTTATTCAAGAGGAAAATGGCATAACCAATCTACCACACTTGGGTGATAGAAAGGTTATACCATTTTTCTCTTTTTATTGGCACACACACACCCACACACATACACACACACACAAGAAGAAGAGAGTTTTAACATCATAGGAAACTATCCCAAAAGACGTTAAAGATTAGGTTAGATGTAGACTTACGTTAAATTACATTTATGTTTATTTAAATTAACTTAGATTAGATTTAGGTTTATTTTTAGTTAGATTTTCGTTTGATTAGATTTAGGTTTATTTACGTTAGGTTTAGATTTACGTTATATTATATCAGATTTAGGTTTATTAATTTAAGTTTATTTACGTTATATTAGATTAGATTTAGTTTATTTACTTTATTTACCTGTTATTGAAGAGGGAATTGGCATAACCAATCTATCACACTTGGGTGATAGAAAGGTTATACCATTTTCTTATTTTTATCGTTTAAGATAAGGTTAGAAGAAATGGAGAGAAAATGGCGAGAAAATTTTATGCGCTCACAGCCTCGACAGTCCATGCGGACCAGCAATTCCACCTGCATGTTCGACTGCTGCTACCATACAATAAGACGTCATGTTCAGCTAATGAAAGAGCAAATTGAGCCTACACAGAAATTAGTGATGCAAGATGACGATTCCAAGGGTCACACACACACACACACACACACCACATCCTGTCAAATCTAGAGTAAGAATTAAGTGCTTGAGCAGACATCAGCTACATTGCAAGAATGGCATACCTGCATGCTACAAACAAAGATCTACTGTGAAAAGATGTTAAGATCATGTGAAATGCTACAGCTAGAGAAGAGGCAAAGGGGTTTTGTCCACTACATGCAGTATCATGTAGACGTGGGTGTGTAGATTTCTTGTACCCACAAATATAGGCATTGACCAATAAAGACGAGATTATAACCCGGTGGTTCTGATCTTCGTGCACCTCTAGACCGAGGTGTGCGGGGATTAGACATGACTAGAGAATGTGAGGTAGTTTACAGTGTGAACAAAGAGAGAGAGAGAGAGAGAGAGAGAGAGAGAGAGAGAGAGAGAGAGAGAGAGAGAGAGAGAGAAAAGACGAGGAATGCCAATAGAAGATTATATTTTTTGTCTAGGTTATAAGTTTCTTACCCTCATTATGAGAGGTGATGAGGATGTGGGGCCGTCCAACCGGATCACCTATCTCTCAATGTAAGTCCATGGCCGCCCTAGCATCATGGCATGAGGAGAATAAATCTTCGGATGGTGTGCTACGGATTCCTGTAGATTGTGCAGCATGGAAACATATAGATGGAACATTGTTGGATTTTGCCAGGGAAGCTCGAAATTTGCGCTTAGGCCTGGCAATGGATGGTGCAAATCCATTTGGTCAAAGATCAACATCTTACAGTGTATAGCCCGTTGTCATCGTCAACTACAACATTCCCCCATGGTTGACTACGAAGAAGGGGCACCTATGGCTAAGCTTGATTGTGCCGGGGCGATATAAAGTGAAGAATATGGATGTGTATCTTCGTCCACTATTGGAAGAGCTACAACAATTGTGGATTGGCATAGAAGTGGCGGATATGAGCCGACACATAGGTCGACGGAATACTTTGATCAGAGGCATTCTAATGTGGACCATGCATGACTATCCTGGACTAACAGAATGCTCAAGTGATCTATTTACACTCCTCACTCAGACACTGTAAATCTTGGTTTTTCTCAAGCTGATCTATTATCATGTGTATACATGCAGGGCTTCAAACAAGCGGATACAAAGCATGTGTCACATGTGGACGTAAATTGAATGCACATAGGGTGCCCTCATTGAAGAAACAAATCTACGAAGGTCATTAAGCGTATCTTCTAGAGAATCATATGTTATGCGATGGCTTTTTGGGAAGAGAGCCACCGAGGATGTCTGCACAAGCATGGTTAGAGCAGAAGGAGATGTGTGATGACGGATTGCCCCCAGGGATGAAGAGACTATCTCTATGGTACGAGTTACCATACTGGCCCCGACTCATGATCAATCACTTGCTCGATCCAATGCACATATTCAAGAACGTGGGTAATCTACTATGGGACCATCTGACCGGCAAGAAAGATACTTTGGGAGCCAGAGTTGACCTTAGAAATGTGGATCGTATGGAGCAATATTGGCCACAAACAGCGTCCGATGGATCAATAAAACTCCCTAAAGCACCATGGATTTTCACAGGAGCCCAAGAACGCAAAGTAAAAGAGACCATTCGATCTTTGCAGACCCCCACTGGCGTAATGCACTCGCTCCGAACGTGTTTTACTAAATAAGGAAAGCTTACTGGTTTGAAGTCACACGACTGGCATAAAATGTGTCAGGTATGTTCATAGTGGAGTATATCATAGTGGGATTGTGTAACAAATTTGTGTGTGGACTTTAATATCATTGCTGCACGTGTTTTGCAGTTTATTTTATCGGTTGCCATTGAGGGATGTTTGTCTCTTGACGTCCGTAACACAATCTACAAACTTGCAAAGTTGGTGCAATGGATCTCACAAAAGGAGATCAAGGTAGACTCCATACCATTCGCCAAACTAAACGCTGCGGAGGTTGTGTGCATGTTTGAGAAACATTTTCCTACTACCATGCTAACCATTCAGGTGCATCTTCCTTGTTCACATAGTTGATGAGGCGGAAATAGCTGGCACAATACATTCCAGATGGATGTTCTTTTTAGAACGTTTCATGAAAACGCTCAAGGGATATGTGCGTCAGAAGGCACGTTCGGAGGGTAGCATGGCAGAAGGATGGCTGGTATCAGAGTCCCTAGTGTACATTGGAGAGTGGCTAAATGGATTTGATAAAGCCCGAGACACGCTATGGCGAACCATAGATGATGAGCGCATATCTGGAATTGTCATGTGCAATCTTGGTGTTGAGAAGAAGATGACGGAAGATCTAGAGGCTAAAATCAACCGATTTTGCATGCTTCACAATCCACTCATGCAGAAGTGGATTTCACAATATGAGGATGCAAAGCAAGAGCGACAAAGGGTACGAATCAAGTGGAGACGGGGAAGACGACCACCGATGCACTATCCGACGGGTCTGGAGAGCCTACCAACATTCATGACACTTTCGTACTACCCGAGCATTGTGAATAAGTAAGTATGTAAATAGTTAACTATGACTAGTCTGCTAGCCTTACTAATAATCTAGCTTTTTCTCCCCTGGTACTTCCCCATATTAAATGATCAGATTAACATGAGAAAATAATTTAGGAGAATTAGATATTAGTTATTATGACATCATGCGGATAGATGGGAAGAAAGTAACCACTTTACAAAAAATTGCCCAAAGAACGCGATATTTTTCAAAGTGTCAAACTATGCGCTATTGCGTCGTGGGGGTAGATGGGAAAAAAGTAATCGTTTTATATAAAATTGCCCAAACAACGCGATAGGACTTTCTTTAAGCTTCACAAACCATACCTTATCGTGTCGTGCGGGTAAATCATCACAATAGAGTGTTGCATTGGAAGGAAAGGGACAAACATAATGGGAGGAAGATGAACAATGCGATGGTGGGGGATGGTGGAAGGACGAAACGACGCGAATGGATTGTTTGAGAGCGGTGAGAAATGAACACGTGAAATTGCCCTTTTATACCTCCTACCGTCTGTACAGTTATCGTTGGAGTTATGCCATGTGGCACGTGTGCATGGGTGACATGTGTCACAAACGGTCATTTTTGGACCCTTTATATTAAGCTTGACCCTTGCCGTTTTCTTTCCCTTCCTACACCCTACGACAGTCCTTTATGGCGCGACTACACATACTCAAACGACTTTTATAGCCCTTTTTAGTGCTTTATCACTTGTTCTGATTGCACGATGCGAGCATGAGGTGTTGAAGGACTTAGACCTAAGGACAACTGTTGTCAAGAAGTGCGCAATGCGACTAGGAAAGCGCTGGGCCTCTGACTGTGAGGATACATAGCAAAATCAAGCAAGGCGTAGATGATTTGAAGCCAAAAACACACTAAAAAGGAACAAAACTCCAACCATGAAAGCTCCACTTTGAAAAAGAACCAATACTAACTCAAAACTCTTGTGTGTGTGAAGATTAGGTGTAGCCTTGCTCCCAATTGCACAGATGCAGTGCTCATTCGACCTGTTAAAAACCCTAAAACCACGCTTCGATTCCTCGTTGTGACCATTTCATGCAAGCTTCAATACTTCATTGGAGAAGCCCAAGTAGTTATTTGAGGAAAGGAAACCCTAATTGGAGGCCTCACAGCCTCAACCATGTAGTGGAAGCAGCACGGGACTGCACCTGCACCCTGTAAAGGAATGGCTGTATCTCCTTGCTCATATGCCCAAATGAGCTCATTCTTGGCTCTAAAACTTCCTACACAACTTAAGCAACAATGGAAGCATCGTTGATGTGGCATTTTGAGCTATTTCTAGGCTATTTTGACCATTTTAAGGCCATTTTTAGCCATTTTCAGCCCAAAAATATCACTTTTTGTCCGTAAAAAGCCCAAATGAGCTGAGAAAAATCCCTAAAATTGTGAAAAAATCCCATTGGGCTCAAATTTAACGTTGAAACTCATTTTCACACTTGGTAAGCACTTTGGACACGTCTTTTATGCCAGCATACGAAACCTGCTATTTATGGCCGAGATGGCTCGCATTGAACTTTCTAGGCAAAACGAGCGTGCCGCTTCGAAACACTTGAAATTTGTACATTCCTAAAGCAAATTAGGCATATATTTATGTGAAAAAGCATTCCATAGTGCCACGTGTAGGGCCTCACCCACCCGACAAGGTATGTACACGGCTCCAACTGTGGCATGTGAGCTATGAGTTGTACGATCAGCCTATAAAGCAAAAGGCAATAACCTAGGCCACTCTCCCATTTTACCTTTACAGGCCTTAGCCAAAGCTTTAATGATAGGAGGATGCCCATGCTCTGATTTACCATTTCCCTCAGGATTATATGCAGTAGAGTGAGAGCAACTTTAATGCCCAACCTAGAGAAAAACTCCCTTGCTTTGTGAGCATCCAAATCACCCCTGTCTGCTGTTATTTTCCCAACACAGCCATAATGGCTAATTACATCATCCAAGAGGAACTTACATATCCCTTCTGTGCTTTTCGTTCTTAGAGCACGACCTTCAACTTGGTTGGTTAAGTCTTCTTGTGCAAGCAGTATGTATCTCATTTGCCATAAGCCCAATGGCATTGTAACCAGATTTACTACCCACTTATAGTGCATGGCCAATGGGTAAGTAGGGTGCAACCCATCATGATGATGTACATTTGAATACATTTGACAGGTTTCATAGGATTTCACAAAGTGAGATACATCTTTATACATACCTTTCCACCAATACCTCTCTTTCATTTTAGTAAAGGTGGCCCATATACCTCTGTGTCCAGCATAAAGACTCTCATGAAACCTTTTCATAAGCTCATTTTGAGCATCCTTATCATTCACCACTCTCATCGGCGTTCCATTTCTTTGTTTTGGACGCTTCCATAAGTACCCATCTTTCAAAAAGTATCCATAGGCCTTTCTCCGTATTCTTTTGAACTCTTGATCAGTCCACCCTTCTTGCCTTGTCAAAGTGCTCAGATAGCATCCAATGAGCAACCAATCACCTTGATATAGGTCCTCTGTAAATGACTCAAGTGCATTTGACAGGCAAACATGATCACCCTTGGCATGAGAGATACTATAGAACTGTATGCCTACATCATCGCCCTCGACAACCATGTCTTCTTCATTTTCATACCTTGCTCATGAAAGCATTTTCGCAACTGGATTACCTTTCCCTGCGATATGCTTAAATTCTGGATTCAAGGACTTTATGTAGACAATCGATCTCAACATAGCAATGTCGGGAGTTGAGCAACTTGTGATCATTCCAAGAAGGGGTAGACAATTAGTCTCCACTATTACATTTTCTCCTATCAAATACTCTTTGTCACATTTCAAAGCTGTGACTACTCCCCATAACTCTCTTTTTACCTGTGGATAGTTGCGTTGACAAGCACTTAGGACTTTTGCTCCAAACCTCACCACACATCACTTGCCATCATCATCATGTTGCCCAATCGCCCATCCAATTCTTGTGGGGCTAGTATCCATTGTCACAATTACATATCTTCCACATTCATAGTTTGCTTTCCTCAAAGTTGTAGACATAAGCAACAACTTCTTTAGTTTTCTCATGGCATGGATATGCATTTCTTCCCATTGAAACTTTTTGTTCTTTCTCAAAAGCTGATACAAAGGCTCTGCTACATGTGCATAATGCGGAATCCAGATAACATAAAACACGCATGCACCCAAGAACCTTCGAATCTCAATGACATTTATACATTTCTCTTTCATTCTCTGGATTACATTAATCTTTGTGGGGCAAGGCCTTCTACCATATGGCCCACACATATGTCCCACAATAAGAACTTCATTCACACCAAACACTGACTTTTGGCCAGACAAGGTAAGGTTCACCTCTTCCAACCTTGACAAGATATTATCACAATCACTGATATGGTTTGCCACATACTTGCAACACCCCCTCAAGTCCAGAGTCACATCTATATCACTTTTATCACATCTTTTGATTGGCACATCATCAAGGAAAAGCATTGTAGTTTGCGGTATAAAGTCATGTGGGACTTTGTTCATACCATTCATCATATATGCAACTGAATTAGTTGCCCCCTGAGGTAAGGTGCACATCCTTACTAAACCTAAGGGTGTCCTCATGGTAGTCAGGTCCCAGCTTTCCATTGCTAGTTGGAACTGATCATACCTTGAGTACAAATCTCCCATAGAATATATTGCCCTTCTTGCAAATGCCTTTGCAAACTCATCAACAATTGGCCCTATACCCATATTTCTGACTGTCACCTTATTTACAGGTTGCATATCTTGAATAAAGTGTAAAGAATCATTTTTCTTTGGAACTGTGAACCACCTGTTTGAATATGGAGCACAAGAAGGCTCCAAAATACCCATATTGATCTTTTCATTAAGCAACTCAATGAGTTTTGGCAAATGAGCCTTTGGAACTGGAATGGGCCTCAAGTTCCAAGGTACATGAGGGATAGTGAAGATCACCATAGGAGCAACAATGGATGGATCAACACACCCTATCTCGTAAGGCTCAAATGCAAAAGCTTTTCCGTGTTCGGCAAGCATATCTTCAAAGCATACATTTTCAGCTTTTGTCAAACTGTCCTCGCAACCAACCTTTAACTCTTTCAAAGAATCCTTTGTGAACTTGTGCCCAATCTTGCTTGGGTCACGAAGGCTAGGTTGCAAAGCAGCTTGTTCCATCTTATTTGTGTAGTCTTTTGGTAGAGGTAATGCCACTAGTTTCACTTTCTTTGCCACGGACTTATACTTAGTCTCCACTCGTACATCAACACCTTGAGCATTGTTGGAATCCTCAATGAACTTGTACATTTCTATTGAGCATACTTTTACGACCTCACTTCCCATACGCAAATTACAATCCACTAAAGACTCAAAATCTTGCATAGTATCCACAAACAAACACCCATCAAACACACTTGCAATGCATTCATCATCTTCTAGCAAACCATTCATCTTCAAACCTCTTTGTACAATATTTACATTTTGTCGTTCACCCCACTTTAAGTCCTCACACTTTGTAAAAGCAATAGCTCCATAGTCTGTTAATCCTACAAAACCTATAGAAAATGTTTCCTTTGCATATACATCATGCGAGAACTTTTCTCTTCTTGTACCATTGCAATCCCGCTCTACAATGGTACATGGCCAAAACCCCTCATATCCCTGTAGTCCTTGAATTCTTTGTTTGTCTTTGGCAAGGGTTGCTCTCTAAGACTTTCACGATTTCTTTCATGGTCCACACAAACAGTAAGGAACTATACTGCACGCTCCCATCCCTGCTCCTTATTCTTGCATAAGCTGACCCATCATCCATCACCTTGGTTTCCATGGGAGTAGCAGTGATGTATGGCTGCCCAAGGATAAGAGGGTATGTAGACATCTCCTGCACAAAGAAATTCTGGTCATTTTCACATCCCCTATAGTCACCTTAACATTTGGACAAGCTCCGTATAGCTCCCCTGATGAGTTGTTTGCTGCACGAATCATCCATCCATAATTTATATCAATTGGCCATTTTCATTTTTGATAAAGACCCTTTGACATGAGGTTAATTTCCGACCCATGATCTATCAACACAATGTATGGCTCTTCTAAGTCTTCCACTTTTACTAGCGTCTCAATAGTTGCTCTTGCCCAATGACTCTTCTAGTAGTAGCTCTTGTGAGTGGTCTCCACTTCATCTTCATCATCCAAGAAGCGAATGTGTTTTACTCCTTCCATAGACTTGTAGCATCCAACAACAGTTTCTTTACCTTGCGCGCCATAGACCTGTACACCCTGTGCATTTAAGTCTCTTCTTCACCTTGTACATGGATAGATTCAGTAAGAGACTGCCGCTTCCTCTTTATGATATCAATTATTTCTTCGTGGAATTCCTGCTTTGCTATACCAAGGACCTCACCCAAGGTACATTCCACCTTACTGTTTAGAATCCTCTCTTCCAAAACCTTTTTGAGATTTGCTGCTGCCTCTATATCGGATTGGAGTTTGTAGGCCGGACCCTTTGCTTTGGATTTTGTTGCATCCTTCTTCTTTTCTTTAGAGGCTTCTTGCATAGGCACTTCGGGGACAGGCATCTGTTGCGGGAAGGTGATCTAGGAGACACTGTGTCATTTCTACCTCCACTCCTCGTAGCCCGCTTTGAAGGTCCTTCATCTCCATTCTTGCACCTACGTTTCTCTTCAACAATGGCCTCATTTGCTTGACATTTGGCAATGTATGCATGCAATGACAAAGAGTCCACAGGGTCATTCCAACCTGTTTCAAGCCGAACAATCTCCAGCTTCATGTAAAACCTCTGTAGTCATTTTACCCTTCATAGCAGACTCTATAGCGCATGGCCATAACTCTCCCATACATTAGATTCCTCTTCTCCAACTTTGACTGATGCTTTTTTCTTAATAGGATCCACCTTCAACTCATAGGCGGTTGCCTCAACCATTGAGATGGCATGGCTAGTAGCCATGTCCTCAACTAGCTTCTTCATTCCACCCTTTCCAAAGTTTGTCCCCAAGAGCTTACCTGTTTCACTTAAGTGAATCTTACCATCTTTAAAGAAAACAAGATCCTTTGTCAAAGCGTCTTTAAAACTTTCACAATCCCTCCTTCCATGGTCAGTACTATTGCACCATATGCATCTATTTACAAAGCCTTCTCTGTTTTGAGGTCTTTGCCCCGTAGATTGTCCTGATGGTTGCCCCTTTTCTTCTAGCCTTGTAAGCTTTAACTTGAGCTCCTGCATTCCCTTGACAATATCATCTAGAATGGACTTTTCACTCTTTGGAACCACAATAACAGGCTTTATAGGACTCTCGGAAATACTTGGGACTTGGGTAGGGTTGACTATCATCTTGTCCCTTCATCGTTGTCGCTTAGTTAGCAGTGAAATGCGTCTTCAACATCATTCCAATTAGCCTTTAAGCCTTGTTCCGCATCCTTATCCTCAATTAGTAGCTCTAACTTCTCTTGAATCTCTTTACCTGCAGCTTGCAAAAAGAGCTATGTCTTCTCGGAGTTTAGGGTAGTCTTTTTAGTCCTTGAAAGTTGATCATAACGGCGTTCAAATTCCCTTAGCAGTTCGGTAGGTGAGAGCCCCTCTTTGTTAAGTATGGAGCCTGATTTACCCCTTGTAATTTTTTGTGGTAAAAACACACATTTGTAAGGCCCCCATTATGAGGAGAAGCCATCGTGCGTGAAGGAAAATCACTCGCCGGACAGAAAGTGGTTGGAAAACGATCGATCGGCTGGCGGTTGGCCGGTGGTCCGAAGTCAATGGCGTGTGGCCGGTGGCCGAATTCAATGGCCAGTGGCTGAATTCAAAAGCGGACTTGTCTTCTCAAGGGCAGCCACACATGGGTGGATTGGAGGGTCCGATTTGGACTTATCTACACAAGGGCGGCTACACATGGCTGCCTCTCATGAGAGAGGGTAGCCCTTTTGGCCTATAAAAGGAGGCCATTTCTACACACATTTCATAGTCTGAAGTTGATGCAATAGGGTGGGTGTGAGCTGGTGAGAGTGAAGCAAGGCGGAAGCTCTATTAAGGGTATAATCCCTTTGTAAACTACTTCTTGTTTTGAAGTACTAAAGCCATTGAGTGGCCGCTTTCCCGTGGACGTAGCCCACATTGGGTGAACCACGTATATCGTGTGTACTCTCTCTCTCTCTCTCTACTCTATAATCTCTTGTGTGTGATATCTCTCTCCATTAAGTAATCTACTCAAATATCTATTTAGCTACGTCATATTTCCAACTGGTATCAGAGCAAGTTTTGCTTGTAGCTAAAGTATCTCAAGGAAAGGATTCCTTTAATTGAGTGGGAGTTATGGCGGAGGAAGGGAAGCTCAAGATTGACAAGTTCAACGGAGAAAACTACCAACATTGGAAGATGCAGATTGAAGACTATCTCTACCAGAAGAACCTCTATTTGCCATTAGGCGGTCTTGCGAAGAAGCACGCAACAATGGCAGATGAAGCATGGATTGTCCTTGATCGAAAGGCACTGGGAACAATCCGATTAAGCTTGTCATCAACGGTGGCCTTCAATGTTTCGGAGATGAAGACCACGGAGGACTTGATGAAGTCACTTGACGACTTCTACGAGAAACCATCGGCATCCTATAAGGTATTTCTCATGAAGCGCTTGTTCAATCTAAAGATGACAAGGAATGGTTCAGTTGGAGAACACCTAAATGAATTTAACACAAATATAAGTCAACTTCGATCGGTGAAAATCAATTTCGATGATGAAGTGCGAGCTCTCCTTATACTATCATCTCTACCGGATAGTTGGGACAGCCTATTGATGGTTGTAAGTAATTCTATTTCTGGCACAAATACTCTTAAGCTTGATGATGTTGTGGGTGTTCTCCTAAGCGAGGAAATACGAAGGAGAAGCACAACAGAATCATCAAGTGCTGCACTGTTAGTGGAAACAAGAGGAAGGCCTAAGGAGGTTCAAAAACCAAAAGGGTTGTGATTGCTCAAGAGGAAGCAAGTCACGCACAAAGTCAATTCTTGAATGTTGGAACTGCGGCAAGAAGGGCCACATCAAGAAGGATTGTTGGTCTAAGAAGAAGAAGAAGGAGATTGAGTGTCAACACAACAAGCCAACATCGAAGGCCAATGTGGCAGGTAAAGTAGAGCAAGATGCTCTAATTCTCTCATTAGACAATGTGTCTAATTCCTGGATAGTAGATTCCGGGGCTTCATTCCATGCGACACCACATAAGCAACATTTCCAAGATTACACCAAAGGAAATTTTGGGTATGTATACTTGGGAGATGATAAAGCTTGTGAGATTGTCGGCAAAGGTACAATTTCTGCAAAACTGCTAACGGAAATGAATGGAAGCTTAAAGATGTTAGGCATGTTCCTTCTCTTTGGAAAAATTTGATCTCTTTAGGACAATTGGACAATGAAGGTCACAACATTGCATTCGGAAACAAACGGTGGAAGATCTCAAAGGAATCTTTGGTGGTTGCCAAGGGAGAAAAGATTGGTACACTTTACTTGTGTACTATCAGCACGCAACCTTCAGCTTGTGCAGCAACTACAGAAGTTGACAGTGCGGTGTGGCACTACCGGCTTGGGCATATGAGTGCCAAAGGAATGCAAATCCTTCAAACCAAGAAACTTCTACTAGGTTTGAAAGAAGTGGACTTAGAGTTCTATGAAGATTGTGTTTATGGTAAAACTAAGAGGGTAAAATTTCAAAAATCAAGAAATGAAAGAAAAAATAAAAAACTTGAGTTGGTTCATTCTGATGTTTGGGGTCCTGCAAGTACACCATCACTTGGTGGCTCATTGTACTATGTAACATTCATAGACGATGCGACTAGAAAAACATGGGTTTATGTTATGAAGAATAAGTCCGATGTACTTTTCATATTTCAAAGGTGGAAAGCCTTTGTGGAGAATGAAACAGGTACCAAGGTTAAATGCCTCAGATCCAACAATGAAGGCGAATATTGCAGCCAAGCTTTTGAAAGCTTTTGTGCTAGCAATGGCATTCGAAGGCAAAGGACAATCCCAAGGACTCCTCAACAAAATGGGATTTTGGAAAGGATGAACAAGACAATCATGGAGCGAGCCATTAGGAACAATTTGGACTAAAAAATGGGCCTTGTAAGAAATGCCAGGTCAGCTTAGAGAGAGATAATAAAAAGTCCCTAATTTCATTTTTGATATTCACTTAAAAAAAAAATCGGATATCAGATTTGGGGGGTACGTTTATTAAAACTCTCAAAAAGTGTTCAGACAATGATAACATACGACGGCTCCAAATTGAACGCCGATTATCTTAATCTTTTGGATTTTTCAAAACTAAGATTTGGCGCTCAACGAGGTGCATTGAATGTTATTTTTCTCCTCACTTTTGCGTCTCTCTTGCTTTTCGCTTGCGCGCAGTCTCTTCCCTTAAGCTCTCTTCCATTTGCTCCACTCTTGCGCTCTCCTCTGTTTTGAGCTTTCTCATTCACCAACTCGTCTCAATGTCATTATCATCTTTACACAGAGCTTAGACGAGGAGTCAAAACGATGTGTATCATATGCATATCGAACTGTTCAGAGAATACGAGCCCCTCCACAAGAAGAATAAGCGAGGCATCCTTTCCCAAGCTTCAAAAGAGAACTTCAGATTTCAAGGTAAAAAAGCGTTGATCTTTGGGTGGATGGCAGGATGTATCCTGTGCATCCTATCACCAACTCAACTCCACCGTTCAGAAACATAACGTCATTGTTGAACTACGTAGGAGACGGTTATTCTGGTTTATATGGCTACACCAAGCATTTGGCGGCCAGAAGTAATATTCTTAAGCTTGAGGGAGACCTTGTACACAAAGAAAACTTTTTCTTGAAGCAAAATGTGACAGAGTGCGCTCAACAACTGAAAGGCAAGGACTAAAGCATCACGCAGGATCTCAGAGAAAAAAATACTGTCTTGGGTCCTCGGTTAAGAGAACGACGCTTACGAGACATTGAACAGCTGAAGGTTGGTTCTGGGGGTTTGAAGAAGAGGGTTAAATCAATCAAGTAATATTATCATTCAAGCAGGTTTAATTCATCTTTACATTTGTAGTTTTATATCTTACTTTTCATATTTATGCTTAGATCGTTGCTACATCCTCAGTCAAATATTGACAGCAACACACCAACTTCTTCGATTCCTTATGGTCTCATACTAAAATGCAAAGATGTCGCCGGACTTTTGGACGATAAGCGCTACTGCAAGATTGTTGCTAAGCAACTTGACACTCTTTTAAAACAGAATCAACTCCAAACAAGTGATGTTTAGTCAATTCTGGATGAAGCCGGAATATCCAACAAAGGTTATTCTGCAATTTTTAGGTATGTCTAGTGTTTGAATCAATTGTTTTCACCTGTCAAATCAAATGTCTGCAATTTTTAGGTATATTGGATATGTGTAGCATTTGAAAACTTGAAAATAGTCCATTTACTTAATTTTCTGTTTACAGAACTATGCAGCAACAAAGTAAGAAGTTCAATCTCAAGCACACGTTGCTGCCAAATCCTTTCTCCATTCGAAAGACAAGACTGGAGGTCAACCAGAAAGTGCTTCGGACATTGGGCACTCCTTTTCACATTGAAGCAATGTACAGATCGTCATGGAGTTTTGAAGTTTGTGCTTAAACTGGATGAGAGCGAGCTAGTGAAAGAGACAAAGGTTGAGGGTGTCACAATAACACTTATGAATAGAGCATTAGATGAAAGCATTGCTTCAGACTACCCTAGAAACTTTAGTGTGCAATCCGAAAACAATATTTTCTTATTATCCACATTCAAGGTTTGATATCAACAAGTTTTTGCTTTAAAAAATGGTTAGACATGTTTCATTTGATTGGTTTGGTTTTTCCATTTCAGGTGCCTGCAGAGAATTTCGATATTCTTAATTGGATTTTCCATCAAACAAGTATTCCTGAAGTCATAAGCAAACAGAGAAATGGAAAGACACTCGATGTATTAGGCATGGGTTCATACACAATAGAGTGGCATATGGCCGGAGATCGCAAAACCCTAAAGTGTATGTACAACATCTCAAAAGGAGCAACAAGTAAAAGCCCTTGTTTGTATTGCATGGGAGGAGTCATTGGTCTTGACAAAAGAAATTGGAGGAGAGCACCGGACAGGAACTTGTTGGACCTTAACTTCCGTCCAGTGTTGGATATTCCACTATCCAGAGTACATATTTGCACGATGCATGCACTCTGCAGAATCATTGAGAAACTTACGTTTCTGTACATTTGTTTTGCTTGGACCACTCGGCCAGCATCAGCAAAACAAAGGGCTATATTATCATTGGAAACAGTTTTCTCAGATATGGGCTTGCATGGAGGACATGTGAAAATAGAGTAGGACGAGAAGAGGTCTAAGAATGGTTGAGATGTGACAAAGAAGTTGTCTATTGGCGGTGTGAAAGCCTGTCTCTTCTTGTCGATGCCAACAAGTGGCAGACAATGTAAAAGCCAAAGTGCTCACGAAAGGTTGACATTGAGATACAATCGGTGGAGAAACCTGCACAATGTAGTGGTTGACCACGTAGACAATGGTGCAGCAAGGACTCGCAAAGCGAACGTGTGGAAAATTTTGGATTCCATATTCAAGTTTTGTGAGCTCAATACTTGGAGAGATACTGACTATACATTGTTTCAAGACGCTCTGGAGACCTTCCACAGGTCTTTCATAGCTGCATGGACAAATCAACACATAACTCATTACATGGTATATTACTTTATTTGATAAATTGTGATTATATATTTACATATAAACAATAGGCTGGTCTTTTTTGTAGCATATCATATGCAACCACATGCCTTGGTTTGCTAGGCAGTATGGTAGCTTGGCTATATGGTCTACACAAGGTATGGAGAAAACTCACTACCAAGCCCGTACTAGCTATTTCAGCCACACTCGTCATGGAGGTGGTGCAAACAAAGCCAACAGTTTGGAGGAACTACATCAATGGACTTATCGAAAAATTATGCATAGAACACACCGAAAGGAATGTGTCAAAGACAATTAGATTGGCCAAGCAATGAGATTAGCAAGCAAACAACGGAAGAAGGAAATATGGGAGGCATCCTTTGCGGCATCGCGACATGCAGAGTGGCGACTTCAAAAAGAATGCATTGGAAAAACTTGGACAACTCCGACCCAAGTTGTTTGAGACTTCCTAAAGATAGCCCATTGTAGCACAATATAATTTTTTGTGCCAAGAGAAGACAACCAGTCACAAAAGTGAGAAACATAATGTACTCATTGTTTTGATAGAAAATGTACTATTTTTGGCATCGACAATATACATTGGAGCTTCTCTATTCTTCATCTTCGTCAGGAAAAGTTACAAAATATTCTGGCCTTTTTGCCTGCTGTGTGTTATCGTCTTCTTCTTGCCTTGGTCTTTTGCAACCTAGTCCTGCAAGTTTGTTTGTCGACAGTACATTTGTCTCCACCTCCACAGCCACAAGAGACATTTCTTCAGTAGGCAGATGCGCAATTGGTTGTTTATTGTGAAACATAGCATGCTTGTCATACTCTAGTAATTGCACAGGGTCAGTGATTCCGCATGCCAAACCATATGCTGCTTGGGTCAAAAAATAGCGACTACGCAAACCATACATTCCTGGCCCTTGGCCAAACGTATACAATGCGGCCTTTTTTTCTAAAAGCATTATTTTATTTGCGTTCCACCTAATGACGGCCCCTCCTAAAGATCTTGAAAGTGTCTTCAACGTCATCAAGGGTAGCTCCGCGTTGTCATTGGAGAAGGACGAATGGAAGACCAAACAACTCGGATACTTAAGATTCTTTAAGTATTGGCCGAGAGAGGAATTCTTCCCTAAATCTCCCATGCCTCATCCACGAGGGCGAGGAATGAAGGTATCATCATAGACCACCAACTGCAACAAATTAAAGTTATGAAATGAGATAAGTAGAAACCAAAAAGGTAAGGCAAATAAAAAAAGATTACCTTCTGGTTTTCATCTTTCTCAAGTAAGTCCTCATTCCATAGGTTGATGCCGCCCTGACCTCCAGTGGGCGCATTGGAGGTTGAGGCCAAAGATGATGAAGAAGAGCTTGCCTTACCCATTTCTTCAATCCCTAGCTTTTTTTGCACTTCCATGAACTCCTTTTCTGTTGGAAGCGTGCACTTATACCTAGCAACATCATTGTAAATCATCACAAGTGCACTTGCGGGGTCAATGAACTCATCGTCATTTACATGGGCATCTATAACAGAATACTTGTCGTGCTCAGGGTCAATGACAGCATCATCCTCTTTGAGATTCTGTGCCACAATGGCAAGGCAATAGTCCTCTCAAAGGTCAAAAAGCTCCATAATGTCGTTAAGCATGACATACTGCAAATCACCAATAGGTATAAAAGGTAGAACACTAGTAGGCAAAGCACCCTCCTGAAGCTGGACTCCTTCTGAAACCTACAAGGCAAGGCTTCCCTGAGACTTGGGCTCTTGACCCTCCCCAGTTTGATCCTCTAGCGAGGCCTCTGCAGCATCAACATGCTCATCCAAAATTAAATGCAAATATAAAATAAAACCTGCATAATATTCAGCCACTTGGCACTTGCGGTTATGAAGTGTACACTTGTAGTCTGTTATCCGCAAGTGCACTGGCAGCTTAAGGCAACTCCTAGAAAATATGTGTTTCTTGGAGGAGTCCGAATTGATATCCTTCATGTGAACAAAACGAACTCCTTGTATCTCGACAGTGCCACCGGACGTTTGCTGCTGGTAGGTCTGCTCAAAACCTGATAGGTAATGTTGCGCGGAGACAATCTACTCATGCAAAGAAAAATCTGGATTGAACATCGGCCTGATCTCTGTCTCGCGCTGCTGAAGCCCAATGCGGTATAGAAAATGAGACAGTTTGTCTTGGGGGGCATCCTGAGAGCAAGGCACTTCCTCCTCTGCTTCAACATTGAAGGGGTCCATAACGGAAATTCAAAAGCGAAGATAGATGAGAGAGCACAACATCCAAACAAAGGGCAAATGGGGGAGCAAGTCATATCTATAGGACTCCCGAGGACATTGATGACATCGATTGACGTGCATCATGGGGCCGCCGTGCATCATGTAGTCGCCGTGATGATTATGCCACGTGTCAGCCGCCGTGGAACGGTCGCGCCACAACGCGAAACTGGTGCCGTCACTCCAGAAAAGCACCGCTATCGCATTTTGGCACGACAGCTTGTTGTCGTGTCATAACGCGATACGGCCAATCCCCGTATCGTTTTGTGACACGATGCCTTTTTGTTGCGCCACCCGTGCATCATGCCGTCGCCGTGATGATTACGCCACGTGTCAGCCGCCGTGGAACGGTCGCGCCACAACGCGAAACTGGTGCCGCCGCTCCACAAAAGCACTGCTATCACATTTTGGCACTACAGTACTCAGGAACGCCCCGTATCGTGTTGTGACGCGACGCCTTTTCGTCGCGCCACAGCGTGATACTTGTGGTCAAACTAACCGGGACTTTACTTATCGTGTTTTGACGTGACAACATTTTGTCTCGCCACAATGTGAACACTGCAATTTGGAACCATCAGGGTCCGCCTCCTCGCGTTGTGCCGCGACATACCGTTGTTGCTAGGGCAACCCGTTGGGGCGCTTCTTTCCTCGTCATGCCACATCGCAAATAGGCAGTGCCACTAATTTCGGCACCACCAATATCGCGTTGAGTCCCGATGTGCCACGTGGCGCGTAATCATTATGCTCGCACGCTTTTCGTCAGACCTTGCAATGTCATGAATAATGCAGCCTCCTCTTCTCATTATACTTATTCCGCTAATATAAACACCCCCCCCTCCCCCCCCGTTTTTTTTTCTCATCGTTTTTTTCAAAGTGTCTCTAGTCACTCTGTTTTTTTACCTACATCCAGATTTCCATATTTCCTTGCATTGTCCTTGTTCAGGCAGGTCATGGCCCGCACAAAGCAAACAGCAAGAAAGGTTTATCCTGGCCAGTCTGGTTCGCAGGGCCATGCTAGCTCGTCTGCAGTGCAACCGTCAACATCGCAGGTGATTCCGGGCAAGACCATGCCGCAGTTACGGGCAACAATGCGAAGAAGAAGATACGAGCAGAATAGGAGCGTTCTACTTGAACTTCGTAAGCTCCAAAAGCACATTTCATTGGCAATACCTAAACTGCCATTCCAGAGAGTTGTTCGCGAGATTTGCGAGCAACACAACCTGAATTTTCGGTGGTCTCGAAGTGCAATGGGGTGCTTGCACGAGGCCGTCGAGGATTTTTTTATAGAGCTTTTCCATGACAGCTACATTCTCTCGGCCCACGCCCATAGGGCAACATTGATGCCGCAAGACATCAACACACTTCGCCTTCTCAGGTTCAGGTATGACAAAACAATACCACCTGCCGGTATTTCAGACCGAAAGATGGACAATATTCTTAGAATACCACCTATTGACAAGGTCAAAGTGCATGAAGTGTCTACACAAATGCATCGATACATCACCCGTCTCAACACAGAGTGGGAGACAACAGAAGACGATAGTGAAAGATTGGAGCAGTTATGCCTTGAGATGATGGAGGAACAAATGGCAGATGCCATCAACGACGCCAACGCTGATGATTTGTCATTGTTGTTTCCCTATTTCCATGTTGGCCTTCCTTTGTGGGGACACATTCTGTATTTTCCCTATCACCCCCACGAGATTGCAATTTTACAGAACCGGACGAGGGAACTCACAGACTCAATCATCAATTGCTTGCTTTGGTGCGGGCTATTCTTTTTTTCACAATAAATTCTTTTAATATATTCAATTTTGTATGACACGAATTTATTTACAGTTTTGTAGTTTCAAATTTGCCTTGGAATATGCAAGATGATGTCGCCGTCCTTGACTCGAACCTCTCGGTCGTTTTGACGGCCGAGGATACATCTTTAGTGGAAGTAGTTGACTGGTTCTAGTCAGTGAACATGGAGACATCAAATTTTTTTGTTATGGCTTATCATGAAGGGTACGCAATGTTTTCAATAGTGAAATTATTTTATCTTGAACTCTAATTTGTTGTGATGACATATGTTTTGCTTATGTTTATTTGTAATAGTGCTCATTGGAGTCTTGTTCTCTTACACCTTGAACGAAACCGGTGCTACCTTGCTAATTCATCCCATGGATTTCATGGTGAAGTACGTAGGTAAGAGGTTTTGTATTTTGTTCGACATCGCATAGAATTTTGTTAAAAGTTGCTTATGAAATTTAATTGTATTTTGCGCAGATCTGTTCGGAAGCTTGTGTCTGCTCTTGAAGCTTTAACGCAAGAGCAGATATATGAGAATCTTACGATTATTAGTTGCAAAGTCCCTAAGCAGGACGATGCCTACTCTTGTGGTTGGAGGGTCTTAATCAATGCAGAAATTTTGTTAGGGGTCATGCTTGATGGAAGTCGTAGAAGTGTAAGCATTTGACACTCGTTTACACATTTGTATCTTAATAAGTTAGTAACTATGTTAATAAACATGATGTTCTTAACGCAGGTAAGAAATTTGGTAGATTATTCAAAGGCTGATGTTTCTTCGTTTAGAAACAGAATGATTGAAAACTTGATCAATTGCGCGACCATGCGTCCAGACGGAGCACGTGATGCTTTTATCCTGCCAGCACCAAGGCCCACGCCTAGGCCTCCGCCGACAAGATACCCCTTGTCTGCCATACCAACACAAGCACATATCAATATCTCCCCAGATGCCTCCCCAACCCAAGCTCCCACCAGCTCTTGTCCTCAAGAAACAGCTCGAGAAACCTCAAACCCCCCACCCAGCACCTCTCTTGCTCATGAAGCAGCTCCAGAGCCCCCAAACCCCCCGTCCAGCACCTCTCCTACTCATGAAGCAGCTCCAGAGCCCCCAAACCCCCAAGCCACCACCTCTCCTCAACCTCAACCAACAGCCCCCACATCACCGCACGCACAAGATTAGAAAGAGATTATGAAATGTACTTTTGGCAAATTGATTACAAGCAGTGGATTGAAATTTGACTTTTGTTTTGATTATGGTTCAAAGTTTACAAAATGTACAGCTTTCCAAAAAAATGGGAGAGTGAGGATCCAGTGTGGAGAGCTGTCTTTGTCGAGTAATCTTTGAGAATAGTATTTGAATCATTGTGTACAGTTAATTCACTATTTCAAGTATGTCATTGGTAATCTGTGCACAAAGAGTCATATTTTCTTGTCTGTGAGGTACCTGCAATGCAACGTACGCGATAAGACATTGGGATATATGAGCACGATAGAAACATCAACGTATAAAAGTAATACATGTAGCTTAGTACCTTTCACATGTTACACTTGAAAACAAATTTTGAAGGCAAATTGAGATTGGACTCATTTAACAGATTCTCTTGAACCTGTCTTAAAGTGACATTTGATCTGACCACAACAACTGTAAGCAAATAATTTGAAAACCATATCTCGATGGACATCAAGGGATTAAAAGCATTGTCACTTAAATCTTGATCCATAGCTACCAACTGACCATTCACTCGATGCCACCTCATGTAGTAGAAAGAAACTATAAAATTCTGTGATGCTATCATACACTTGCACACAACCGAGCGCTTGTCAACTTTGCACAAAATGCCTTCAGAATCACTGACATCCCAATTATCATCCAAGAAGTCAAGGCAAGTTTGGGATTTGCAGATGAACATGGTTTCTGTTTTTCTAACCTCCTCATCGTGGAAGAAATCTATAAAGACATGTAATGGCATAAATAGACTGACTCATACTTGCCTGCTTGCAATGTTTGGTCAAAAAAACTTCAAAATTTTCTGATGAAGCTTGAGTTTAAAATACTCAGAGGTTTCTGAAGTTGGAATTGGCCACTTTGGGGAATCTTGTTGGGAACGAGGGAAAGGTTTCAAAGTGCCAAATCCATGGACAGAGCAAGGGCGTTGTAAAAGTAGTCGTAAAAGAAAACTCCCCTCTCTGCGAGAGCTCTTCTCGCACTAGTTTTGTACATAAGTTATCCCATCGAAGCATGAAAAGCATCAAAAATACCAATTATGCACTCAACTGGTTGCCAGTCTTCTTTGTTAGAAGGATAAATATCTGCAAAAACAAAAGATAAGAGAATGGTCACAAGAAATAGTCAACAAAATAACTTGAAGGATCTTTAAAGACTTTTTAGCAATATAGTAGTCACACAGTTTGGTCTATGAGCAGGAAACCCCAAAGGTGACTGTTGTAGTCGTAGTTCGGAGTGCATACATGCATGCTCAATGAGCACCTCTTTCACTGTCTTTCCCGTTTGAGACAAGCAAAAATCTTTCACATGTCCTTTGTAGGTGTTGATGAATTCATTTAACATCCGTTTTCTTCTTCTTGTTTGATTTAGAACCCAACTACCAATGGTGACTGTGGTAGACATCCAGCGACCATGGTCTAAGTCAAAGTTGTTGAATAGTTCCACAGATTTAACAGAGGCGGATGGTCGTCGTGGTCGTCTTCCTTCCATCTCTGCTTCTATTAGATGCGAAGTGACACTACACAAAAACGATAGAAGAAAAGAGGCTCACTAGTTTACACAAGAAGTAGTAGCTTGAAAAGTGTTCATCAAAAGGTGTGCCTCATTGAATGTAAGTTATGGCACATTCGGCGTTCGTCGCCCATGGCAGGGGAATAATTTTCACAAATTGCATCGTATCTTCTTATTCAGATCTTTTTAACAAAAAAACTCTTTTTTGAAAACACAAAAATTTGAGATAAAAATCAAATAAATTGGAGCTACCGTTGTGGTGACTTAAACTCTATTGGTCGAACAACATTCTCTCTCTAACGCCAAAAAGTCCTTTTTTGAGTCCAAACTTTTTCTAATGGCGAAGCATGCGGCTACATGCAAGCCTACCGCTTGAGCTTTGGGCGGAAGCTGTAAGTACGTCTGTGTACTTAATCAACCGGTCACCCTCAACGGCATTGGATGGGGGAGTTCCAAAAGAGGCATGGACAGGTAAACCGGTGAATTATGCATTTCTCAAAGTGTTTGGGTGTGAGGCTTTCATGCACATAGATAGAAGCCTAAGATCAAAGCTAGATACAAAGTCCAAAAAGTGTTTCTTCATTGGATATGGAGAAGGTGACTTGGGGTATCACCTATGAAATCCTGAAGATGGTAGAATCTTAAGGAGTAGGGATGTAATTTCTAACGAAAAAAATATGTACAAAGATTACTTGGAAAGAAAACAAACAAAAGAAACAGGTGATGAGTACATGGAGCTTGAGAACAGTGAAGACTCAAGGACTGCAAACGGTGACAATGTACAACAACGTCAACCAAATGAGGAGCCTCAACCTATTCCTCGAAGATCTACAAGAGCAAGTAGACCTCCAGAAAGGTTTGTTCCTTCCTTCAACCATCTCTTGATCTCAGATTCTGGAGAGCCGAAATCATACGAAGAAGCTATGCAACATGAATCCAAAGAAGAATGGACGAAAAGCATGCAAGTGGAGATGGACGCACTACATCGCAACCAAACATGGGAGTTGGTTGAGTTGCCTAAAGTTAAGCGGGCACTTTAAAACAAATGGGCGTACAAGCTAAAGAAAGAAGAAGGTGGGAAGAAAAGATACAAGTTTAGGCTTGTGGTAAAAGGGTTTTCTCAAAAGAAAGGTATTGACTCTAATGAAATATTTTCTCTTGTCGTAAAAATGAATTCAATTAGAATTGTCTTAAGCCTTGTGGATGTTCATGATCTAAATCTTGAGCAAATGGATGTAAATACAACATTGCCTCACGATGACATAGAGGAGGAAATTTACATGCTTCAAGCAAAGGGGTATGAAGTAAAAGGTAAGGAGAAAATGGTTTGCAGATTAAAGAAAAGCTTGTATGGATTAAAGCAAGCATCAAGACAATGGTACTTGAAGTTTGATCGATGGATGTTAGATCATGGATTCAGAAGATGAAACTCAGATCATTGCGTCTACACGAAGAATTTGGGAGATGGAAAGTTCATCATCCTAATGTTGTATGTTGATATTATGCTGATTGCAAGTGCTAACATGCAGGACATCAAAGACCTAAAAGAGGAGCTGTCTAAATATTTTTCAATGAAAGATTTAGGTGCTGCAAAGAGGATACTTGATATGAATCTATCAAGGGACAGAACGAAGAAGACCATAAAGCTATCTCAAGAGGATTACATCAAGAAGGTACTAGAAAGGTTTGCAATGAAAAATGAAAAACCAGTTTCTACACCTTTGGCTGGTCACTTTAAACTAACGAAGGATATGTGTCCAAAGACACAAGAGGAGATAGCCTATATGTCTAAAGTTCCATATGCTGCAGCGGTAGGTTCTCTAATGTATGTTATAGTCTGAACAAGGCCAGATCTTGCACATGCAGTGGGAGTTGTGAGTAGGTTCATGGACAACCCAAGTAAAGAACATTGGCAAGCTATGAAGTGGATACTTAGGTATCTAAAAGGGACAACAACAAATGCTTTGTATTTTGGAGGAACTGATATTTTTCTAGAAGGGTATGTTGATGTAGATATGGCACGTGACAAAGATAGTCGAAGGAGCACTACTGGCTATGTCTTCATGGTTGGAGGCACAACAGTAAGCTGGGCTTCAAAGCTACAGAAAGTGGTCTCACTTTCTACCACGGAAGCAAATTATGTAGCAATGACTGCTTTCCGCCCTTGAGAAGACAAGTCCGCTTTCCTGTGGACGTGGCCCACAATGGGTGAACCACGTATATCGTGTGTACTCTCTCTCTCTCTCTCTCTCGACTCTGTAATCTCTTGTGTGTGAAATCTATCTCTCTCCATTAAGTAATCTACTCAAATATCTATTTAGCTACATCATATTTCCTAACACTCTTTTGGCCGAACCACCCACTCTAAAAAAGTCCTTTTTGTTACCCTTTTAGAGTCCTCCATGAAATACTCTTTGTTATAGAAATGATATTTCATGATTTATTGCAGTTGACAGGTGGAAAAGACTAGACCGAGCTAGGCCTATGCAAATGAAAATATATATTGTACATTTTATTATTCAAGTGCTCTTTATGAGCTTTGGCCATTTATGACCGGTCGGCCAGTTTGTACTCATTTTTGGGCATTCAAGAAATCTATAAATAAATACGTGCAAGAGGGAAATGCTCACTCTTGCACGGGGGGAGATTGCACCCAGTGTCTGCGTTGCTCTTCTCATCTCTCCTCTCTTCCCTCTCGTCGTGCCGGCGTAGCACTCCTCTCTAGGAGGTGCGCCTGCACGTGCTCTTTCAATTTCTCTCGCTCTTTGTCTCTCTCTGTTCGCGTATCTTGCGATCATGCGACCATGTGATTGTGCCAGGTATGCCGATTAGTCTATTTTACGCTTTTGTTGTGTTATTTTGGGTATTTCGCAAGGCAGCCATGCTCCCATTTGTAGCAGTGGTATCAGAGCTAAGGTTGCACTCTTGGTAGCGAGCAAAAAAAAAAAAAAGCCTGGTGCAAGATTCGTTTTTGAGCAACAAAGCTCTTCACGTTTATGTAACACAGATACGTACAATTTTATACTTCTATTTTGTTTTATATCTTGTTTAATCTCTTCTTAATGATGTATATCTTTGCAAAAATTTGGGATCACAATGCATATCCGATTATGGAAATTACTTGATTGGATCTCATATGTAGATATATGCAAGAGTGTGTGGGAAGAAACATTAGATCAATCGGAGTAGAAGAAGTAGGCAAGGCGAATGATGCTCGAAAGGCTTTAGGAAGAAGGATGAGAGGTTTTAACTCCGTGAAGCTTGAAGTCTTAGGAAGAAAGAGAACTAGAAGCGTAAAACGAATATTTTCTTTTATTTTGAGAAAAACAACATCGAGAGCCCTCGAGTTGTTGCTCGACAAGGCTAGTTTGACTTGGAGCAGGAGTTGAATATCTAACACAAACACACAAGATATAACAAACTTGTTTTGCACTAATCTGCTCGCCCAGGGTCGAATACATTGGAGGGAACTTTCAGACGGTGAAAACTCACCCAAATTAACCACCAATTTTATTAAAAGAGATAGAAAAAAAATGAAAAAAAAAAAAAATAACTATGGCGCTAGCTGTCCAAGGCAGTACAGTGGAGCAAATCGAGACCCGGCCGGCCTCACATGTGACAGGCCTGGCGTCTGCGTTGCTCCCATCCTCGCCATCACGGCCAGTAGCAACATCGACGACAACGGCAATGATCGACGGCAAGAGATCTTCTTCTCTGTTTATCTCTCCCGTGATTAAACTGAAATCAAAATATTGCATGAATTTCTTCATGGTGGAATGATTAAGACTTGAAACTTCAAACATCTTACAGGTAAATCAGAATATCCATAAAAATCAACAATATTTCTCAAATCTGTATGAAACTCCAATAATCTAAATTAAATACTCTCACTTAGTGCGACACCATTTAACAAAAAGAAATATTTATATTACATTTATAGAGGAATCCAGCCTCATAAAATAATTACAAACGGAGATAATGTTGTTGATGTTAGGCTTCTCTTACAAGTATTTGTATTTCTAATCAAGAGATTCATATCACGAGTATTTGTGTGTCTATGACACTAGGGAAGATAGTAGTACTATAGGGATGGCTTTTCTAAGAGCTCTTAGAGAGTACCTAATGGTTCAAGATTCTACAAAAATCCTACTATTCTTATCAAAATCTTTTAACACGATAGTGAAAGGTTCCTCACGGAACAAAAATAGGGTGATTTCCATCTCTGCACATGGCTGCTTGCTCATGTCCTCTCAAAACAAGTTGACTCTGTAAGTAAACAACAGATTATGTGAGCACAAAGTTATAAAGTACAAAATGATATCATTCTAATAATCTAATGACAACTATACAAAGAATAATTATAAGAAAAATCTTTGATGACTTTCCATAGATAACACAACTTACTTACATTGTGAGACTCAATCACATGCTACAAAACGATAGATGGAGCACCAAAGCCATCAACAAAATAGCACCACCCAATGTTATGAGGTGTGAAGCCTAAACATTGAAAGCCATAAAGAGGTTTAATTCCCTCCAGCATGATAAACTTAAAGATGGAGATGATCTTAAGCTCTAAATGTTCTCACCATTCTATCTTTATGTTGGAGATGAATCCTTGCAATGCCCATGCAATATTCACACCTCCTGTTCTTGTGGTATGCAAGTCATGTAATTTGATGCTTTTTCCACCTTCGGGAGTAGAGGTTTAGTGCGAGTGAATGAAAGTAGAAGGAGTAGAATCTTGTTTCATGCTGTAATGGAGGTGAGAGAAGGGAGAGGAGCTAGCTTGGTGTTGAACTATGTGGTGGGCAAGGGGAAGAGATGGGGGAGAAGCTTGCTTGGTGCTACAATGGAGATGGGAGAAAGCTAGTAGAGAGATAATGTTGGACTACAGGGGGTGCATGTGGTTGTTGCAGCCATGGAGAGCTTGGAAAAGGGTTTGTAGAGAGAGAAAATCACTTTTTAGCTATAGAATAGGTTTGGAAAGACTTTGGAGGGTGGAAAATGATGTTTTGAATTTTTTTGGAAATTTTTAGTGCACGTTTTTTACTTTTGGAGGTCAAAAATACTTTTTTGACCATGAAATAGGTTAGGGGACCTTTTAAGGAGGGAAAACTTGAAATTTGAAATTTTTAGTGTATTTTTAAATTCGGGCCAAAAAGTGGGGGGAAAAAAGGTCAAAGTGGTCCCTTTTGAAATCCGGCTACAAGAGATTTTTAGTGTATTTTTAAATCCGGCTACAAGAGATTTTGAGGATCGATTATAGACGATTTTTTGTCGACTTGTTCGTGCAATGGTTCAAGATAATCATGGAGGGTCGCAACGCTACTGTGCGTAGAGGAGAGTCTGGTTTTCTTGAGGTGGATTCAACTAAGAAATGGACTGACCTAAGAGACACTTTCTTACTACCCAAGCATTGTGAACAAGTAAGTATGTAAATAGTTACATCCCATTTTAGAATTTATGTGCTTGGAAGCTCTCATGTAAGTTATGTGGCTATAGCAGGTGATATTTCATCCTACAAAGTCTGCATCAAACTGGTGGTACGTTATAGGGTAGCCCCTCGTAGTGCACGGACGTACGAAGGCTACAATGTGCCAATCACAGCGGCATCAATCAAGGAGATCGGAGAAGATGCTCAGTCAATAGCCGTTGAGGTGGTGACGAACATCAAGTTGCTACTCTCTATGGGGTGCATTCAGAGGATCTACAAAATGAAACGGAGGATATCTGTTTAAAGGGAGAGCTCTATATAGATATAGGAAGTTATGCTGAGCTATGCGAGGATGAGAGAGAGATCTCTTAAAGCCATAAATATTATATTTGAACAATTTTTCTCCGTTTTGTAAAAACTCTGACTCTCTAAGTACCTTCCATGTTGTATAACGCTCTTTTGATTTTGACCTCACATCCTGGGCAATCCATGGCCACATGCAGCTCCACCACCTAGTTTTTCGACTACAAGATTTGATTGTGCGCTCTCTCTCTCTCTCTCTCTCTCTCTCTCTCTCTCTCTCTCTCTCTCTCTCTCTCTCTCTCTCTCTCTCTCTCTCTCTCTCTCGATTGAAAATTCTGAGTTATCGACTTGCCTCTTCCATGACTCAAGTTGAATAGAAGAAGAACGCGTTCTGTTGCTGCTAGCCTTTGAACATTCCAAACCTACAAGCACCTTCAAGTTCTACGTCAGAAAAGAAAGAGATACTTGGGATTCTTGTACGATTCTACGTTTTGAACAGTTTTGCTTCGTTTTATAATATATATTGTGTTCACATGGCTTTTTGTCCATTTCTATTTATATGCGTCATTGCGTCCACTCTAGGTACGTATGCTCTAGGTATGTTCTTACAAGCAAGGACGACGAGCACTGCGCTTCGGGTGTGATGGAGACTGAAGATGCAATCGTGAAGGAAGTGATCTGTCTTTGCTCATAGATGGAGCTCGTCTCACCACTAGATCTAATTGATCGAGTGAAAGAGACGCTAAGAAGCACTACTACTGCTTATTTAGCGTCTCTTTCACCCGATCAACTAGATTTAGTGGTGAAAGAGACTCTAAGAAGCACTACTACTGCTTCTTAGCGTCTCTTTCACCCGATCAACTAGATTTAGTGGTGGGGCAAGCAACATCTATGAGCAGATACGGAAAACTCTCTACACAGGAATCCCTCCTCTCTCTCTCTCTCTATCTACTTGTCCATGTTTTCTACTCCATTCATTCAATATTAAGTTTAAATGTTCGTGTGTTTAATGCAAGTATGGATGATGAGGAGTTTCTTTCTTCCTTGTCACCCCAGCAGAGACAGACAGTGGTACGTGGAGCGTCATCGCTCTGGCGCACCATCACGCGTTCCTACTCCATCTGCATCTCCCTCTGTTTCGGAGCATTCAGCACGCTCCGAAGCTTCGGTGTCGACGAGACGATCTTCACACTCGTCTAGGCACCAGCACTCTAGTGGTGGCGGTGGTGGTTGTTGTGGGGATGCCACCGCCGATGCTTCGACACCGCCTCATGTTCGACGAGGCTCTTTACCCTCCCCTTCGTTGCCCGCCCCGACACCAGCCACGGCATAGCCATCGACACTAGGTTTTTCCCGGCTGACTGTCGTTCCTAGTAGCTACACACCACTAGCTACTCCTCCAGGAGTCACTCCAGTGGACACTCCTCGCTTCGGGGCTCAGACACGAGTGGAGACACCTGACGTCCGTACCCCCATCGACATGCCGCTAGAGACCCCTACCGGGACACCCAGGTTTACGCGTTAGCGGCGAGAGGGCTTGCCTTACTCCGTCGACTTCTGCGGCAGCATCATCTAGGATGATGAAGGCAAGAAGGTGATTTCGCGCATGCGCGGTCTTTGCTCTCAAGTGTTTAGACACTACATACTAAACGCATGGAGTGAAGTACCGAATGATTTAAAAGACAGAGTCATCAGCATGCTTCATGACGAGTTTCCCGTTCCAACACGGGATGACCGCTTCAATGAAGACGTGATGAAGGTTCGAATGCGCGAATACTGCAAGCACAAGCGTTCTGAAGTACAAAAAGCAATTAAGCATGGGTGGAATAGACCAGATTGGCTGGCCAAAGAAGATTGAAAGAATGCAAAGAAAGCAGCGCGCGAGAATCCCGACAAGTGGAAGCAACAAAAGGAGGTAGCCAGAGCGCGAGTAGAGGCAGGGAGCTCGCACCACTTGGGGAGCGACGGGTGTTCATCATGTGAGGCCGATTTTGTAAGTGTTTTCGCATTGCTCTTTATGTTTGATAGTTTTGGGTTTATGGGTTTTTTAATTCTAACATAATAGATTCTTTGTATGTTTTGACAGTGGTCGATGACAGGACGTGATCCCACACCGTACGAGCGCGAGTACGCAGGCAGGAAGGGCTTAAACGCCCTGATGGACATTCTGAGTTCTCGCAGCGGCATGGTTAGTATTAGGGTTTACTCTTTTCTATTTGTTGTATTGTTTTATAAACGTCTCTATATGTTTATACTTACAAAAAGCTGTCTTATTGTTTTTTGTTGTAGAATCCGACGAAATACGCCGCTTGGACGTGATGAGACGTCTGATTAGACGATGTCAGTCTAGCCATAGCTAGATAGGATTAGTTTCTTTTTGTCATACCTTATGTATCATGAGACGACTTTTATACGTCTTTTTGAAAACCATGTATATTTTTTCAATAATGACAATGGTGTTGTAACTATTACATTTGCAAAGTTTAACAATCAAGTGATTTTGCCTATGATGTGTACAAATGTCATTGATTTACTTTCATCAATTCACGCTTGTCAGTTTTGTATCTTTATTTTGCAAACAATACGTACTATGGATGATGGAGTTAATAGTTATATTGTCTTGTGGGTGACTATTTTGGGTCTATATCTACCTTTGCACTTTCTTTCAAAGGTGAATCAGTTAATGAAACATTCAATATGGTTGATGGGTGAATGCCCTGCCACCAATTTTTTTCCCTCTTGGGCGTCGCTATGAACGTCGCTATATAAGGCTCTGCAGCGTCGCTATAAACGTCGCTATAGATGGCCTGCAAACGTCGCTATCATCATTGTTATAGGCGTCACTATATAGCGACATTTATAGCGACGCATATAGCGACTGCTATAGCGACGCTTATAGAGACATTCCCGTATCGACGCTGTTAGCGACGGTCTTAGCGACGCCGAGGATTATAAAAATCCAATGTATTTACAAGAGCACACAACCTCTTGTAGTGTATCTCTCTCCATTAAGTAATCTAATCAATTATCTACTTAGCTATGTCCTATTCCTAACATTGTTTACCTCTCTCGAGGATGTCCCTCATGGGAATTGAGTCGCTTGTGTCAACAATGCCTCTTATCTGGTCAAGGGAGCTGGAAAGATTGTGCTTACTGCTACAAATGGTAGCTCTTTCACACTTGTTGATGCATTGTATGTACCTGAGATCAAGAAGAATCTTTTTTCTATAACTTCACTTGCTAGACTTGGTCTTGTAGTCAAATTTGCGGATTGACAGATGTACAATACATGATCCCACTTTTGGTGATGACATTGTTGCATCTAGCATTTTATGCCATGGACTGTATAAGCTCACTTTATATGACAAGTGTGGGAAAATAATTACAAATGCAGTTGTGGATTCTAAAGCTATAATTTCATATGAAAAACTTTGGCATGCACGTTTTGGGCACCATAATTTTTCCTTTTTTTGCGTTTGCAAAAATCTGATATGGTTGCTTCTTTGCCACCTATCACAAACATGTTTGTGAAGGCTGCATTTTGGGTAAGATACAATGTTTAAAGTTTCCAAAGGATGGTTCAGTTAGGGCCACATGTAGGTTGCAACTTGTGCATAGTGATGTTTGTGGGCCCATGCAAACTCCGTCCTTGGGCAATTACCTTTACTTCGTGACTTTCATTGATGATTACTCTAAGCATGCATGGGTATATTCGCTTAAAGAAAAGTTTAAATTATTTACGTGCTTCAAACAATTTTTGGCTATGGCTGAAAATGTCTCAAAATGTACTATGGACATCCTCCATTCCGGCTGATCGAGGGGGGGAGTATATGTCTCATGAGTTTAATGCATTTTTGGCTAGTCATGGGATAAAATACCAATGTACAATACCTTCTACACTTCAACAAAATGGTGTCGTTGAGAGGAAAAATAGGTTACTTATAAAAATGGCACATTGTATGGTCAAGAGTCAAGCTTTGCCGCATTCGTTTTGGCTTGAGGCCATCATGCGTGCCACTTATGTACGAAACAAGTGTCCTACAAAAGCTTTGCAATCTATGAATCCATATGAAGCATGGCATAATAGAAAGCCTTATATTGAGCACATGCATGTTTTTGCTTGTTTGGCCAGCATAGATTTTGGTGCCACAAACACATCGCAGGAAATTGGATGATAAGACTGTCAAATGTGTTTTTGTTGGTTATGGTTGTATCATCGGCAAACAAAACGTATCTTGGTCTCACGTGATATTGTGTTTGTGGAAGATTCTATTCAGCTCTTGTTGCCATGTACTAGAGACAATAATATAACCTCACATGACATTTATGACACTTTGTTGCCTCTTTTTAGTGATGGAAGTTCGAAGGTAAATTCCAATGAGACAAATGTACAGCCTATGGCGGTTTTTAAAAATGTTACATATCAGCCTATTATTGATGCAGATGTACATGATGCACTTGATGAGGAAAGGGCTAAGAATGAGCAGGCTAGAGGTATGCCTAAATGGCTAGTGCATATTTTGCGTGATAGTAAATTGGATGCACATTTTTCTAATCGTACTTGTTCAGCTTCTCACCATGCATCTTATGCATTAGATTGTTATGCTTTGGCTATGTCTAGTTTACATGATGTTGAAGAACCTCTGTCTTTTGATGAAGCACAGAATTCAAAAAATTGGATCGTTGCCATGCAATCTAAATATGATGCACTTATAGAAAATGACACATGGACTTAAATATGATTTTCCTCCTGGAAAAAAGGCCATTGGTACAAAGTGGGTTTACAAGTTGAAACGCAAGCCGGATGGTGAGATTGATTGCTATAAGGCTCAACTTGTTGCAAAAGGATAAGCACAACAAAAATGTATAGATTATAAGGAGACTTTTGCTCCCACTTGTCGTATGGCTACTGTGCATTTTCTATGCGCCACATTGGTAGGTCATTTTAGTTGGGATGTACATCAGTCAGACATTTTACTGCTTTCTTGAATGGTGACATATTTGAGGAAGTTTATGTAATGCAACCTCACGGTTTTGTCAAGAAAGGACAAGAGGATAAAGTGTGCAAATGTAAGAAAGTTTTGCATGGGTTGAAGCAATCTCCTCGTGCTTGGTATGGTGAAGCTGACACTCATTTGGTCAAACGAGGCTTTCGTAACAGTCCAACAAAAAACGCATTGTGTGTAAAGCGTGAGGGTGATGTACTTGTCATTGTCGTTCTCTATGTGGATGATTTGCTAATCATTGGACCAAATGAGAGACATATTGCTGAATTTAAGGCTGATTTGACTGCTACTTTCAAGATGAAAGATTTGGGGCTGTTGCATCATTACTTGGGTATACAATTTAAGCAGTGTGATGGTGGTATTGCCTTATGTCAGAAAAATTACATAGAGACATTGCTATGTAAGTTTGGACTTGAGGATTGCAAACCTATTGCAACTACCATGGAAACATGTTTGAAATTGAGTCTTCATGATGCTGGTGATCTTGCAAATGTCACTCTTTACCAAACTGTTGTTGGTTGCCTCATTTATGTATGCAATACAAGGCCGGATATTCAGATTGCAGTCTCACAGGCCAGCAGATTCATGCATAACCTAGGGTCTAAGCATTGGTAGGCTATCAAGAGGATTTTTAGCTACTTGAGTGGTACTTTACATCTTGGCTTGTTTTATCACAAGGGGGGATCATTTCTACCAGACTTACATGCTTTTTCAGACTCAAATTGGGCTGGTTGTTTTGACACGCGAGTGTCCACAAGTGGTTTTTGCTTCATGCTTGGCAGCTCATGCATATCATGGTTGAGCAAGAAGCAACCTTCTGTGGCCACTTCTAGTTGTGAGGCTGAGTACAAGGCAGTCTTCACAGCTACGGTCGAGTGTGTATGGCTCAGACACCTTTTCATTGATTTGGGTGTTGGCCAAGACACTACCAACACTATCTACACTGACACTTAGAGCGCATTGACAGTTGCGAGGAACCCAGTTTTTCATGCTCACCCAAAGCACATTGAGGTGCATTACCACTATGCCAAGGAGAGGCTCTCACTAGGAGAGATCAGCTTGGCTTATGTGCCAACACAGGAAAACCTTTGCAGATCTTTTTACAAAGACATTGTCTCGTGAGAAGGAAGCTTTCTGCAAAGCTTTGGGCTTCCTCCCCTTTGTGGATTGATGATGTCCTCCTCACTCCTAGGAGAGATTTATTACCATATACATGTGGTAGTGATGTGTGTGAACACACGTAGGACCACCATGTCATTTTTTTCCTCACTAGGAGGTTTTTTTCCCCGTGCATTGTATATACGCCCATCACTCTAGGGCTAACTTATCTTTTCCATTGCACACTAAGTAATATACTCTCTATTGTGTGCCTTGAGCTTCCTTCGTCTTCTCCAAGCTATGTGTGTTTTCCTGCAACCCTAATTCCAACACTCACATGGAGATCACTAAAGTAAATGTCTATTGTCTTTATTGTGGCATCATTCACTTGTTCCCGGACTGTACAAAAAACCCGAACCCACTCAGAAAGATCACAATGAATGTCTCAAGTATCATTCAGCTACCCAATAGCTTGAAAAACAAAAACTCTGCACCAATTCAAGTAGCTACGCGAGCGCAAGCTCAAAAGGAAGATGTTGAGAATCCAGACAGAGAAAATGAAAACTGACACGAGTCCAGAGATGGCTGAACCAATTAAGAATGACACACCTAGTTAGAAAACCAAGAGCAAACAAAATAGTTGGAAAGCTAGAAAGGCTAGGATGAAAGCACGTAGGGAACGAGAGAAGAAATCCCTAGCTGAGGAGCTTACCCAATCTATTACGCAGACGTCTCAACCTCCAGAAGAACCATCCACGGAAAGTGAGTCTAGAAGTGCTAGTTTAGGAGGATCAACCTTGGTAGAAAAAGTCAACGAACCCTTGGTGGACGCCCTCCTAAAAGCCTATGACACACGGCTCAAAAACAACCAAACCCAAGAACAAAGGTGGATGACATATTCCTATGCGGAACTAGAGAAGCAAAGGCTTGAAATGTGCCAAAAAGTGATTCAAACAACCCAAGCTTTACTAGAACCACCAATTGGAAAACCTAAGGATGTGATCCTTATCCCACCTACACCAGTAATCCCACTAATCCGCAAACCAGTAGAGCCAAATCCAAGTCACGATTGTAAGGTCTCTGACCGACAAAAGAACACCATTGTACCATGGAATGAACATAATGAAAAAAGTTACTATTTTTAGCAGTTTTCCAAATTCTATCAGTGCCATGTTGTTTAGAATGTTATAAAGCTTCCAAATGTGAATAAAATAATTTTTGTAAAAAAATTCCAAAAATAGTAAGTTTTTGGTCACCTGACCCGTGTAGTTTTGATCCTCTCGAAAAATTGCACCCGTACCCCAAATTTGAAAAAAATGCATTTTCGGACCCCAGGGGCTGCTAAATATGGCAGGTACTCGGACATATACACCTTATTTAGAGCTTAGTATAGAAATTTATGGCATTAAATTCCGACTCATATAAGCCGTTTTAGCCTAAAACCAATTTTTCCTAAAGTTGTGCGGGGAGGCACCGGGGCTCGAGACTGTGTGGGAACAGGTTCCAGACCACTCAAAGCCAGCTTTAGCAGCTAGGGGGCACCCTCTTGTCTTGTGGGAGTTGTGGGAGAGTTTCCAAGCTTGAGAGTGAGTGTGAGAGCCGGTTAAACTAGCTAACTGGACACTTGGTGGGTAGGTAATTAGACTTGCCATGCATGATGTGAGTGCTCACTCAGATGCAAATAGCAAGCTTGATCGATTTTCAGCTTGAAGGAGCCTATTTAAGGGTGTGCTCACACACACACACACACATGCTCACACACACAACCAGTACACACACACACACACCTTGGAGAGGTGCTGCCGGCACACACACAGTTTTTGAAGGAGAAGCAAGGAGGGAGGTGCTGCCGAAATTCTCATCTTGAGGACTCATTGGATCAGAAAATCAAGAGGATTCTCAGCCCCTAATCACGGTAATCATGGTTTAATTCCTACTCTTGGTTTAACTAGACTTGCCATGCATGATGTGAGTGCTCACTCAGATGCAAATAGCAAGCCTGATCGATTTTCAGCTTGAAGGAGCCTATTTAAGGGTGTGCTCACACACACACACACACATGCTCACACACACAACCAGTACACACACACACACACACACACACACACACACACACACACACACACACACACACACACACACCTACACACACCTTGGGGAGGTGCTGCCGGCACACACACAGTTTTTGAAGGAGAAGCAAGGACGGAGGTGCTGCCGAAATTCTCATCTTGAGGACTCATTGGATCAGAAAATCAAGAGGATTCTCAACCCCTAATCACGGTAATCATGGTTTAATTCCTACTCTTCTTAATTCTCTTCATTATTCTCCAAATACCTCGTTTACTATGCTTAATCTTAGCTATAATTCCCAATAGCTGCTCTCTAAATTTACATAGCTATATTCCATTACATAATCATCATCTAATTAGCTAATTTATGCAGCCATTCATCATTCTTAATCTATGATCAATACATGATTAGAAGAGAATTCTCTCTCTAGGCAGCATAGTTAATTAATTGTCAGTCGCGGTAACAATGTAGATTTGATGAAATTCATCCTTTTACCACTCAATAGTGTTGTAATTAAATTAGATTCAATTTTCTCACACATTAAGATATGATTAAGGTAAAATTAATCCTTCATTAGGCCACTAAGAAGAAAATTTCCTAACACCTATGCATGCGGTAACTCTGCATCTTTCTTATTACACTAGTAAAGTGATTGAGCTTGTTTAATCCATCTCTCTTGTAAATTAATTAGTAAAATTCTGAAATTCTTAATCATCTTAGCCAAGTGGTTAACTTTAGAGCCGGTTTCCATAGGACAAGTAAAGTATTATCCATAAAATTACTATGTCTCGAAGGAAAAATCTAACCCTCTCCTATAAGGGGATTGTTCAATGATTCTAATCTATCATTTGGATTTTTATGATGCTCTCGGACATTAGCTCTTTTCTTCAAGTTTATCATTTAAAGTAGTGAGTATAAAATGGCCCCGGTTAAGAGAACTCGCTTCGGTGGTGCCCATGACCGCAAGGCGGGAACGAGCAATGTGAATGGGAAAGGAAAAGCTCCCATGGATGAACAAGCACCGGCCATCTCACGAGCCATTGACGAAGAAATGGAAGAGGTAGGTCACAATTTTATTCAGTTGTTAATTTAACATTGCACACGTTTAGCTAGGAAAGAACATATCCCCAAACATGTTAGAGAAATCCGACGGAAACCTCGGCATTTGAATTCAATTGTATATTAAAGTTTAGGTAGGAAAGAATGGTTGATGGATATACTGTTTGCAATAGAAACGAATGTCTGCTAGGGAAAATTTAGCTCGGCATGTTCATTCTATTTCCAATGTTGAACTAGTCCTGATCCCCCTACTGATCACACAGGGGGCATAGTTCCTGGTTAAGGGCTTTTGAATCCACGTCTACTGGTTAAGCGGTGGATACCCACGACTGCTGGTTAAGCGATGGGAACCCACGTCTGTTGGTTAAGCGGTGGGAATGTCCATGTCGTGCTTTCTATGCGGTGGACATACCTAGTTGTAAGGGCAGCTAGACGACAACGGGAGGAGTAAACTCTCGCTGGAGGGGGGATGTTGTACCTCCAGAACATTGGAATTTTAATGAACAAGTTTGAGTAGAATTTTTACTAGAGTTACTGTCTTGGTGCCGCTTTGCAATATTGGTTGAAGGGCTGTCTTAACGAACATTGTGAATCGGAATCTAATCAAGGAACTTTTATGTTGAACAACTTTTGTGGTAGTAATTAGGACACACAAGGAAGTGTGAGTGTGGGGGTGGAAAGTGGGGGCTTGGCTCAGGTTTCCAATGCCTATGAGAAGGGTGGTTCCGATTGGTCGGGAACTCTCTGTCCCTATAGTGTTTAAATCGATACTAGTAATATTCATTTCCCCTAGAGCGGCGAAGTCTCAAGTGTACGTGCCTCTGAAACATGGGAAAAAAAGCACTCGAGGTTTCTCTCCTCTTGGAAGGTGGGTCTTAGGATCGCTAGCTAGACAAGTTAAGTACGCTTCCCTTGCGAGGTGGAGCTAGATCTCATTACTAGTAGGCTCGAACTCGACTCACTTGTGATGAGAGATCGTCCGCTAGTTGAACCCTGAACCACTTTGTTTGCTTCCGCTATAGATCTAGTGGCCACCAGGTTCACCATCAGATCCCCCGTTTGATACGGCGGGGTGGGGACCTAACAACAATCACGGACCAAAGCTCAAGGACCCAGCATTAGAGCCAAGGATAGTGTTGAATACCACAGATAACTCTTCCAAGGGGTTTCACCTAGCTATACAAGAGGGATGTAGAGAAATAGATGATCTTGATGAATTGTGGAAACAAGTCAAGAGGCCAATGAAGCCAATGAGCTAAGCAGAATAAGATCAAACATATGGACTATGGTAAATGTCTAGAGAAATTTGGTGTGAAAGACCCAACAACTTAGATACAAGAAAGGATCAAAGAACTTGAAATGCCTCAGTTAAACACTAGGCGAATGCCATTAAACAAGGTAGGCAAGTATTGTGAAGGTGAGGATGGCATCACAACCATCCCTGTGGAGTTCCAAAGTGTCACCACCATGGCAATTTTAGACAGTGGAGCTGGAGTTGCCATCGCTACCATAGAGATTTGGAAAAAATGGGAAAAACCTGCCTTTAGAGCCACGCGAATGAAATTGCAGCTAGCTGATGGATATATGGAAAAGCCCCTAGGATTGCTAGAAAAAGTAGTCGTCACTTCTTGCGGCATTGAGTATGAGCATACCTTTATTATTGTTGATTTCAGCAAGAAGAACAATTTATACGACATAATATTGGTAAGACCATTCATGCGGCAACTGAAAATGGTCCAAGATTGGGGACACGACCATAAATACATTAGACACATGAAAACCACTTCGAGAATAAATCTTAAGGACCATTAGTAGCGAAAATTCTTTTTTAAGTAAAAGGCTTAACCCTCTGTGCAACGAGGCCCGCTTGCTCAGGTGGTCATAGCGGAGCATTCCTCCGGATGCCACGGTTCTGAGATCAATCACGAGTAGGTGCAGAAAAGAGAGACGAGAGAATTTTACTTTAAGTTCGATTTGACGACCTTCAAAACCTACCAGCAACATGTTGGGAATCTCATAAATCAATTGAATAAACTTGAGAACCTACAAGTAGGATGGGCCCAATCATTTTTAATGTGTAAATAGATAGAATCTTGAGAAGAAATTGGGAAGGTTTCAAAGGAGAGTGAGAAATGGGCGAGGCGTTCCATGTGGAGGCCATGCTTCGGCATCTCTATCTCTCTTCCCAATTCGGGGGGCTCTCTCTCCCGAATGCAGTAGAGGCCTCTCTCTCTCTCTCTCTCTCTCTCTCTCTCTCTCTCATCCTATTTGTGGAGACACACACACACTGCAAGGCCGCTTGCTCTGCAGGTGCAAGTCCGTGAGTGGCAGGGGGAAGCGTAGCTGCAAGTGGAGGTTCGTGAGTGGTAGGGAAGGTGGAGGTGCAACCTACAAACTACCAAGGAAGGGTCGCAGGCCGATCGCGTGGCTTGCATGGACGCAACGTAGGGATGTGGCATCATATAGGTTAAAAAAGAGGCAAAGGGGTGAGGGGGAGTAGGGGATCTTTAGATTAATGCCGATTTTATTTTACAATCTCCCATAGGTCCGGTCGTACACAGTATGTGGATAGTGGGTAGGGAGACCTATAAAACATAGAAAGGATTTTGGATACTGTTGGGAAAATGATTTTTCCCGAGCAGTGAGAAGTGATTGGGCAGGTAAGATTGCAAGAGGCAGCAACGCTACCGAGAGGACAACTGTTTCCGGAGCTTGGTTGGACATCTACATTTCGCCAATGGTATGGTGAGCATGGAAAGAAGGGGGGTCGCCGCTTGCAGTGCTGTCGAAGAAGAGAGGTAGGCCTAGGGCGAGATGCAGCGGAGCCAGGCGGGAGCGAGAGGCAGCATCAGCACCAATGGGAGCACCAGCACCAGTAGCAGCAGCCGGCGGCGGCCGCACGTCTGGCAGGATGACATGGCGGAGGTTAAAGAGACGTTCCGGCGGGTCGCACGTGCAAGGCACCGCAGAAGCGCCTACTTCCATGGCTCCGAGTGGCAGAGCAGCCCACCTCGTGTGACCGCCCCCATGCTCAGCCGCAACCGCCGCGCTCGCATTCGCTGCCAGGTGCCCTCCAGCGGCTTCCAAGTGCCGGTCAAAGTGCTGCAGGAGATTCAGGGCAACCGGTCGCAGTCGCCCTTCGTCTCCCTCAACCACCTGCAGAACGTGCTCGGCATGTGCCGCCGTATCCGGTCACAGCAGTCCGTCACTGAGCGCAAGAAGAACCCGCACGATCCCTCTGTATACCCCGTCTATGTCCGCCGCCCATGGTCCGTAAGCGCCGGCAGCTACCCGCCCAAAGGCCGCTACCCTAATCCCGCCACCGCCGGCCCCAAGCACGTCAGCCCCACTTCTTCCTGCAGCCCTCCCTTGAAGCAGCACCACCACGCTCAGGCCAGCCCTACATCTCAACACCATCTTGTTCAACAAAGCTCCAGCCAGAGCGCAGAAGCCATCTCCCTGCCACATGACGTCAGCCCTAGCTCCCTCTTTATGTCTCCCCTTGTCAGTCCTAACTGTAGGCAGCGTGCAATGGCGCAGGTGGTCAGCCCTAGCTGTCTTGGGGGGAGCTTCCATGTCGGCCCTAGTGATCGCACCCCGCTTTACTACAGGCCGGCCCGTTTTAAGCATCTGTATGACATCTCCAATGGCGTGTTCCCTCATACTCAGATCCGCAAGAGAGCCAGCTGCAGCTCCAGCTTGCGTCAAGACAAGGTGAGAATGTGTGCAAAAGAGAAGCCCTCGTGGACCCACTACAGAGACCTCATCTCTCATCCTTCCATGGATGATACCTTAACATTGCAGCAGGTGGTAAGCCCTAATCTCAACTTGCAGAGCCAAACGTTCATACCTATCAGCACAGGCAGCCTTCACTTCCATCCCAATGCCTGCATGGATTCTGATGCAGGTGAAGCCCTCCACAGGTTTCCATGGCATTCTTCAGGAGATGAGAACTTCATCATCACCAAGAAGGCGAGAACATTGAGGCCCTCCCCCATGGGCTTCTCAGAGTCTTGGCCTTCCTCTAGCAGCTGCTTCAGCAATGAGTATCATCATCATCACCTTCTTTCTGATCCTCAAGCTCACCTCAAGCTCATGCAGCAAGGCCTTGACTCTGATCGAAGGCCGCATTCCGAGAATGACCTAAATCTGCACTCGGCGAGCTACTTGTTGGAGAGGCCACCATCAAGATGCATGAAGAGGCCTTTGTCCAGCTCTTTTTCCTGGAGAAATGTGGGTGATTTGCAGCTTAGCATGTCCAAGAGTCCTCTTGATTTTGGGTTTGTAGATGCATGGTCAGCTAATTCGTCGATCTCTCAGCAAGAGTGTTCAATATTCATTCCAAGGGATTTGAATGGCAACATTCTGAAGCCTCTGCCATCATCAACATCACCAACAAGCAAGGGCACATCAATGAGGTTCAAGCAGAGGTATTGTCCTAAGAGCAAGAGTAGTGCAGGCTACAAAAGCACATCATTTGCAGGAGCTTTAATGGGCTTGTCAAGGAGGCACAGAGAAGGATCAGGTGGTGGGCAGCAGTATGGAAGTAAGCAGCATATGGCAAACAATACAAATTTCGGCTCAAAGAATGCTGGAAACCCTAACCTGCAAAGCTATGGTGCAAAGAGTGCAGGAAACCCTAACCTACAGAGCTACAGCGGCAATGTGAGGAAGAAGAAGAAGCCCATCAACTTCTCATCCACCTCTTGTTTGGATGATTTGGAAGGTTTGCCTCCAAGCAAGTGGGCCAAGAGGCTTGCTTCAGATCTGATGGCCACTCCCTATGGAACCAAGTCGAAAGCAGGAGACTTCAATTATAGTGCTGGCCGAAAAGACATAATGATGAGTCAGAAAGCCTCTACTAATGCAATAAATGCTTGTTTCAATAATGGGTTCAAGCATAGGGTTAAATTTGCAAGCCCCTCTGTGCAAACCAGCAATGAGGGCTTTAGAAAAGAGGCTCAAAGCTTAGCTTCAACAGAGATGAGCATCCCAGATTTGCTGTCTTGGGAGAGGGACTCAGGCTTGCTGACAGGGGACCCACCTTCTGTGGATGATCATGGGCATGGTGAACAAGCCGATGAGGAGCCTGACCAGCAGCTTCTTGAGCAGGTAGAAGCCATGCTTGCTGCCTCATCTTCATCCTCAAGCTCTCCCTCACCATCTCCTTACTCCCAGCTTATGTCCACGCCGTCGCCATTGCAGTCTCACTTGCCCGTCCGCAACTACATGGATTCTTCATTGCCGTTTCACTCGCCGGCCCTTAACTACATGGATTCCTCATGGTCAAAGAGCCTAACAGAAATGAGGCCTCACAGTGCTGATGACATGCCTACCAAATCTGAAGTGCATATTCTGCAGGGACTGAAGAAAGATGCTTCTAGAAGCTTCCAGAAGCAGAACTGGCCATGGCAATGGCATGCAAAGGAGGATCGTGAATTGAAGGGCACTATATCTGCAGACAATGTAGCCCTAGGTGAAGCAGTAAAGGACGGGCAGATGACAGAGCACCAGTTTAAGCAAGCCATTGATTCTGATGAGCAAGGGATCAAAGACGCCGTTGAAGCTGCGCCTGAGATAACAGATCAGCGCCAAGGTGGGAAGGAAGCCATCGATATAATTTCTGGACCTCATGAGTTGAGTGCTACTGCCGGCAGCCTCATCAGCATACATCATAAGACAGCTTTGATTGAAGCGATGGAAAACAACTTCCGCAGTAATGGCGCTAATCTGAAGGTTCCGGACGTGGTTGTGCTGCAGGGTGATATCGATGATGATGATGATGATGATGATGAAGAGATGAAGGAGGCAAAGAGTTTTACAGCTGCAGCTCCTGATGCAGAGTGGGAGCTTGAAAAGCTCTTCCAGGACTCCTTGGACCTGAATCCTACCCTGCGCCACATCTATGATTCAATGAGCTTTCTCAATAGCCGTGTGTCTCCTGATCCCTGCAGCTTCACCATTTCTTGAATGCTTTACTTTCCCTCATTCTTATAGTATGTAAAGAGCTCTAATTTTTGCTTGCCTCACACAAATTAGTCATAATTTTTGCAAGATAAATCCTAAAGGAGAGAGAGAGAGAGAGAGAGAGAGAGAGAGAGAGAGAGAGATTCTCATAGCTAAAAAGGTACTACATCTTTTTTAATCAACATTAACTCACTCTATTCTCATAGCTAAAAAGGTACTACAATATGTTGGGATCGACTCAATGTCACTTTTGAATCAACGAGAGAAGAAGAAGAAGAAGAAGAGAGTTTTAACGCCGTAGGAAACTATCCCAAGAGACCTTAAAGATCTAGCCGACGAGGAGAGTTGAACTCAAGACCTGTTATTCAAGGGGGAAATGGCATAACCAATCTACCACACTTGGGTGATAGAAAGGTTATACCATTTTCCTCTTTTTATTAGCACACACACTCACACCCACACACACACCCAAGAAAATGAGAGTTTTAACGTTGTAGGAAACTATCCCAAGAGACCTTAAAGATCTAGCCGACCAGGAGAGTTGAACTCAAGACGAGAGAGAGAGAGAGAGAGAGAGAGAGAGAGAGAGAGAGAGAGAGAGAGAGAAAAGAGTTTCCCTATATATCTCTGTATATAAATATAACCCTTCCTTTGGAAGAGAGAGAGAGAGAGAGAGAGAGAGAGAGAGAGAGAGAGAGAGAGAGACTCTTATACACATCAATTCTCCTTGTAGAGAAAATTCTGTTTGATATTGGCTCCTAAGAGTAAGTTGTGTTGTTAGAGACCCCCCTCTCATCCAGCACTTGTGGGGCCTCGGTGGGGATAGCTTGTCATATCCTGTCAAGGTTGGGAGGAGGGGAGCAACAAATATGCACTCTCCATCCCCTTGCATTTCCTTCTTAGACAATCTAATGTGACCATCATCAGATGATGGACAACTTAGCAATTAGAATTGTCAGAAGCTATGGACAGTCTGCACGCCAATCAAGATTCTCCCTGGGGAGTCAACTATGAAAAAATTGCATATAGCACGTGTGAACAAGAGGTATGTAGATAATCCCTTATCTATATATTTTTAAGTATTATATGTACCCTTTATGTATCCATTTTTGTTAAAAAAACTAGCCCTTATGCATGAAAATTTTCACTTTCTCAATTAAAAAATGTTACCATATACATGTGGTAGTGATGTGTGTGAACACACTAGGACTGCCGGGGCATTTTTTCCCTTTTAGGAGGTTTTTTCGCCCGAGCATTGTATATACGTCCATCACTCTAGGGCTATCTATCTTTCCATTGCATACTAAGTAACACACTCTCTACTGTGTGCCTTGAGATTCCTTCGTCTTCGCCAAGCTGTGTGTGTTTCTCTGCAACCCTAATTCCAACAATTGGTATCAGAGCAGGTTGCATCCTCCCGTGCTTAGTCGCCAGCTGCTCTAGCACACGCCTGCTCACTTTCTCCAATTTCAGTGAGCTTTGGCAAGCGTTCGCAGGTCAACAAACATTTCGGGAGATCTCGTAGAGCTTATTCTTCTCAGATTTTTGATTCGGGCTCAATTCGGCCTCCGTTTCCACTTCAAGCAGTACTGCACATGCTATTTCGTCATTCTGTGCAAGATTTTTGTCAGTGCCTTTTCTGCATAACAGGTGCCTCATAGTCTTCTACGGTTTGTGCTATATAGCACGTGTTGTTCCCGCTCTGTTTCTCCTATTTTTTGGCAGTTTTCACATCATGTGCAGCATTTACCATGGCTGACAACAACACAGATGTGTTCAAGATGTTTGTTGCGCCTGAGGATAGGTTGGATGGAGACAACTACCCTATGTGGGCTTATATGATGCAACATGTTCTTGTGTCAAAGGGCGTCTGGAACATTGTGCAGGGCATTGATGTACGTCCTGGTTCTGAGGATGTAGGCAATGTTGAGGATGTTGTAGGTCTTGCTGCAAGGATTGCTTCTATTAGAGTTGTTTTGCCTACGGCAAGGATGTGCATGCTCATGCATTGATTGCGTTGTCTGTGAAGTGCACCATTGTTCCTCACATTCGTTCAGCAAAATCTGCAAAACAGGCTTGGGATATTCTAGCAGGTCTTTATGCAAGTTGCAATAAGGCTAAAATTGCTTTGCTGCGTAAAGAGCTGGAGTTGAAGATTATGCATGAGGAAGATGATATGGAAACTTTCCTTGCTGGTGTCAAGGATATCAATGAGCAACTTATTTATGCAGGTGAAGTCATTTCAGACAGTTCCCTTGTGCAGAATGTTCTTGATGCCTTACCAAATTCCTACCAGACTTTTGCTAGTACTTGGAGACTTATGACCCAAGGAAATCCTGAAGTTGTCAAGTTTGATGCATTATGCACATTGTTGTTGCAAGAGTCACTTTCCAGAAAAAACGGAACTAGACAGCGTGCAGTTGAACACGCTTTTATTGCTTCTCAAAGAAAGGGTGGTAACATTAATGCGGCCAATTCTTATGGTTCTGCTGTGAGTGGAAAAACTTATGTTCCTAATGCTTTTGCTGGCAGCAATTCGTCTGGAAATTATGGTGATAAGGGCAAAAACACTACAAGAGGCTATTCATATAAGCGACGCTCACACAGCGACGCTCAAAAAAAAAAATCCCGGCGTCGCTATGAGCGTCGCAAATTTACAAAGAAATTTGCGACGCTCATAGCGATGCTCATAGCGACGCTGGCTGGGCTAAAAAAATAACCGAGCGCGCCCAAAAACTCAGATCTCAGATCTGAGTTTTTCAGCGCCCTCAAGCAAGGAGCAGGTAACGCTCTCCCTCACTCTCTCTCTCTCTCTCTCTCTCTCTCTCTCTCTCTCTCTCTCTCTTTTTTTCTTCTCCACACACACACACACACACACACACACACACACACACACGAGGAGAGGAAGGAGAGCCAGGTATGCTCCTTCCCTCTCCTCATTCTCATGTTCCCTTCCCCTCTTTCTCTCTCCCTCTCTCTCTCTCTCTCTTTTTCTTCTCCACACACACACACACACACACACACACACACGAGGAGAGGAAGGAGAGCCAGGTATGCTCCTTCCCTCTCCTCATTCTCATGTTCCCTTCCCCTCTTTCTCTCTCCCTCTCTCTCTCTCTCTCACACACACACATACACACACACACACACATAGTGTTTTTGAGAGAGAGAGAGAGAGAGAGAGAGAGAGAGAGAGAGTACAAACAAAAACAAAAACGCACACACACATACATAAACAAAGAATGCACACACACATTGAGAGAGAAAAAGAGAGAGAGAGCATGCATAAACAAAAAACGCACGCATTGAGAGAGGAAAAGAGAGAGAGAACATGCATAAACAAAAAACGCACACGTTGAGAGAGGAAAAGAGAGAGAAAACATGCATACGATCCAAAAAAACGCACACACATTGAGAGAGAAAGAGAGAGAAACTAATTTAACGTCGTAGGAAACTAATTAAAATTAAAAGAACTAAAGATCTAGCCGACGAGGAGTTGAACTCAAGACCTATTATTCAAGAGGGAAATGGCATAATCAATCTATCATACTTGGCATGGGTGATAGAAAGGTTATACCATTTATCTCTTTTTATTGGCACACACATCCACACAGGCGCACACACACAAGAAGAAGAGAGTTATAACGTCATAGAAAACTATCTTAAAAGACGTTAAAGATTAGGTTATATGTAGACTTACATTAAATTAGATTTAGGTTTATTTTTAACTAGATTTACGTTTATTTACGCTAGATTTAGATTTACGTTATATTAGATTAGATTTAGGTCTCCATAGACTGCGATGCCTGCATGAAGCGGGTGAAGAAAGCCCTCAATGGAATATAGGGTATTGCTGCCTTCACTCATGGTGGGCTCCGTCGATCCAAAAGTACTAGTGAAATGTCTTCAGAAGATAGGGAAGAAGGTGGATCTTCAGGGCGGCAAGAGTCACTACATCCCCGACACAATGACCATCTAGACAACCTCTAGTCATTCAACAACAACTTCAAAGTTAGTAACAAGAGCAAGAACGGTCTAAAGGGCCAATTGCTGTCGTCAGATGTGGATGGAGATGAGGCAGCGTCACCGTCGGAAGTTAACTCTCACATCTTTAGTGATGAGAATGCCAACTCTTGCCGAGTTATGTGAAAAATTATGTGTTAAATCAGTTTTAAGGTTCTTATAATCCCTGTTAGTTTAGTTCTTTGTTTTTAATATAACATAATTTACGTTAGATTTAGATTTATGTTATATTAGATTAGACTTAGGTTTATTTAGGTTTACCCACACACACACACACACACACACACACAAGAAGAAGAGAGTTTTAACGTCGTAGGAAACTATCCCAAAAGACGTTAAAGATTAGGTTAGATGTAGACTTACGTTAAATTAGATTTAGGTTTATTTTTAGTTAGATTTACGTTTATTTAGATTTACGCTTATTTACGTTAGATCGAGTCCACGCAAGAATTACTTACGGTTTAGGGTTTAGAGTTAGACGAACAGTGAAAAGATCTACTGTGAAAAGATGTTAAGATGCTGTGAAGTGCTACAGCTACAGAAGAGGCAAAGGGGTTTTGTCCACTACATGCAGTATCATGTAGACGTGGGTGTGTAGATTTCTTGTACCCACAAATATAGGTATTGACCAATAAAGACGAGATTATAACCCGGTGGTTCTGATCTCCGTGCACCTCTAGACCGAGGTGTGCGGGGATTGGACATGACTAGAGAATGTGAGGTAAAGAGAGAGAGAGAGAGAGAGAGAGAGAGAGAGAGAGAGAGAGAGAGAGAGAGAGAGAGAGAGAGACAGAGAGAGAGAGAGAGAGATAAGACGAAGAATACCAATAGAATATTAAATTTGTTGTCCAGGTTATAAGTTTTTTATCCTCATTATGAGTAGCGACGAGGATGTGGGACCGTCCAACCGAAACACCTATCTCTCAACGAGGGTCTTATGTCCTTGTAATCAATGCAAGCATGCTGTGCGACGGACAAGACGTGTTTCTTTGCAGCACGTTCGTGAATTTGGCGAGTTCGATCCATCTATTATAGATCGAGTTGTTGCCAATTATAACTCGTCGGACTCTGACGCTGGCCAACAAGCAGCAATCTTGCAACCCAATAGACGTGTTCGCAGGCGCTTTGGTCAAGCAGCATATGTGAGGCCACAAGATGTAGCCTCTGACAGCTCGGGGGATGATCATGCAGAGCACATTCCCAACGAGGCAATGTTTGAGCCCGAGATTGATGAAATGATCGAGACGATCATGGATTCAGAAAGGCTTATCTATGATGATATGAAAAGTGAAGCCGATACGCCATTGTATAATGGAGCACGTATGTCTAGATTGAAAGCACTCCTGGTTCTTCTCAACATGCAGGCAAAGTTTGGATGGAGTGACATTAGCGTCACAGCGCTTTTCAGGTGATCTATTACGTCAATTAGTTTACTTTAATAAAACTCTAAATGTATAATGATGTGATAGATTTTTACACGACTGTATCATATTTTTATGTTGTGTAGATTGCTGAAAGAGCACATACTACCAGCTGACAATGTGATGCCAGATTCCCGAGATGAAGCAAGAAAGATTTTGCGAAACTTGGGGATGGATTACAATTCTATCCACGCTTGTCCTAATGACTGCATTCTTTTCAGAGGGGAATACATAGACATGGAGAAGTGTCCGAAGTGTGATTCCGAAAGATATCGAGTAGATCTCCACGGGACAAAAATTCCACAAAAGGTTTTGCGAAATTTCCCTCTGCTTCCTTGCATCAAGCATTTCTTCGAATGTAAGTCCATGGCCGCCCTAGCATCATGGCATGAGGAGAATAAATCTTCGGATGGTGTGCTACGAATTCCTGCAGATTACGTAGCGTGGAAACATATAGATGGAACATGGTCGGATTTTGCCAGGGAAGCTCGAAATTTGCGCTTAGGCCTGGCTATGGATGTCGTAAATCCATTTGGTCAAAGATCAACATCTTACAGTGTATGGCCCGTTGTCATCGTCAACTACAACATTCCCCCGTGGTTGACTACGAAGAAGGGGCACATATGGCTAAGCTTGATTGTGCCAGGGCGATATAAAGTGAGGAATATGGATGTGTATCTTCGTCCACTATTGGAAGAGCTACAACAATTGTGGATTGGCATAGAGGTGGTGGATATGAGCCGACACACAGGACGACGGAATGCTTTGATCAGAGGCATTCTAATGTGGACCATGCATGACTATCCCGGGCTAACAGAATGCTCAGGTGATCTATTGACACTCCTCACTTAGACACTGTAAATCTTGTTTTTTCCCATAGTTGATCTATTATCATGTGTATACATGCAGGGCTTCAAACAAGCGGATACAGAGCATGTGTCACATGTGGACCTAGACTGAATGCACGTAGGGCACCCTCACTGAAGAAGCAAATCTACGAAGGTCATCAAGCGTATCTTCCAGAGAATCATGTGTTACGCGACGGCTTTTTGGGAAGAGAGCCACCAAGGATGTCTGCACAAGCATGGTTAGAGCAGAAGGAGATGTGCGATGACGGATTGCCTCCAGGGATGAAGAGACTATCTCTATGGTACGAGTTACCATACTGGCCCCGACTCATGATCAATCACTTGCTCGATCCAATGCACATATTCAAGAATGTGGGTAATCTACTATGGGACCATCTGACCGGCAAGAAAGATACTTTGGGAGCCAGAGTTGACCTTAGAAATGTGGATCGTATGGAGCAATATTGGCCGCAAACAGCGTCTGATGGATCGATAAAACTCCCTAAAGCACCATGGATTTTCACAGGAGCCCAAGAACGCAAAGTAAAAGAGACCATTCGATCTTCGCGGACCCCCACTGGTGTAATGCACTCGCTCCGAACGTGTTTTACTAAAGAAGGAAAGCTTACCGGTTTGAAGTCACACGATTGGCATAAAATGTGTCAGGTACGTTCATAGTGGACTTTAATATCATTGCATAAAATGTGGACTTTAATATCATTGCTGCACATACTTTACAGTTTATTTTACCGGTTGCCATTGAGGGATGTTTGTCTCTCGACATCCGTAACACAATCTACAAACTTGCAAAGCTGGTGCAATGGATCTCACAAAAGGAGATCAACGTAGACTCCATACCATTCGCCAAACTAAATGCTGCGGAGCTTGTGTGCATGTTTGAGAAACATTTTCCTACTACAATGCTAACCATTCAGGTGCATCTTCTTGTTCACATAGTTGATGAGGTGGAAATAGCTGGCACAGTTCATTCCAGATGGATGTTCTTCTTAGAGCGTTTCATGAAAACGCTTAAGGGATATGTGCGTCAAAAGGCACGTCTGGAGGGTAGCATGGCAGAAGGTTGGTTGGTATCAGAGTCCCTAGTGTACATTGGAGAGTGGCTAGACGGATTTGATAAATCCCGGGACATGCTATGGCGAACCATAGATGATGAGCGTATATCTGGGATTGTCATGTGCAATCTCGGTGTTGAGAAGAAGATGACGGAAGATCTAGAGGCTAAAATCAACCAATTTTGCATGCTTCACAATCCAGTGATGCAAAAGTGGATTTCACAATATGAGGATGCAAAGCAAGAGCGACAAAGGGCACAAATCGAGTGGAGACGGGGAAGACGACCACCGATGCACTATCCAGCGGTTCTGGAGAGCCTACCAACCTTCATGAGCTTAAGATGGTTGCACAACCAATTGAAAAGCGCACAACAATGCGGTGACGAAGTGACTGGAGAAGAGTGGGAGTACTCTCGGGGTTGCGCGACCAAGGTAAGTTTGCAATGTACGACTAGCAAGTGACTTTATTTATAAACATTTTAACGGCCACTCATAATCTTTGTTCGTTGTAGTATAAGTCATACACAGCAGCATGGTGTAAAGGTTGACATTTTAGGGTGGAACGAATCGACAAAAAGCGTTTTACTCAAGATTGTGGAATCATGGCAAAATTTGAACAGTCTAGTCGACGACGTTCCTCTGATGCAGATCCTGTGGTGGCGGAACTCACTTACTTCGGCACGCTGCAAGAGATTTTGAGGATCGATTACAGAGGATTTTTTGTCGACTTGTTCGACGTGCAATGGTTCAAGATAATCATGGAGGGTCGCAACGCTACTGTGCGTAGAGGAGAGTCTGGTTTTCTTGAGGTGGATTTTACTAAGATATGGACTGACCTAAGAGACACTTTCGTACTACCCGAGCATTGTGAACAAGTAAGTATGTAAATAGTTAACATCCCCCTTTTACAAGTTATGTGCTTGAAAGCTCTCATGTAAGTTATGTGGCTCTGGCAGGTAATATTTCATCCTACAAAGTCTACATCAAACTGGTGGTACGTCATAGAGGTAGCCCCTCGTAGTGCAAGGACGTATGAAGGCTACCATGTGCCAATCACAACGACATCAATGGAGGAGATCAGAGAAGATGCTCAATCAGAAGCCGCTGCGGTGGTGCCAGACGAGCATCAAGATGCTACTACTCTATATGGGGTGCATGCAGAGGAGCTACAAAATGAAACAAAGGATATGTGTTTAAACGGAGAGCTCTATATAGATATAGGAAGTTATGCTGAGTTATGCGAGGATGAGAGAGAGATCTCTTAAAGCCACAAATATTGTATTTGAACAATTTTGCTCCGTGTTGTAAAAGCTCTGGCTCTCTAAGTACCTTCCATGGTGTATAACGCTCTTTTCTACTCGCGCTCACATCTTTTGATTGAAAATTCTGAGTTTTCGACTTGCCTCTTCTATCACTCAATTCATTGCGTCATTGTATTTATATGCGTCATTACGTCATTGTATTTAATGGTCTTTGCGTCATTGTCTACTCTATTCATTCAATATTAAGTTTAAATATTCGCGTGTTTAATGCAGGTATGGATGATGAGGAGTTTCTTTCTTCTTTGTCACCGCAGCAGAGACAGTGGTACGTGGAGCGTCATCGCTCTGGCGCATCATCGCGCGTTCCTACTCCATCCGCATCGCCCTCTCTTTCGGAGCATTCGGCGCGCTCCGAAGCTTCGGCGTCGACGAGACGAGCTTCACACTCGTCTAGACACCGGTGCTCTAGTGGTGGCGGTGGCGGTTGTTGTGGGGATTCCGCCACAGATGCCTCCACACCGCCTCGTGTTCGACGAGGCTCTTTACCCTCCCCTTCTTTGCCCGCCCCCACACCAGCCACAACATCGCCATCTACGCCAGGTTTTGCACGGCTGACTGTTCCTAGAAGCTACACACCTCTACCTACTCCGCCAGGAGCCACCCCACTCGACACTCCTCGCTTCGGGGCCCAGACGCCGGTGGAGACACCTGACGTCCGTACCCCCATCGACACGCCGCTAGAGACCCCTGCCGGGACACCCAGGTTCACGTGTCACCGGCCAGAGGGCTTGCCTTACTCCGTCGACATCAGCGGCGGCATCATCATGGATGATGACGGCAAGAAGGTGATCTCGCGCATGCGTGGTCTTTGCTCTCAGCTGTTTAGACACTACATACTAAACAAATGGAGTGAAGTACCAAGTGATTTAAAAAACAGAGTCATCAGCATACTTCATGATGAGTTTCGCGTTCCAACACGGGATCAGCGCTTCAATGAAGACCTGATGAAGATTCGAATGCGCGAATACTGCAAACACAAGCGTTCCGAAGTGCAAAAAGCAATCAAGAATGGGTGGAACAGGCCAGATTGGCTGGCCAAAGAAGATTGGAAGAATGCGAAGAAAGCAGCGCGCGAGAATCCCGACAAGTGGAAGCAACAAAAGGATGCAGCCAGAGCACGAGTAGAGGCAGGGAGCTCGCACCACTTGGGGAGCGGTGGATGGGCATCATTTGAGGCCGATTTTGTAAGTGTTTTCACATTGCTCTTTATGTTCGATAGTTTAGGGTTTATGAGTTTTTTAATTCTAACATAATGAAATCTTTGTATGTTTTGATAGTGGTCGATGACAGGACGTGATCCCACACCGTACGAGCGCAAGTACGCAGGCAGGAAGGGCTTAAACGCCCTGATGGACATTCTCAGTTCTCGCGGCGGCATGGTTAGTATTAGGGTTTACTCTTTTTTATTTTTTGTATTGTTTTATAAATGTCGTTATATGTTTATACGTACTGAAAGCTGTCTTATTGTCTTTTTTTGCAGAATCCGACAGATACGCCGCTTGGACGCGATGAGACGTCTGACTAGACGACGTCAGTTTAGCCGTAGCTAGATAGCATTAGTTTAGGCCGGTTTCTCATAGCTTATGTATCATGAGACGGATTTTATACGTCTTTTTGAACCATGTATATTATTACATTTGTCACCGTAGTTCCTTTTGCCAATCAATTCTTTATGCCTATGATGTTGTACAATTGTCATTATTACATTTTCCAATCAATTCATTTTGCCTATGATGTGTACAATTGTCAATTTTGCAAACAATGCGTCTTGTGGGTGACTATTTTGGTTCTATTATCTACCCTTGCACTTTTTTTAAAAAGTGAATCAAGTACAATATGGTTGATGGGTGGCAGGGCATTCAATGCCCTGCCACCAAAAAAAAATTCTCTCGGGCGTCGCTATAAGCGTCGCTATTTATAGCTCTGTAGCGTCGCTATGAGCGTCACTATAGTCTTCTGTGTAAACGTCGCTATATTCGTCGCTGTGAGCGTCGCTATATGCATCGCTATGAGCGTCGCTATATAGAGACGCTCATAGCGACGCATATAGCGACGCTCGTAGCGACGGTTTTAGCGACGCCGGGGGTTATAAAAACCCAATGTATTTCCGTCGCTAACAGCGTCACAAGAGAACACAACCTCTTGTAGTGAAAGAAGATGCGTTGCCATTATTTAAAGCTAATGATCACTTGATCAAGTCGTGTCCTAAGTTGAAGGCCAAAGAGGCTAAGAAGAAAGAGGGTGGTTCCACTGCAAAATGCTGGTTCCACTACAAATGCAGCCATTGTTGAGTTTTTTGTGAAAGGAGACTGTGTTGCTGATGTTGATGCAGAATGCGCTTTTAGCACAGAGTGCACTTACAATTCTGTTGTCCATGATGCATGCTTGTCAGTTACTGCAGATTCACATGTGTGGTATTTCGACAGTGGTGCTACAAAGCACATTACCTCACATCGTGAATTGTTACCTCCCTCGAGTCTGTCCCTCATGGGAATTCAGTCACTTGTGCCAACAATGGCTCTTATCTCATTCAAGGAGTTGGAAAGATTGTGCTTACTGCTGCAAATGGCAGTTCCTTCACACTTGTTGATGCACTTTATGTACCTGGGATCAAGAAGAATCTCTTGTCTGTATCCGCACTTGCTAGACTTGGACTTGTAGTCACATTTGTGGATGACAGATGTACAGTTCATGATCTCAGTTTTGGTGATGAAATTGTTGCATCTGGCCTTTTGTGCCGTGGGCTGTATAAGCTTACTTTGTATGACAAGTGTGGACAAAATTTTACAAGTGCTGTTGCAGATTCAAGGGCTATTTCAGATGCAGAACTTTGGCATGCACGTTTTGGTCATCTGAATTTTACCAGTTTGTTGCGTTTGCAGAAATTTGATATAGTTGCTTCTTTGCCGCCTCTTGAAGCACCTGTCAAACATGTTTGTGAAGGCTCTTTTTTGGGTAAGATGCAGCGTTCTAAGTTTCCAAAGAATGGTTCAGTTCGGGCCGCATGCAGGTTGCAGCTTGTGCATAGTGATGTTTGTGGGCCATGCAAACTCCGGTCCTTGGGCAATTACCTTTACTTCTTGACTTTAATTGATGATTACTCCAGGCATGCATGGGTATTTCCGCTTAAAGCGAAGTCCGAAGTTTTTATGTGCTTCATGGCTATGGCTGAAAATGTCTCGAAATGTACTATGGGCACCCTCCGTTCCGATCGAGGCGGGGAGTATATGTCTCATGAATTCAATGCATTTCTGGCTAGTCGTGGGATAAAACACCAATGTACAGTGCCTTATACACCTCAGCAAAATGGTGTTGCTGAGAGGAAAAACAGGTCACTTACGAAAATGGCACAATGTATGGTCAAAAGTCAAGCTTTGCCGCATTCCTTTTGGCTTGAGGCCATCATGTGTGCCACTTATGTACTAAACAGGTATCCTACGAAAGCTTTGCAGTCTATTACTCCATATGAAGCATGGCATGATAGAGAGCCTTCTATTGAGCACATGCGTGTTTTTGGCTGTTTGGCATATGCTTTGGTGCCACAAACACGGTGCAGAAAATTGGATGATAAGTCTATCAAATGTATTTTTGTTGGTTATAGTGCTGAAAGCAAAGGTTACAGGTTGTATCATCCGCAAACAAAACGTATTCTAGTTTCACTGGATGTAGTGTTTGTGGAAGATTCTGTTCAGTCCTTGCTGTCATGTACTAGAGACAGTAATGTAAGCTCACAGGACATTTATGACACTTTGTTGCCTCTTTTCAATGGTGGAAATACGAATGTAAGTTCCAATGAGGCAAATGTACAGCCTTTGGGGGTTTCTGAAAATGTTACAGATCAGCCTATTACTGATGCAGATGTACATGATGTACTTGATGAGGAAAGGGCTGAAAATGAGCAGGCTAGAGGTATGCCAAAATGGCTGGTGCACACTTCGCGTGATAGTAAATTGGATGCACCTCTGTCTAGTCATACTCGTTTAGGCTCTCGCCATGCATCTTATGCATCAGATTGTTATGCTTTGGCTGTGTCTAGCTTACATGATGTTGAGGAGCCTCTGTCTTATTGATGAAGCGCATAATTCAAAAAATTGGATGGCTGCCATGCAATCAGAATATGATGCACTTATACAAAATGACACATGGACTTTATGTGATTTTACTCCTGGCAAAATGGCCATTGGTATGAAGTGGGTTTACAAGTTGAAACGCAAGCCGGATGGTGAGATCGATCGCCATAAGGCTCAACTTGTTGCAAAGGGTTATGTATATCAAAAAGGCATAGATTATGAAGAGACTTTTGCTCCCACTTGTCGTATGACTACTGTGCATTTTCTATGTGCATTGGCAGCTCATTTTGGTTGGGATGTACATCAATCAGACATTGTTACTACTTTCTTGAATGGTGACATATTTGAGGAAGTTTATGTAACGCAGCCTCGCGATTTTTTCATAAAAGGACAAGAGGACAAAGTGTGCAGATGTAATCTAAGGCTTTGTATGGGTTGAAGCAATCTCCTCGTGCTTGGTATGAGAAATCTGACACTCATTTGGTTAAACGAGGCTTTCGTAACAGTCCAACAGAAAGCACATTGTATGTAAAGCGTGAGGGTGATGTACTCCTCATTGTGGTTCCTTATGTCGATGATTTACTGATCACTGGACCAAATGAGAGACATATTACTGACTTTAAGGCTGATTTGAATGCTAGTTTCAAGATGAAAGATTTGGGGCTGTTGCATCATTACTTGGGTATACAGTTTAAGGAGTGTGATGGTGGTATTGCCTTGTGTCAGAAAAGTTACATAGAGACATTGCTATGTAAGTTTGGACTTGAGGATTGCAAACCTATTGCCACTCCCATGGAAACAGGTTTGAAGTTGAGTCTGCATGATGCTAGCGATCATGCTGATGTCACTCTTTACCAAACTGATGTTGGCTGCCTCATTTATGTATGCAACACGAGGCCAGATATTCAGTTTGCAGTCTCACAGGTCAGTAGATTTATGCATAGCCCATGGTCTAAGCATTGGCAAGCTGTCAAGAGGATTTTCCGCTACCTTAGTGGCACTTTACATCTTGGCTTGTTTTATCCCAAGGGGGTATCATTGCCGCCAGACTTACATGCTTTTTTGGACTCAAATTGGGCTTGAAACGCGAGTGTCCACAAGTGGTTTTTGTTTCATGCTTGGCAGTTCATGTATATCATGGTTGAGCAAGAAGCAACCTACTGTGGCCACTTCGAGTTGTGAGGCTGAGTACAGGGCAGTCTTCACAACTACGGTTGAGTGGGTATGGCTCAAACGCCTTATGGCTGATTTGGGTGTTGGACAGGACACTGCCAACACTATCTACACTGACAATCAGAACGCATTGTCACTTGCGAGGAACCCAATTTTTCATGCTCGCACAAAGCACATTGAGGTGCATTACCACTATGTCAGGGAGAGGCTCTTAGCAGGAGAGATCAGCTTGGCTTATGTGCCAACACAGGACAACCTTGTAGACCTTTTCACAAAGACTTTGTCTCGTGAGAAGCTTGAAGCTTTCCGCAAAGCTTTGGGCTTACTCCCCTTTGTGGACTGATCATGTCCTCAGGGCATGGCACTTCCCTTTACTCATGTGCCAACTCTCGTTCACCCATCACTCCAGGGGGGATTTGTTACCATATGCATGTGGTAGTGATGTGCGTGAACACACTAGGACCACTGGGGCATTTTTTCCCTCTTTAGGAGGTTTTTTCCTCCGAGCATTGTATATACGTCCATCACTCTAGGGCTATCTATCTTTCCATTGCATACTAAGTAACACACTCTTTATTGTGTGCCTTGAGCTTCCTTCGTCTTTTCCAAGCTGTGTGTGTTTCTTTGCAACCCTAATTCCAACAAAAAACCCTTTTCTGTGAATGTACCTAATTATAAAATCCTTATTTTGTTTGCACGTGCTATCTTACATATTTCCTAGTGTACGCCCCGAGAGATTCTCCAACTCAGCATGTACAATGCCAGAGAGCTATGCACAATCTGTAGGCCAACCAAGTCTCTCCACCTTATCAATGGGAATATGGCACCACCTTAGCACGAAGAACCTATCAATCAAGGAGGGTTTGACAAGTTAGTACCTAAAACATGTAGATCATGCAAAGCTTGACAAATCAGCAAAGGGGATTGGCCTCCCTTCTCCCTCTCTTGACGGCCGAGAATGGTCGCCCACTACTGACGATTCCCATAATTAGGGCTCTCGACCACCAACAATCGCCTTGATTACTAGGAATGTTTAGTAGACGACGTCCATTCCCTACTCCGTAAGTACCTTCTATGGTCTCACTAGTTAGAATTTTTTTTCAAAACGCAGTTGAAGTCACCCACAGTTGAGTGCAGTTTCAATTAACCAATGACTGACACTTTGGTGCTACTTTACCAAAAAGATTACAAAGGGGGGGGGGGGGGGGGGGGGGGGGGGAGAGAGAGAGAGAGAGAGAGAGAGAGAGAGAGAGAAGTCACCACGGACAATGCAGATATGCCATGAGAGTTGGTGACAATCACCCTAAGCATCATAATTGTGGCATAGCAAGCCTTGGAAATTTGTGAGACAATGCTCTCGTCTCCTATGGTGATTTAAAATAATTACAAATCCCTTGAGCTCATCATGCGTGTTGTGTTTGGCACACTAGTATCTAGTACAATCTCGTGAAGACCTCGCTTTACTGGAGACCTGTTAGCGTTAGAGCTTAAATGGTACATCAAGCCCAAGTCCACCATACATAGGTGGAATCAATTCCTATTTCATGCACATGCTGACAATGAGTGATGAAGGGAGATATTTTACTTACCTTACCACCTCTACTCTAGAGTAATTGATTTGGTTTGAGAAGATATCCGACAAAAGCCAATTCTAGTGTAACTATGCAATATTCCGAGATGCATTTGGTTTTATGAGAAGAAGGTTGGTCTACCCATCATGCTACTATCTTCACAAAATAGCTAGCACCTGCATGTTACCAATTCTTTGGGTATGGCTGCTCCACTATCTCTAAAAATTCAATTTGTGCATCAGTTTGCCGTTGCATTCATGTAGGTACATATCTCTGAATATTAAAAAAGATATCATTTTCTTCACATTCCTTTGTGGCTCACCTCAAACTTTGTTCTCGTTCACTTCCCTTGGCAGAAAATAGTTGTTTCGACTTTTGAATCACTCAATCTCTCGTTTTTTCTCTCTGACCTTTCACGAGCTTTCTCTCTTCTTTTCTGATGTTGAAAGCTCTGCTACTATGTTATCTCCATTATAATTTCTGTGTGCTCTTCATTACTTAGTAATACATCTTTCATTAGTGATAACCTCAAGTTTCACTTGAACATTAAGCTAAGCCAACAATATGCTATTACTACGCGGAATGTCTATCAAAGACCAATTACAACTACAAATGAAGCACAACAACTTCGCAACGAGAGGAAGAAACGCATTGATCTATGGACATATGGGAGCTTGTATCCACCGAATCCCAGCACTGGAAGGTATCCATCTTTTCACACACCTCATGATTTGATGAGATTTGTTGGAGATGGGGTTGATGGTTTACTAGTATATAGTTCTAAGCTATCTCATTTACACATTGATCATACACATTACGATCAATGTTTCAAAACTTCTATGTCTTCGAATGCAAGAAGAATTTTAAAACTTGAAAACCAAATAGCGTCTCTAAAACAAGAAAATCATCAACTTCAAACTTTAAAAGAAACTCCAATAGGATTAAGAGCACGAGTAAAACGAATGAGAGATGTAGTAAACTTAGCAGAATTAGGTTCTAGGCAAAGGAAAAAAAGGTTAAAGATTGCTAGAGAACGCGTGACCAACCTTTTAGGATATGATATGTCCAATGTTCAAGAAAGGGTGAGATTCTTGAATGAGGTAATGAACAAGAGTAACATCTTGAAATTTTCCAAAAATCGAACCAAAAAGAAATTGGTATTTTAAAATTTACTGAAAGATATGGGTTTATTGGTCCAACCTTCTCAAACGCAAGAAGTTTGTGACACAGTGGGGGTGAGTAGAAGGGGTTATAGTGCCATCTCTAAAACCTGGTTTCAAGTCCTTAAGTATTACAAAATTAAAGCTTTTGGATTGCCTAGGCCTCACAATGTTGGGAAACAGGACTCTATTAAACGAAGAAATACCCAAACATTTTGGAGAGTACTATCATATAGAAGGAACGATGCCATATGAAAAACAGAAGAAAAAATCTTCTTTTGAGTATATTGTTTTAAATAACATTTGGAGGAGTATAAAAAAATTTCAATCTGCTGTGGTGAGATACTATAATATGCAAGAAGTAGATTGTGAAGGAAAACTTATATTTGTTATAAATTTGGATGAGGCTCAAATTCAGAAGTGTCAAAAATTGGAAAGAGTATCCATATCCCTAATGAATAGAGCATTGGATTATAGCCAGGGTAAGCTTGATTCCCCATACCACAAAACTCAATAAAAAATAAAGCTCTCGTGGATTGGAGCATGTCAAATACCAATAGAAAATCACGATACATTGAAATGGCTCTTTTTGCAGACCGATATCCCTTCTATTATATAGGACCAAAATGCAAGTGAACAACTCCGCGTAGATGGCATGGGTGACTTCATTGTAGGATGGCACTTGAGTGCCGATCTAAAGGCACTAAAGTGCATGTTTGGTGTATATGGAGGTGCCAATACCCAAGTATCCATGTATGCATTGCATGGCAAGCACTGGAACGAAAGGATGGCTTGCAGAACATGAGGTTGGAAAACCACCATCAAGAAATAGTGTGAATGTCATCGACTACCCATCGTCTTCTATGATTTGGGATCCAATCCTAGCAATAGATTTAGAAAATGTACATATATGTTCAATGCATGTAGAGATTAGAATCTTGGATAAATTTCTTTGAGTCAATCTTGATTATGCATATTCTATTAAGTCAAGTAAACTTGCAGACGAGTGCATAAAAAAATGTGAGGCTTTGCTCTCTCGAATGGGTTTTCATGGTGGTCAAGTGCATCTTAAAAAGATCCTACTCTTTCAAAAGGAACGGGTGATGTTTTGCAAGATGTTTCAATGGGTGTGGCAAAAGCCAAAAGATTTTTGAGCAACCATGACAACAAACAAGTCGACGCTATGTGGAATTGCTGTAAGGATCTTTGTGTAATAACAACCAATGCAAAAGTAGACCAGATGTAGCCAACAAACGCATGGAAGTGTGGAAGAAGCTTGACAATTTTTTGAAAGTTTTGAGACAACAAGTTAGCTCTACTACTTATGCAGATGACTTTAAGAAGGCATTAAAGCTTTTAATAACTGATGTCATACATGCTTGGGGGGCCAAAGACATCACATATTACTTGCTGAGTATTTAATTACTTCCTAAAATCTGGATAGTTTTTTACATTGCATCCTATGAGTTCAACTAACCTTTTTTTTTTAAAAAGCATATTATGTACCTGCATGGACCATACTTTGCAAAACAAGGACCCCTTGCAACATGGAATACTCAGGGAATGGAAAAATCTCACTATCAAGCAAGCACTTCATTTTTCAGATGTACAAGAAAGGGAGGGGGACAAAGAAGGAGCAATGCACTAAAGGAGTTATTCAATTGGTTCTATAGGAGGCAATTACAATGGATGAGATCAAACAACCATGTTGCTCAACCACCAATGGAGATTAATGCTTCACTTTGAAACTTTGTACCAAGAGTCTTTCTAACAAGATCCAAATTCAAAAAATGTATTTTTATGCAAAATATTGTCAATTTTACATCAATTTTTTATTCTTTTGGTATCACTAGGCATGTCACCCCTATATCTCAAAAACTTTCTTTCTTCTATAGCCCCCAAGAAGGTTGACATTTATCTCCTCATCTGCGCGCTGCATAACTATAGTAGCAAAGAAATATCCCGTTCTTGACGCATTAAATCCTGCAGCATACCCAAATATTCTAAGTGTTGCAGGTCTCTCAAAAGCATGATCTTGTTTGCATTGATTTGAAGGGGAGTTTATCCTAAAAACCGTGACAATATCTTCAGGGCAAATATTGGCAACTCGGGATCTTCAAAATACTGCATGTGAAAAGCACACAAGGTGGCACTATCCAATGTAGGCATGTAGCTCGCATGTACTGCATGAGAGAGGAGGCATCCCTTCTTGAAGTTCCCTCTATTGCTTTCCCTCTTGAGCCTTTAGCTCTCCAAAGATAATTGTCTTTGTCAAGGAGTTCAATCTGCAAAACAAGAAGTAATGAGTAATTAAAACAAACTTGAAAAAAAAAATATTATATGAAGGGAGATCAAGGTGAAACTGAATCTATCTTTTGCCACTCATCCTCGGCAATAGCTTTTTCTTGAAGGAGATTGCATGATCCAATCATCTCTCTTTTGTCAACGTGCTTTTCAACTTCCTTTAACTTAAAGTCCCTACCAAAAGCTTGGATGCCAAGCTCAACAAGCTTCTTCTCAAAATCCTCATCTTTGAGAGTAGGTTTCTCCTCTTCCACTCTTTTCATGCATAGAGAAAGTGCATCAAGAGCAGGAAGAAATAAGTTATCGGATGTCTGTAGATCAAGTGCCAAAAACTCCTCTTTTGACTCTTCTTGTGTGTCAATGAAATCTTTGGCCACCTCAGAAGCTTCAAAAATGGTTGCAACACATTCGTCCTCCCTAATATTAAGCAGACATTGAATATGATGAAGAGGGATATAGTCTTTCCCATTGATATAGAAGTAGGGAAGGTTTGGAACAGTAAGGGAGGCCTTAGATACCTCTACCTCCTCTATGGGCTCATGTGAATAGCTCTAAATTGAGCCACATCAAAATTTGAACTCTCCTACGTCAATTTCCTCCTCCTTTAGAACTTCACTTTTCTCAAGCTACAAGACTGTGGAAACATTTGTATTTGTTCCCTCTTTGTCTGTATCTTTCACTTCATCACCTTTGCCTTGCATATCAACTTTAAGGAACAAAAAGAAAAGAAAGGCAACTTCTTTTGGAACAAGGTTGCAAGGCTTTGAATGTACATGACAAGAAATAGTCGGTGGGCAAACAAAAGAAGTCTTCTTGGAAAATATCCATAGTCTCCTTGTTACTTTGCCTTTCCCAATTGAGTTGGTAGTAAATTCAGTTAGATGACAATAAGTCTTGCCATCCAGCACCAAGCACTTACCCTCAATTGCCTCTTCAAACTCTTTGAATTCCTCTGACAAAAAGTCCTTCAATTTTTCTAGCATAATTGCAAGATCAAACAAAGGATTGAATATTTCATATGCCTTTGAGTACACTTCCATGTCACCACCATCCATGATAGCAACCAAGAGATTCTCACTTGGGCTCTCCTCTAAAATTTCTTCAAGGGGCCTTCACCAATAAGACTTATGTTTTGGTTGAAAAGATTGGTACCAAACTTGAGACTTTGCACCAAACTTTGTACCAAACTTCAAAACGTAACGATACGAAATAAGCATGAGGAAGACTCTGCAACTATATCCTATCGCATCGTGCAGGAGGTTTAGCGTTCAAGGCTAGCGAAAAACTAAGACCAGAATGACGTGATATAGGTATGAGGAAGACTCTGCGAGCACCGCCTATCACGTCGTGCAGGACTGGAGGGAAGGTGGATGGGAAAGGAGGTAGAGCAGACTGGACCGATATGGAGAGCCCCTAGCGGGATATGTTTCCTTGAGGATGTATAAAAGATAGAGAGGAATGGAGTTGAGGTGAGGGAATGAGAGTGCTTTGAATGCTTTAAAGGGGCTAGAGAAGTAAACAAACTATTATATAAGAAGCCTTGACGGCATGGTGTCGTGCCATGGCACGTTCACAATGTGAAATTAAAATATCTACCTCACTCTTAATGTTTATGATGTGTGGAACCAAATGCTATAATGTACATAGTGTGATATATGTGAAAATGAATGCCACGATTGTAGCCGTATACATACCTTGCCGGGAGGGTGAGGCCCTACATGTGGCGCTATGGAATGCTTTTTCACATAAATATATGCCTAATTTGATTTAAGAATGTACAAATGTCAAGTGTTTCGAAGTGGCACGCTCGTTCTGCTTAGAAAGTTCAATGCGGGCCCACTACAAGAGGTTGTGTGCTCTTGTGACGTTGTTAGCGACGGAAATACATTGGGTTTTTATAACCCCCAACGTCGCTAAGACCGTCGCTAACAGCGTCGATATGGGAACGTCGCTATAAGCGTCGCTATAACAGTCGCTATATGCGTCGCTATAAACGTCGCTATATAGCGACGCCTATAGCGACGTTTGCAGGCCATCTATAGCGACGTTTATAGCGACGCTGCAGAGCCTTATATAGCGATGTTCATAGCGACGCCCGAGAGGAATTTTTTTTGGTGGCAAGGCATATTGAATGTTTCATTAATTGATTCACCTTTGAAAAAAAGTACAAAGGTAGATATAGACCCAAAATAATCACCCACAAGACAATATAACCATTAACTCCATCATCCATAGTATGTATTGTTTGCAAAATAAAGATATAGAACTAATAAGCGTGAATTGATGACAGTAAATCAATGACAATTGTACGCATCATAGGCAAAATCACTTGATTGTTAAACTTTGCAAATGTAATAGTTACAACACCATTGTCATTATTGAAAAAATATACATGGTTTTCAAAAAGACGTATAAAAGTTGTCTCATGATACATAAGGTATGACAAAAAGAAACTAATGCTATCTAGCTACGGCTACACTGACATCGTCTAATCAGACGTCTCATCGCATCCAAGCGGCGTATCTGTCAGATTCTGCAAAAAAAAACAATAAGACAGCTTTTTGTAAGTATAAACATACAACGATGTTTATAAAACAATACAACAAATAGAAAAGAGTAAACCCTAATACTAACCATGCCGCCACGAGAACTCAGAATGTCCATCAGGGCGTTCAAGTCCTTCCTGCCTGCGTACTCGCGCTCGTACGGTGTGGGATCACGTCATGTCATCGACCACTGTCAAAACATACAAAGAATCCATTATGTTAGAATTAAAAAACCCATAAACCCTAAACTATCAAACATAAAGAGCAATGCGAAAAAACTTACAAAATTGGCCTCAAATGATGCCCACCCACCGCTCCCAAAGTGGTGCGAGCTCCCTGCCTCTACTCGCGCTCTGGTTGCCTACTTTTGTTACTTCCACTTGTAGGGATTCTCGCGCGCTGATTTCTTCGCATTCTTCCGATCTTCTTTGGCCATCCAATCTGGTCTATTCCACCCATGCTTGATTGCTTTTTGCACTTTGAAACGCTTGTGCTTGTAGTATTCGCGCATTCGAACCTTCATCACATCTTCATTGAAGCGGTCATCCCGTGTTGGAACGGGAAACTCGTCATGAAGCATGCTGATGAATCTGTCTTTTAAATCATTCGGTACTTCACTCCAGGTGTTTAGAATCGTACAAGAATCCCAACTATCTCTTTCTTTTTTGACGTAGAACTTGAAGGTGCTTGAGCTTTGGAATGTTCAAAAGGCTAGCAGCCAACAGAACATGTTCTTCTTCTATTCAACTTGAGTGATGGAAGAGGCAAGTCGATAACTCAAAATTTTCAACCGAAAGAGAGAGAGAGGGGGAGAGAGAGAGAGAGAGAGAGAGAGAGAGAGAGAGAGAGAGAGAGTGCACACACAATCAAATCTTGCAGTTGAAAAACCAGGTGGTGGAGTTGCATGTGGCCATGGATTGCCCAGGATGTGAGCGCAAAATCAAAAGAGCGTTATACAACATGGAAGGTACTTAGAGAGCCAAAGTGTTTACAAAACAGAGCAAAATTGTTCAAATACAATATTTATGGCTTTAAGAGATCTCTCTCTCATCCTCGCATAGCTCAGCATAACTTCCTATATCTATATAGAGCTCTCCGTTTAAAGAGATATCCTCCGTTTCATTTTGTAGATCCTCTGCATGCACCCCATAGAGAGTAGCAACTTGATGTTCGTCTAGCACCACCTCAACGGCTTCTAACTGAGCATCTTCTCCGATCTCCTCCATTGATGCCGCTGTGATTGGCACATGGTAGCTTTCATACGTCCGTGCACTACGAGGGACTACCTCTATGACGTACCACCAGTTCGATGCAGACTTTGTAGGATGAAATATCACCTGCCAGAGCCACATAGCTTACATGAGAGCTTCCAAGCGCATAAATTCTAAAATGGGATGTTAACTATTTACATACTTACTTATTCACAATTCTCGGGTAGTACGAAAGTGTCTCTTAGGTCAGTCCATTTCTTAGTTGAATCCACCTCAAGAAAACCAGACTCTCCTCTACGCACAGTAGCGTTGCGACCCTCCATGATTATCTTGAACCATTGCACGTCGAACAAGTCCACAAAAAATCCTCTATAATCGATCCTCAAAATCTCTTGTAGCGTGCCGAAATAAGTGAGTTCCACCACCACAGGATCTGCATCAGAGGACCGCCGTCGACTAGAATGTTCAAATTTTGCCATGATTCCACAATCTTGAGTAAAACGCTTTGTGTCAATCCGTTCCACCCTAAAATGTCGACCTTTACACCATGCTGCTGTGTATGACTTATACTACAATGAACAAAGATTATGAGTGGCCGTTCAAACATCTAGAAAGTCACTAGTCGTACATTGCAAACTTACCTTGGTCGCGCAACCCCGAGAGTACTCCCACTCTTCCTCAGTCACTTCTTCACTGCACTATTGTGCGCTTTTCAATTGGTTGTGCAACCATCTTAAGCTCATGAATGTTGGTAGTCTCTCCAGACCCGTTGGATAGTGCATCGGTGGTCGTCTTCCCCATCTCCACTCGATTCGTGCCCTTTGTCACTCTTACTTTGCATCCTCATATTGTGAAATCCACTTTTGCATCACTGGATTGTGAAGCATGCAAAATCGGTTGATTTTAGCCTCTAGATCTTCCGTCATCTTCTTCTCAACACTGAGATTGCACATGACAATCCCAGATATGCACTCATCATCTATGGTTCGCCATAGCGTGTCCTGGGCTTTATCAAATCCGTCTAGCCACTCTCCAATGTACACTAGGGACTCTGATACCAGCCAACCTTCTGCCATGCTACCCTCCGGACGTGCCTTCTTACGCACATATCCCTTGAGCGTTTTCATGAAACGTTCTAAAAAGAACATCCATCTGGAATGTATTGTGCCAGCTATTTCCACCTTATCAACTATGTGAACAAGAAGATGCACCTGAATGGTTAGCATGGTAGTAGGAAAATGTTTCTCAAACATGCACACAACCTTTGCAGCGTTTAGTTTGGCGAATGATATGGAGTCTACATTGATCCCCTTTTGTGAGATCCATTGCACCAACTTCGCAAGTTTGTAGATTGTGTTACGGACGTCAAGAGACAAACATCCCTCAATGGCAACAGGTAAAATACACTGCAAAACACGTGCAACAATGATATTACAGTCCACACACGAATTTGTTACACAATTCTCACTATGATATATTCCACTATGAACATACCTGACACATTTTATGCCAGTCGTGTGACTTCAAACCTGTAAGCTTTCCTTCTTTAGTAAAACACATTCGGAGCGAGCGTATTACGCCAGTGGGGGTCCGAAAAGATCAAATGGTCTCTTTTACTTTGCATTCTTGGGCTCCTGTGAAAATCCATGGTGCTTTAGGGAGTTTTATCGATCCATCGGACACTGTTTGCAGCCAATATTGCTCCATACGATCCACATTTCTAAGGTCAACCCTGGCTCCCGAAGTATCTTTCTTGCCAGTCAGATGGTCCCATAGTAGATTACCCACATTCTTGAATATGTGCATTGGATCGAGCAAGTGATTGATCATGAGTCCGGTCCAGTATGGTAACTTGTACCATAGAGATAGTCTCTTCATCCTTGGGGGCAATCCGTCATCTCACATCTCCTTCTGCTCTAGCCATGCTTGTGTAGACATCCTCGGTGGCTCTCTTCCCAAAAAGCCATCATATAACACATGATTCTCTGGAAGATACGCTTGATGACCTTCGTAGATTTGCTTCTTCAATGAGGGCGCCCAATGTGAATTCAGTCTAGGTCCACATGTGACAAATGCTCTGTATCCGCTTATTTGAAGCCCTGCATGTATACTCATGATAATAGGTCAGCTTGAGAAAAAACAAGATTTACAGTGTTTGAGTGAGGAGTGTAAATCACCTGAGCATTCTGTTAGTCCGAGATAGTCATGCATGGTCCACATTAGAATGCCTCTGATCAAAGCATTCCGTTGACCTGTGTGTTGGCTCATATCCACCACTTCTATGCCAATCCACAATTGTTGTAGCTCTTCCAATAGTGGACGAAGATACACATCCATATTCTTCACTTTATATCGCCCCGGCACAATCAAGCTTAGCCATAGGTGCCCCTTCTTCATAGTCAACCACGGGGGAATGTTGTAGTTGACGATGACAACGGGCCATACACTGTAAGATGTTGATCTTTGACCAAATGGATTTACGCCATCCATAGCCAGGCCTAAGTGCAAATTTCGAGCTTCCCTGGCAAAATCTGACCATGTTCCATCTATATGTTTCCAAGCTGTGCAATCTGCAGGAATCCGTAGCACACCATCCGAAGATTTATCTCCTCATGCCATGATGCTAGGGCGGCCATGGACTTACATTCGAAAAAATGCTTGACGCGAGGAAGTAGAGGAAAATGTCACAAAACCTTTTGCGGAATTTTTGTTCCGTGGAGATCTACTCAATATCTCTCGGAATCACATTTCGAACACTTCTCCATGTCTATGTATTCCCCTCTGAATAGAATACAGTCATTAGGACAAGCGTGGATCGAATTGTAATCCATCCCCAAGTTTCACAAAATCTTTCTTGCTTTCTCTCGGGAATCTGGCATCACATTATCAGCTGGTAGTATGTGCTCTTTGAGCAATCTACACAACATAAAAATACGGTACAATTGTGTAAAAATCTATCAGATCAATATACATTTAAAGTTTTATTAAAGTAAACTAATTGTAATAGATCACCTGAAAAGTGCTGTGACGCTAATGTCACTCCATCCAAACTTTGCCTGCATGTTGAGAAGAACCAGGAGCGCTTTCAATCTAGACACACGTGCTCCATTATACAATGGCGTATCGGCTTCACTTTTCATATCATCATAGATAAGCCTTTCTGAATCCATGACTGTCTCGATCATTTCATCAATCTCGGGCTCAAACATTGTCTCGTTGGGAATGTGGTCTGCATGATCATCCCCCGAGCTATCAAAGGCTACATCTTGTGGCCTCACATATGCTGCTTGACCAAAGCGCCTGCGAACACATCTATTGGGTTGCAAGATTGCTGCATGTTTGCTAGCGTCAGAGTCCGACAAGTTATGACTGGCAACAACTCGAATAGATGGATCGAACTCGCCAAATTCGCGAACGTGCTGCAAAGAAACGCGTCTTGTCCGTCGCACAGCATGCTTGCATTGATTACAAGGACATAAGATCCTCATTGAGAGATAGGTGTTTCGGTTGGACGGCCCCACATCCTCGTCACTACTCATTATGAGGGTAAAAATCTTATAACCTGGACAACAAATTTAATCTTCTATTGACATTCTTCGTCTTTTTTATCTCTTTCTCTCTTTGTTCACACTGTAAACTACCTCACATTCTCTAGTCATGTCCAATTCCCGCACACCTCTGTTGGACAGAGCGACTCACACACCCATGAAGTGCATGCAAACACTACCTAGATCAACATAATGTCAATCGAGGACATAGATGACACGATAGGCACACGGAGGAAATCTCTTAAGCTTGTCAGGCTGAGACCATCCTACACATGCAACACTCAGGAAGGCCAACTAAACCACAATCAAGAACCTCACTGCTCTCAACTACACCACCTAGCCACATACACACATACGGAAGGTAACTCACCTAATCATGCCAGATTTGTAGGAAACTTAAGGAACACCATCCCCTCACTAGGATACACCTATCCCTAAGCTTCTACACTCAAAACCCTCACTCTAAACCCATCTGCGGAAAACGCGTAGGATGACAGAGCAAAATTTTGAAAGTGTCCGAAACAGAAATTTATGAGTACCTATGCGTAGCTTATGTCGCCATGATTCTATAGACTACTAGCACGCACAAAACAGACATCATTTGATACACTTACGGCCACAAATAGCTTGTAGATGCGTCGGCGTGTGCGCTTCGTCTCGCGTGGAATGCTTGGCGTTGTCACGTAGCTCTCCTCGAGCCTACAACAATGGTGCAGTCCGATCTCTAATGTGTTGGGCGAGCCGGGCGTAGCGAGAGGATAAAGCTCACGCTCTCTCTCTTTCTCTCTCACACACAGTAGACGGCAGCGCTAAAGTTTTTGATCATGATAAAAGTCTCCTTTACAAAATGACCTAGGTACCTTATATATTAAGGCTACCTTAGGTTTAACCAAAAATGGGGTTGAAAGGGTCAAATGGCTTTGTATTTACAATCTGGAAGTGCCATTGCACCCCCGGCTTCTGAAACTAGAATACTACTCATTACAAATGACGTTTATAGCGATAATCCGCAGCATTTCATAACTCGCAAAAGATAAGACTTTGGTACGAAACTTGAGTTATGTTGTGTTGTTGACCCAGCGGTCAACACTCCCCCCTTCCGCGTTCATGTCGTCCCCGACATGACTTGATTTGTCGATGGCGATGTGGTCTTTGTTGTCATTTTGCTTCATCTATTGCACTGCTTGTAACTTTGTTGAACCACAACAAGAACTATGATCCATTAGAGCGGACATGTATCATCATAACCATTCATCTTTTGAGATCCTCTGATTACTTTTATGTTTGCTCTTCTTCATTAGGGACTTCTTTGTTCCTGTGCAATCATGTAGTGTTGTCTGCAACTTCGTCATTGTAGGCCATTCTTCGACTCGCCATTGAGGAGAAGTATGCTATGATATGAAATTGGTGCTCCAGTTCATGTGCCAATTGATTTGAGTAGCATTTCCTTATTGTTGATGTAGAAGGAATATGTACAAGAGGATGGTGATAGGTGTCTTTAGATTAGGGTCTAAAACTTGGATGACCAAAGGGGAAAAACCCGGTGGGAAAAAATGCCTTTGGTATACGCTCTTATTGGAGTTGAGCAGTTGAACGTGAAGTACATGTTCATGAAAGTTGAGTGCTTGGGTGAAACACGGAAAGAGTGCGTGATGCAAGTGCCAATTATGGGACACTCTATATGCATATGAGAAATTTGTCAACAAAAGCATGCAATGTGAAAGAAGGAGATGATGGGTGTTTCGAGGAATAAATGTAGCACATGTGACATCAAAAGATGTCTCAATAGCTTCCACCTTTCCAAGAAGGGTTATCGATGTAGAAGTTTCTCCACTTGTATCTCATTGTGCTCAGTACATGAGTGTCTTTTGGACTTTCTCCTTCACTCCACCAGACTTAAGTACTTAGACTTCGACTCTTTTGCTCACCTATACCAGCATGAGCAACACAACGTAAATATGCTCAACTCTTCCAGCTTGAGCAGTACCTAGAATAGCTAAGACGCTTAGACCACAGAGAATATGCTTTGGGACTAACACCTCACTCATTTTGTGGCTTAGCTACTCGACTCTGACTTTTATGACTTGTCGATTGCCTGTTGACACTTCTTTGTGACAAGTTCTTCGGCTGTTGTAGTGGCTGCTAAGACATACTTCGTGAAGTTTCATCGTTTTCCTGTACCTTCTTCTCTTTGTAGTGCTCAGGTCTCTCGTCAGTCTTTTCTTCATGTGGATTATGGATTTTTTTATTTTTTCTTATTATTTTTCTTAATAATAAACAAAGAAAATCTTAAAACAACTCAACAAAAGAAAAATCATTCAAATAGAAATCTAAATGCTATGTACACTATACACATGTCCCTAGGGGCTCATATATGGATTTTATCCCCGTACTCCTCTGTAACACTACTATGAGGGCATATACTCTAAATTTCGTCAAAAAATTATCACAATAAAACGCAAAAATTCAATGCATTTCACAAAACATTGCCCTCTAATAGTCATAATATTAGGTCTGCATTCAGAATGCCTCCCCCCTTCCTATTTGGAGTCATCCTTTACGACAGCGTATCGCAAACGGTATTTGTTGTGCTTGGGCAATTAAAAGTTGTGCCTATGCAGGCCTTGTAATGTAGCCCTATTATGCATACACATTCAATGCATGGAAAAGATTTATGTTGTGCAAGATGTGGGTATACGCAATTTGCTTATTGGCATTTGTTGGCGAGGCTTCCTATTCTAAGCAATGTAGTGATCTTTGAAGCTCCTGTATCGTTGCTTGATTGAAGCAACTTGCTCTCTTCTAACTGTACTGTAATCGTAGGAAGAATTGTAAGAATTCAAGCGGCGATGCACTGACAGTAGTTTTGTTGTTTTTCTTTGGGACCCATTTCTTTGCGATTATTGGTGGCTGTTTTGTTGCTGACGCTCGTTTGGGAACCCATACTTGTCCGTGCTTCATTTGTGTTTGAAGAGACTTCTTTGGGATCCACCTTTTCGTTGTGTGAGTCGACAGTGGTCTTTGCTTCAGCCCTTGTACGCTTGGTTGGGGACGGGATTTAGGCTTTGAAAGTTGATACTGTGGTTGTTTGGGAATCCAAATGAATTCCTGACTTTTTTGTGCTTGAATCAACTTCGTTGGAGCCCAAACCTGAGTTGTGAAAGCTTGCAATTTTGTGATATTCTTACCCGTTCGTGCACGCTTTCCTTGTTTTTGTTTTGGTGTTGGATCTTGTGATTTGTCATTAGAGATCTTTGTCTTCTTGATACATATCTGTTTTTGGCCGATCTGGCTTTTTTGTATCCAGATTTGTCGAGCTTTTTGGCTTTGACTTGTTGTCCTGTTCTTTTGACCTGTCATGGTCGTTGCTGAAGGGGTTGGTGATAGTGATGGCATGAGTTGATGATAGGGGATGTCGTATGATTCATCACTATCGCTACTACCCTCAGCAAGGTTGACTTCTTGTACTTTCCCTTGATTTTTTGGCTAGTAGTGGAAAGTTACTGTCTGTTTGCTCGTGGGTGGTAGTTTCTTGGAGGACTTTTCTAGCCCATTGATTAGAGCATTGTTAGCTCGTTGCTCTGGTCGTATTCCTCCTAGCTGAGTCTTTGCATCCTTATTAGGAGCCATGTATGAGGATGCTTGTGGTGGTTGTGTCTTCATCGAGGACTTTGGAATCCACTTTTGATGCACTTTATTCGTGTAGCGATGACATTGATTCCCGGGTCGTTGATCTTCTTGAAGCTCGAAGTGTCCTACAGAGTCATAGAACTCGTCGTCTTCTTCATCTTTTGATTCTCCACATTTCTTTGTTTGCTCCTTATTTCGAGAGCTTGTTGATGTCTGGATCTCTTCATTTTCCTGGTTTACACTCACTGCAAAATAAGGAACGACATCATATCCATTTTCATCACAAAACTTGTTGTGGGAGCATCCTCCACGGCGCACACATCCAGAATAGCCAAGATGTGTTCCCATCCAAAAGGCTCTAACTCTTCTTCAAGAAATGGTTATGGGATATAGTCCATATCCTCTATAACCCGCTCTAGGATACATTCCTCACGTTTCAAGCTACCACATTGTGCGGCTCCACAAATCCACAGTTCTTTAGGCTTACCTAACCAAGCTAGAAGTTCTGATCCTGCTATTGTGGCGGAATCAAACTCCTCAACCGGTGTTCTTGTCACATCCCTATATCTATGGTCCCTCAATTTTATCTTTGTTATGGTTTTCATATGTCTCAGGTATATATGGTCATAACCCCAATCTTGGACCATTTTCAATTTTCGCATGAATGGTCTTCCCAGAACGATGTCATAGTTGTTCTTCTTGCCAAAGTCAACAACAGCAAAAGTGTTTTCATATTCAATGCCACAAGAAGTAACAAGTACTTTTTCTAGCAGTCCTAGGGGCTTTTCCTTGTGTCCGTCTACAAGCTGCAGGGTCATTCGTGTGGATATCAAGGCAGGTTTTCCCCATTTTTTCCAAACCTCTTTGGTTGCAATGGCCACACCAACTCCACTGTCAAGGATTGCCATGGTTTTTACATTATTGAATTCCACAGGAAGGGTGGTGTTTCCCTCTTCTCCCTCGTAATACTCGCCTACCTTGTTTAATGGCACTGGCCTAGTATTTAGTTGAGGCATTTCAAGCTCTTTGATGCCTTCCTCGATTTGAGTCATTGGGGTTTTTACACCAAATTTCTCTAGACATTTACCCACATTAGCCCACATGTTTGGTCTTATTCTGAGCAACTCGGCTAACATTATTGTACAGGTGACTGGGGTAGATAGAATATCTACTAGCCCCTTTGAATTGATGGCCTTGTTGGGAGACAGTCTCTGTGATGGGACTGTAACCACATCTGACTTGGTCTCATACTCGCCCATGTAGGACGGTAGTGTTCTTAGCGAATGGGGTTGACTATCCATAGATTGTACAGATCCTTTGTCGCCCCAGTACGATCGCACGTCTAGATTCATTTGAGATCCATTCTCAAATTCCTCTATTTGTGGTAGAAACACTCCTCGTTCATCACCAGTCTTGTCTACTCGTCTTCTTAGGTCATCAGCTTCATTGGCCTCTCTGACTTGTTTCCACAATTCGTCAAGACCATCTATCTCTTTACAATCCTCAAGTATAGCTTGGTGAAATCCCTCGGAAGAGTTATCTGTGGTATTCAGTACTCTCCTTGGTTCTTATGCTGGGTCTTTGAGGTTTGTTCTGTGCTCATGACTAGAATCTGGCTCTTTTAGTTCCTGGTTTGGTGGGATTAGTTGTGTAGCCATGACACGGATCACATCCTCAGGCTTTGCAACTGGTGGTTCTAGTAAAGCTTGGGCTGTTTGAATCATTTTCTTGTACAGTTCAAACCTTTGCTTTTCTAGTTCCGCATAGGGATATGTCATCCACCTCTGTTCTTGGGTTTGGTTGTTTTTGAGCCTCACATCATAGGCTTTCAAGAGGGCATCTAATGTCTCATTAACCTTCTCTGCCAACACCGATCCTCCTGAACTAGCACTTCTCGGTTTCTCATCCGTGGATGGTTCTTCTAGAGGTTTAACCATCTGTGTAAGAGAAGGTGCCTCATTTTCCTCATGTTGTTTTATCTTCTCCTCAGCTTCGGTAAGTTTCTCAGCTAGGGATTTTTTCTCTCGTTCCCTGCGTGCTTTCATCCTAGTCTTTCTAGCTTTCCAACTATTTCGTTTGCTCTTGGTTTTCTGACTAGGCGCGTCTGTCTTTGGTCCATCATCTATCTTTGGACTCATGTCACTTTTCGTGTTCTTTGTCTCTGGATTCTCATCAGCTTTCTTTTGAGCTTGTGCTCTCGTAACTACTTGAATTGGTACAACATTTTCATTTTCTGAGCTATTAGGTAGCTGGACAATCCCTAATACATTTGTCGTGATTTTCCTGATTTGGTTTGGGTTTTTCGGGCAATCGGGGATCAAGTGAGTGATGCCACACTCAAGACAATAGGCATTTACTTTAGTGATCTCTGTATGAGGACATTGTTTGACCAAGTGGTTGTCACGACTTTTGTGACAATCTGTCTCTGGTTGAGGAGATTCTTTTAGCATTTCCTCTTGGCTATAAGCAAGCTTTGACCTAGATAAGCCGCTATTTGCAATGAATCGCAATGTCCTTTCGTCCATTTCATACCTTCTTTCTTTCGACTGAAACCCAAGAGGTGGAGGTTGTACCGGCCTCACCACTCCATGTGTTTCTCTCACATTTTGTTGCTCCGAAGGGTAGTACTCACTTTGGTTGCTATACCACATTGTAGCCGGTACTGGCGTTGGTTTATTTGATGCTTTCATCATTGGCATGTATCTCATGTCTACCGGCATTCTAGCACCTGGCAGCGGAGGTTGTTGTCCTAAGACAAGCTATGGCCTGAAAACTCCTACTGGTCCTGGCGCATTCCCCATAATGTATCTAGGTGGAGTAGGTGCTTCTGGAACACGTTGTACATACCTCTCCCTAGCATTTTCCATGCTATAATAGCACTCTTCCCCCGTATGGTTTGTCCATTTTCTCTCAATTTCACACCACTTCGGCTCTCCCGAATCAGACCTTACAAGAGGAATCAACCTCTTGACCAAGTCGTCGATAAGCTTTTCTTGATCAATAGGTGTCGTTGGCTTGGCAATGGACTCACTTATCTCTGAAACACTGTGCTGAGAGGATGTGTCATCTCCTTGACTCTTTAAGTCCTTTTCTTTGTAAGCCTCACAGTTATCCACTAGATAAAGAGCTTCTTTGATCAACTCATTTAGCGTCATCCTCCTTATCATATGCAGATCCTTCTGAAGGCCCGCATGTCTCATTCCCTGGATAAAGATCAGCATCAGTCGTGCTTGCGTAGGTAATTCCGCTCTCGAACAAAGCTTAACATATCTCTTGAGCCGTAATGATGCTTTGCGTACTGATTCATTCTCTTTCTGTTTGAATCTATGGATTTGCGAGACCGTGTTGTGAGCAATGCCTTTTGGCAAGAATTCTTCAATAAACTCTTCAAACAGCTCATCTAGGGTCTCAAAATCCCATTTTTCCACTGAATCGAACCATGTAGCTGCATCATCTTCTAGAGTCAATCCAAATCCCGCAAACTGTGTCGCAAAATCTGAAACTTCCTCTGCTCTAATCACTCTTCTAAAAGCCGTTACGTGATCTCTCGGATCTTTATCTCCAGAGTATTTTCTGTTTACCCATTTCTGGACTTGGGATGGTCTAACTCGTCGATTGTCTACAAGTCTAACCAGAGACTCTCCCAATCCTTCTCTCGTTATCTCTCTTGAAGGGAATTCTGGTGGCTCTCTTCTTGGAATTCCTATAGGAATTCTCTTGTTTGGTGGAGGCATTTGTGGTATTTCATTGACCAAATATCCACCTCTTTCTAGTACAGTCTGTGGATTTGTGCTTTCTACAACTCTGTATTCTCGTCCATACTTGTCGACAACTATAGATCTCCATTGACAGTCGACTTTGTATGTGTAGACATATAAGAGCTTGTAATCCGTTATCTCCTCTAGGTATGGATCTGAGAACCTATAAAGATTGACCTCATTGTCGTCAATGTATCTATATAGTCCTTCACTCTCATGACCAATCATCCAAACTCTCTCAACAAGATGGATCTTTATCAATTGCAAGTTTGGAAGATCCATTGTGGGAGAATATTCCTCTATCGTCGGGATCTCCAAGCTTGTGTAAGCTGCATTTGAATCTAGGGTAGACATGATTTCTGGGCTTAAGAGCTTTTGCTTGGTTCAAGTAGACTTAGTCCACTGTGTTCAAGTTCTTTGGCTAGGGAAAAGTCGAAACTATGTCCAAAACCGCAATCGTTTCGTCACAATTCTTGCAAATTGTCGCTTTCAGACACCCCTAACTTGCTAGTTCAAGTTTTGCTCTAAGATCTGTAGAGCCGCTCTCAGGCTACGTTTTGATATAAAAAATTTTCCGATCTGATACCGTTTGTGAAAGTTATGGCCAAAATAGTGAAATGCAATTTAGAATGGTCAAAATGAGTCCAAATTCAATTTTAAAAGAAGATTTGGGATCTCTGTGACACTGTGAACACTTCTGTATGGTCAAAAGTACAATTGGGCCCTAAAACTGGCCTGAAGACATCCTACGCGTAGGATGTCTATATTCTCAGAATTTCATTTGGACCTAAAAATGGCCTTGAGACATCCTATGCGTAGGATGTCTTTTGCTCAGAATGACCTGAAATTTTCACCCCAGCTTCTCCTTGATGTGCTGATCACAGTGGTGTGCTCATAGGTTGGTTTGGAGTCCTAAATCAAGCTGGAGACATCCTACGCGTAGGATATCTATCTGCTCAGATTTTGTCCAAACTTAATCCCAAGATTCTCCTAGTGCTCAGCAACCCAATGGTATACTCAAAATTGAATTTGGATGCCAATTGGTCAAGATTTGGGCTGCATAAGCTCTTAGTGCACTCCAAGAGTAGGATGTCTGACAATTCCTGTCTTTGCTTGGTAAATAGGCAAAACAAGGTCCAAATTCACTTTTGGAAAAAGTTCTGGAATCCTTGAGACACTTAGAACCTCCCTATATGGCCAAAGTAGAATTTTGACCACTTTATGACCCTGGAGACATCCTACACGTAGGATGTCTTTTTGCTTTGTTTCAGCTCAAACTTGCATGGTAGCTTCCCCTTGATGTGCTAAGCTTGCAGGTATTTTTACTTTTTGATTCTGACACCTATAGGTTGGTCAAATGATCAAGAATCTGCTCCAGAAGCCTGATGTCCGATCTGATGAATTCCTAAGTCAAATCAACTCCAAATTAGACCAAATTTGCCTAGGAGGCTTGCCGAAGGCTATACAACACCCTGCTATGTCCACAGTTTGAATTTGGCCTCTAAATCATGCCTCAGACATCCTACGCGTAGGATCTCTAACTGCTCAGAATTGCCCCAAATTTGAACCACGGACTCTCCTTAAGGTGATGATCATTGTGGTATGCTCAGAGGTTGATTTGGAGTGCTAAATCATGGTGAAGACATCCTACGCGTAGGATGTCTTTTTGGCCTGTTTGACCCCAGACTTGTCCCACAGCTTCCCCTTGATGTTAGTAACCCAGTGGTATGCTTAGATTTTAATTTGGATGTCAAAAGACCCCAAAACTAGCTATTCTTGCCTTTTTCACTCAAAAATGCTAAAGTCTGTTCAATCTTCCTTTCGCTGACCCAAATGAGATGAAATTTATCACATGCACTCAATACAACATTTAGAACATGCCTATGGAGTCATCCTATGGTTTGGTCTCAAAATTAGGCCTTGGACACAATATGGGTAGGATGTCTGACAATTCTCATCTTTTGGCTTTGATCTGTCAAAATTTGGTCAAATTTCCACTTTCCAGGTGAAAATAGGGTAAAACCTACCTTCTAAACACGCTGGTAACCTCAAATTTTCAAAAAAGTGCCCAAATCACCCTGTAGACATCCTACGCGTAGGATGTCTACTGCTTATTTTTTCAGATTGAAGTGTCCCTGATGCTTCCTTATGCTCTCAGCAAGTGCAAGTATGCTTCACAATTGCAAAAACATGCAAAAATCACTCAATTTAAGCCTTTTCTGAAATTTTACATTTTTTGACTCCGCCTTTTGGCTTTTGGTCAACAAAAATAGGGAAAAAAACTCAAGTCAATATGCTTCTAGGGTAAAACCTACCCTCTGAACCCACTGGTGCAGTCAAAATTTTCAAATTTGGTCTCCAGAACCCCCTTGAGACATCCTACGCGTAGGATGTCTATGTTTACAGATTTGCAGGTTTTCTTCACAGAACCCTTGCAAATGCTCTTTTATGTGCACAGCATCAGTCACTCATACAAAAATATCCACAAAGGCTTGTTTAATGCATTTTTACCCTCAAAAGCACACTTTTCCGTGATTTCAAATGCAATCAAGCACTTTAGCAAATAATTCAGTGCTGAATAGCTCTAGATCAGAATCGGATCACTTACCTAAAGCTACTCCTACAAATCATATGGGGTTTTGCATCTATGAGTAGAAAAACGCTTCACTGCCACACACGAACTAGTAAACGCTTTTATCACCTCACAAATCACTCGACCACCAACAACTACTCTAATCACAGATCCTAACTAAACCTATCTAGTCGCAGACCCTCGGCAAGACACATGCTTCCTGGCTATCCACTTGATCGCGGAATATCCTCTTCCGGATCCACTTAAGAAAAACGCTTTCTTTAGCCGAAACTAAATCAAGCAACCATCACACGAGTGTTAGTAGAAAACCTACTTAGGTCCTTGTGTCCCCGGCAACAACGCCAATGTTGGACGGAGCGACTCACACACCCATGAAGTGCATGCAAACACTACCTAGATCAACATAATGTCAATCAAGGACACAAATGACACGATAGGCACACAGAGGAAATCTCTTAAGCTTGTCAGACTGAGACCATCCTACACATACAACACTCAGGAAGGCCAACTAAACCACAATCAAGAACCTCACTGCTCTCAACTACACCACCTAGCCACATACACACATACGGAAGGTAACTCACCTAATCATGCCAGATTTGTAGGAAACTTAAGGAACACCATCCCCTCACTAGGATACACCTATCCCTAAGCTTCTACACTCAAAACCCTCACTCTAAACCCATCTGCGGAAAACGCGTAGGATGACAGAGCAAAATTTTGAAAGTGCCCGAAACAGAAATTTATGAGTACCTATGCCTAGCTTATGTCGCCATGATTCTATAGACTACTAGCACGCACAAAACAGACATCATTTGATACACTTACGGCCACAAATAGCTCGTAGATGCGTCGGCGTGTGCGCTTCGTCTCGCGTGGAATGCTTGGCGTTGTCACGTAGCTCTCCTCGAGCCTACAACAATGGTGCAGTCCGATCTCTAATGTGTTGGGCGAGCCGGGCGTAGCGAGAGGATAAAGCTCACGCTCTCTCTCTTTCTCTCTCACACACAGTAGACGGCAGCGCTAAAGTTTTTGATTATGATAAAAGTCTCCTTTACAAAATGACCTCGGTACCTTATATACTAATGCTACCTTAGGTTTAACCAAAAATGGGGTTGAAAGGGTCAAATGGCTTTGTATTTACAATCTGGAAGTGCCATTGCACCCCCGGCTTCTGAAACTAGAATAACTACTCATTACAAATGACTTTTATAGCCATAATCCGCAGCATTTCATAACTCGCAAAAGATAAGACTTTGGTACGAAACTTGAGTTATGTTGTGTTGTTGACCCAACGGTCAACAATCTCGGTCTAGAGGTGCACAGAGATCAGAACCACCGGGTTATAATCTCATCTTTATTGGTCAATGCCTATATTTGTGGGTACAAGAAATCTACACAGCCACGTCTACATGATAGTGCATGTAGTGGACAAAACCCCTTTGCCTCTTCTCTAGCTGTAGCATTTCACAGCATCTTAACATCTTTTCACAGTAGATCTTTTCACCGTTCGTCTAACTCTAATTTTTTACCATAATCTCGAAGATAGACTCTAATATAAAAGCTCAATCCAACATCTTATCTTAAATCTAACCTAATTGAACATGTGGTGATTCACTCCATTGAAGGGTAAAAGACATACCAATGGGGCTACTAGCTGTGTAGATGTGAATGGGCCTCAGATATATAAATACTTCAATGCAAGAGTTTAATACTCTCAGCTCTCCACCCCGTCAATCCATGACCCAGGTGATGGGACAAAATCTTCCTCGAAGCTGGCCCAGCCGCCACTCCCCAGGTGATGGGATAATCCCGTCTTGATGCAAACTCTTGCTGCGTCACTTTGCTGCCACCACCTGTCTGGATTGGTCGTCCTCTCCTCCCTGATCCTAGCATCTCCTCATCCAAGCATCTCCTAATCTAAGCGTCTCCTCATCCAAGCATCGTCAAATGTATTAGGGAGGAGAGGACGACCAATCCAGACAGGTGGTGGCAGCAAAGTGACGCAGCAAGAGTTTGCATCAAGACGGGATTATTCCCTATGCAGCGTCACAATAAGATAATCCTTAGAGGCTTTATCCTGATCCCTCCAAGAGACCATGACAGACTTCAGTGTGTCAAAAAACCTGTTTACACAACTGTTGTATTTGGCCCATCACTTGCTTCCCCTCAGGGTCATAATGGTCTCATCGGACATACAATTGATGAGGTAGGCGTATCACTTTGGCATGTCCCTCCCGTGAACTATAGCAACCCTGTCCGATGAATGCTCATCATCCAGGCCTCTAGGTGACCTCGACGCAGTGTTCGGGTCACTCCTTAGCATCTCCGACGCAGTGGCCGAGACACCACTCTCAAACGCGTAGGCAGTATAATCCTTCGGTGTACTCAAAATAAACCTAAATCTAATCTAATCTAACTTAAATAAACCTAAATCTAATCTGCGTAAATCTAAATCTAACCTTATCTTAAACGATAAAAAGAGAAAAAGGGTATAACCTTTCTATCACCCAAGTGTGGTAGATTGGTTATGCCATTTCCCTGTTCAATAACAAGTAAATAACGTAAATAAATCTAAATCTAATCTAATATAACGTAAACCTAAATCTAACGTAAATAAACATAAATAAATCTAAATCTTATCTAATATAACGTAAATTTAAATCTAACGTAAATAATCCTAAATCTAATCAAACGTAAATCTAACTAAAAATAAACCTAAATCTAATCTAATTTAACTTAAATAAACCTAAATCTAATATAACGTAAGTCTACATCTAACCTAATCTTTAACGTCTTTTGGGATAGTTTCCTACGATGTTAAAACTCTCTTCTTCTCGTGTGTGTGTGTGTGTGTGTGTGGGTTTGTGTGCGCCAAGAAAAAGAGAAAAATGCTATAACCTTTCTATCACCCAAGTATGGTAGATTGGTTAGATTGCCATTTCCCACTTGAATAACAGGTCTTGACTTCAACTCCTCATTGGCTAGATCTTTAAGGTCGCTTGATTTAGTTTCCTATGACGTTAAATTAAACTCTCTTCTTCTCGGGTGTGTGTGTGTGGGTGTGTGTGCACGCCAATAAAAGGAGAAAATTGGTATAACTTTTCTATCACCCAAGTGTGATAGATTGGTTATGCCATTTCCCTCATGAATAACATGTCTTGAGTTCAACTTCTCGTCGACTAGATCTTTAAGGTCTCTTGGGATAGTTTCCTACGATGTTAAGACTCTCTTCTTCTTCTTCTTCTTCTTCTTCTTCTTCTTCTTCTTCTTCTTCTCTCTCTCTCTCTCTCTCTCTCTCTCTTTTCCTCTCTCAATGTATGTGTGCATTCTTTGTTTATGCATGTGTGTGTGCGTTTTTGGTTTACTCTCTCTCTCTCTCTCTCTCTCTCTCTCTCTCTCTCTCTCTCTCTCTCTCTCTCTCTCTCTCTCTCTAAAACACAATGTGTGTGTGTGTGTGTGTGTGTGTGTGTGTGTGGGAGAGAGAGGGAGAGAGAAAGAGGGGAAAGGAACATGAGAGTGAGGAAAGGGAAGGAGCAAACCTGGCTCTCCTTCCTCTCCTCGTGTGTGTGTGTGTGTGTGTGTGTGTGTGTGTGTGTGTGTGTGGAGAAGAAAGAGAGAGAGAGGGAGAGCGCGCGTTACCTTCTCTTGCTTGAGCGCGCGCCAAAAGCTCAGATATGAGATCTGAGTTTTCGGACGCTCTCGGTTATTTTTTTACCCCTGACGGCGTCGCTATAGGCGTCACTATGAGCATCGCTAAGTTACTTATAATTTAGCGACGTGCATAGCAACGCCGTGGATTTTCACATTTGAGCGCCGCACTGCGAGCGTCGCTAATATTAAGTACCTCTTGTAGTGATAATTTTCACACACAAGAGAGATTATAGACTAGAGTAGAGAGAGAGAGAGAGAGAGAGAGAGAGAGAGAGAGAGAGAGCACATAATATACGTGTTTCACCCAATGTGGGCTACATCCACGGGAAAGTAACCACTCAATGGCTTTAGTACTTCATACAAGAAGTAGGTTACAAAGGGATTATACCCTTAATAGAGCTCCCACCTTGCTACCGAAAGGGCTACCCTCTCTCATGAGAGGTAATCGTGTGTAGCCACCCTTGTGTAGACAAGTCCAAATGGACCCTCCAATCAGTCCATGTGTAGCCGCCCTTGAGTAGACAAGTTTGCCTTTGAAATCGGCCACCGACCATTGACTACCAGCCAACCGGCCAAACGACCGGCCATTTTTCGATCACTTTCCGGTTGCCGTCCGGCCATAATATTCCGGCAAAAAAGAATATTTTGGCAAAGCCACTGGCCGTGAAAATTTTGGTTTCCGACGAGTGATTTTTCTTCACGCACGGTGGCTCCTCCTCATAATAGGATCCTTACAAATGTACGTTTTTAATACAAAAAATTACAAGAGGTAAATCAGACTCCATACTTAACAAACAAGTCACGGTGAGAGCTAATGTGCTTTGTAGCACCGCTATCAAAGTACCACACTTGAGCATCTGTAGCAAAACTGACAAATATGCATCATGGAAAGAAGGATCATAAGTGCACTCTTCACTAAAAGCCCATTTTGCATCAACATCAGCATCAGAGTCTCCTTTCCCAGAAGACTCAACAATAGCTGCATTTGTAGTGAAACCAACATTAGTAGTGGAACCAGCCTCTTTGGCCTTCAACTTAGGACACTACTTGATCAAATGATCATTAGCTTTACATTAATTGCAACATATCTTCTTTTTGCCCTTATCACTGGAATTCCTAGACGAATTTTTGCCAGGAGAAGCATTAGGAACAAGTGATTTACCGCTCACAAAGAACCACGAGAAGTGATTGTTACCACCTTTTCTTTGAGCATCAATAAGGCATGTTCAACTGCACACTGTCTAGTGCTATTTTTTTTGGAAAGTGACTCTTGAAACAACAATGTGCATAATGCATCAAACTTGACAACTTCTAGATTTCCTTGGGTTGTAAGTCTCCAAATACTAGAAAAATTCTGGTAAGAATCTGGCAAGGCATCAAGAACAATCTGCACAAGGGAACTTTCTGAAATGACTTCAATTGCAGAAATAAGTTGCTCATTGATATCCTTGACACCAGCAAGGAAAGTGTCCATGTCATCTTCCTCATGCATAATCTTCGACTCCAACTCTTTACGCAACAATGCAATTTTTGCCTCATTGCGACTTGCATAAAGACCATCTAGAATATCCCAACCTTGTTTTGCAATTTTTGTTGAACGAATGTAAGAAGTAATAGTGTGTCTCATAGACAACACAATCAAAGCATGAGACTACACATCTTTTACATCCCAACGAGCTTGCTCAGCCGTAGGCAAAACAGCTCTGGCAGCAGCAACCCTGCCACCAGAACCTGCAACATCCTCAACATCGCCTACATCCTCAGAACCAGGATGTACATCAATGCCCTGCACAATGTTCCATGTTAGGAAATAGGACGTAGCTACGTAGATGAATGAGTAGTTTACTCAATGGAGGGATATAAGTTTCACACACGAGAGATTATAGAGTAGAGTAGAGAGAGAGAGAGATCACACACAATATACGTGGTTCACCCAATGTGGACTATGTCCACGAGAAAGCAGCCACTCAATGGCTTTAGTACTTCAAACAAGAAGTAAGTTACAAATGGATTATACCCTTTTGGAGCTCTCGCCTTGCTTCTCACCACCTCACATCAACTTCACAATGCACCACAATGCTTCACAATCCGTTTTTGTGTGTAAAAGAGGCCTCTTTTATAGGCCAAAAGGGATGCCCTCTCTCATGAGAGGTAGCCGTGTGTAGCTGCCCTTGTGTTGACAAGTCGATATTAGACCCTCCAATCCACCCATGTGTGGCAAATTCAAATAATTTGTTGTTGTCCCTTTCAGATACCTAAGTATCCACTTCACAGCTTGCTAGTGCTCTTTACCTGGGTTGTCCATGAACCTACTTACAACTCCCATTGCATGTGCAATGTTTGGCCTTGTCCAAACCATAGCATACACAAGAGAACCTATGTTGCACCATATGGAACTTTAGACATAAAGGCTATCTCCTCTTGTGTATTTGAATACATATCCTTGGTTAGTTTAAAGTGACCAACCAAGATGTAAAAACCGTTTTTGCATTTTTCATTACAAACCTTTCTAGTACCTTCTTGATGTAATCCTATTGAGATAGGTTTATTGTCTTATTCATCCTGTCCCTTGATATCTTTATACCAAGTATCCTCTTTATAGCACCTAAATCTTTCATTGAAAAAGATTTAGACAGCTCCTCTTTTAGGTCTTTGATGTCCTGCATGTTAGCACTTGCAATCAGCATGTCATCAACATACAACATTAGGATGATGAACTTCCCATCTCCCAAATTCTTTGTGTAGACGAAGTGATTTGAGTTGCATCTTGTGAATCCATGAGCCAATATCCATTAATCAAACTTCAAGTACCATTGTCTTGATGCTTGCTTTAAACCATACAAGTTTAATTTGCAAACCATTTTCTCCTTACATTTTACTTCATACCCCTTTGGTTGAAGCATGTAAATTTCCTCCTTTAAGTCACCGTGAGGGAATGCCGTATTTACATCCATTTGCTGAAGATTTAAATCATGAGCATCCACGAGGCTTAAGACAAGCCTAATTGAGTTCATTTCTACAATAGGAGAAAATATTTCATTGAAGTCAATACCTTTCTTTTGAGAAAACCCTTTTACCACAAGCCTAGACTTGTACCTTTTCTTCCCACATTCTTCTTCCTTTAGCTTGTACACCCATTTGTTCTAAAGTGCCCGCTTACCTTTAGGTAACTCAACCAACTCCCATGTTGAGTTGCGATGTAATGAGTCCATCTCCACTTGCATGCTCTTTAATTCTTCTTCTTTGGGTTTGTGTTGCATAGCTTTCTCGTATGATTCCGACTCTCCAAAATCTGAGATCAAGAGATGGTTGAAGGAAGGAATAAAACTTTCTGGAGGTCCACTTGCTCTTGTAGATCTTTCAAGAATAGGTTGAGGCTCCTCATTTGGTTGACGTTGTTGTACGTTGTCACCGTTTTCATTCCTTGAGTCTTCACGATCCTCAAGCTCCATTTACTCATCACCTGTTTCTTTCTTTTTTTTCTTTCCAAGTAATCTTTGTACATGTTTGTTAAAAATTACATCCCTAATCCTAAAGATTTTACCATCTTCATTATTCCATAGGTGATACTCAAAGTCATCTTCTCCATAGCCGATGAAGAAACACTTTTTGGAATTTGCATTTAGTTTTGACCTTAGGCTTCTATCTATGTGCATGAAATCCTTGCACCCAAACACTTTGAGAAATGAATAGCTCACCAGTTTATCTAAGCACGTCTCCTCTGGAACTCCCCCATCCAATGCCGTTGAGGGTGACCAGCTGCATGCTTCATGCTCCCTCCCTGATTGTCCTGTTCATCCTTTCCAAAATCCCATTTTGTTGAGGTATCCTTGGGGTTGTCTTTTGCCTCCAAATACCATTGCTAGCACAAAAGCTTGGCTGCAATATTTGCCTCCATTGTTGAATATGAGGCAGTTAACCTTGGTATTTGTTTCATTCTCCACAAAGGCTTTCCACATTTGAAACATTGAAATCACATTGGATTTATTCTTCATTACATAAACCCATGTTTTCCTAGTCGCATCGTCTATGAATGTTACATAGTACAATGAGCCACCAGTGATGGTGTACTTTCAAGACCCTAAATATCAGAATGAACCAACTCAAGTTTTTTATTTTTTCTTTCATTTTCTGATTTTTGAAATTTTACCTCTCTTGTTTACCATAAACACAATCTTCACAGAACTCTAAGTCTATTTCTTTCAAACCTGGTAGAACCTTCTTTGATTGAAGGATTTGCATTCCTTTGGCACTCATATGTCGAAGCCGATAGTGCCACACCGTACCATTGACTTCTGTAGTTGTTGCACAAGTTGAAGATTGCAAGCTGACAGTACACAAGTAAAGTGTACCAACCTTTTCTCCTTTGGGAACTACCAAAGATCCCTTTGAGATCTTCCACCGTTTGTTTCTGAATGCAATGTTGTGACCTTCATCGTCCAATTATCCTGTAGAGATCAAGTTCTTGCAAAGACAAGGAACATGCAGAACATCTTTAAGCTTCCATTCATTTCCGTTAGTAGTTTTGACAAAAATTGTACCTTTGCCGATAATTCCACAAGCTTCATCATCTCCCAAGTATACGTACCCAAAATTACCTTTGGTGTAATCTTGGAAATGTTGCTTGTGTGGTGTCGCATGGAATGAAGCCCCAGAATCTACTATCCAAGAACTAGACACATTGTCTAATGAGAGAATTAGAGCATCTTGCTCTACTTTACCTGCAACTTTGGCCTCCAATTTTGGCTTGTTGTCTTGAGACTCTAATTCCTTCTTCTTCTTAGACCAGCAATCCTTCTTGACATGGCCCTTATTGCCGTAGTTCCAACATTCAAGAATTGACTTTGTGCTTGGCTTGCTCCTCCTTGAGCGATCACGACTCTTTTGGTTTTTGAATTTCTCCTCAGGCCTTCCTCTTGTTTCCACTGACAGTGCAGCAATTAATGATTCTCATGTGCTTCTCCTTCGCATTTCCTTGCTTAGGAGAACACCCACAACATTATTAAACTTAAGAGTATTCATGCTAGAGATAGAATTACTTACAATGATCACAAGGATGTCCCAAATATCGGGTAGAGACGATAGTATAAGAAGAGTGCGCACTTTGTCATCAAAATTTATTTTCATTGATCAAAGTTGACTTATGTTGATGTTGAAGTCATTTAGGTGTTCTGCAACTGAACCATTCTCTGCCATCTTTAGATTGAACAAGCGCTTCATGAGAAATACCTTATTGGATGCCGATGGTTTCTCATAGAGAGCGTCAAGTGACTTCATCAAGTCCTCCGTGATCTTCATCTCCGAAACATTGATGGCCACCATTGACGCCAAGCTTACTCGGATTGTTCCCAGTGCCTTTCGATCAAGGAAATTCCATGCTTCATCTGTCATTGTTGCGGACTTCTTTGCAAGACCGCCTAGTGGAAAATAAAGTTCCTTCTGGTAGAGATAGTCTTCAATCTACATCTTCCAATGTTGATAGTTTTTGCCGTTGAACTTCTTGATTTTGAGCTACCCTTCCTCCATCATTACTCCCACTCAATTCAAGGAATCATTTCCTTGAGATACTTGAAGGAGTACGAGCGGAAGTGCGACGCGAGAGAGAGTACGAGAAGAAGAGCACGATGATATGGTGAACTCGCTCTACTGTAATGTGTAGAGCATAGTGAGTTCTTATTAGGTTTTTACAAAAGAATATGTGTACATACCTGGCGGCCCGCCCACTTACTTGGGCGACCACATTGGGCTTTATACCCCAACAACCTCCCACTTAAAGTCCAATGTGGTACTTTAAGTGTGAGAGAAGCTACTATACAAGCTAATATACAAGAGATGTAGAGAAGTGATGTACTACCCTACACCTAACTGCTTGCGAAAATGCGCAAAGCTCTCTGAGGGAAGTCCTTTTGTAAGTAGATCAGCAGGATTTTCTGTGGTGTGAACTTTGACAAGCTGAAGTTGCTTATCCTCGAGCATTTCCCTGATGAAATGATCCACATGCTTTGTCTTTGAGTGATAAACTGGATTGCGAGCCAATTGTATAGCACTTTGACTATCACAATATAACACAGGCATCTCTTCTTTGATTCCCAAGTCTGTTACTAGTCGATTAAGCCAAATTGATTCTTTGCATGCCTCTGATGCTGCAACATATTCAGCCTCTGTAGTAGACTGAGTAACACAATCTTGTAATCTAGAACGCCATGATACTGCTCCACCAGCCAATGTAAAGACATACCCTGACGTAGACCTGCGGTTGTCTAAGTCACCTGCATAATCTGAGTCTGTAAAACCCTTTACACTTAGCTCCTGACTCCCATAGCATATACGCATACTCTTTGTAGCTTTCAGGTATCTCAATATTCCTTTCACTGCCTCCCAATGTTTCTTGCCTGGGTTTGACATGTATCGACTTACTACTCCCACTGCAAATGCAATGTTTGGGCGAGTAGCATGCATACATCAAACTACCCACTGCAGACGCATATGGAATCTTATCCATTTCAGCCTGTTCTTCCTCAGACACAGGACAATCTTGTTTGCTAAGTTTCACATATGGTGGCAATGGACCACTCAATGCCTTTCCCTTCTCCATATTGAAATGTTGCAAAACCTTGTCAATATACTCTGTTTGAGATAACCAAATCAACTTCTTTGATCTGTCCCTCTCAATGCACATACCAAGTATATGATTTGCCTCACCCATGTCTTTCATGTCAAACGATTTTGCCATCTTTGACTTCAAAGCTGAAATTTCTTCCAAGTGCTTGCCAACAATCAACATGTCATCCACATACAAAATAAGGATCAGCCAACTACCATCCTTAGCCTTCTTTGTATATAGACAGTGATCGAACTCACTACGTTTGTAGCCTTGAGAAAGCATAAACTTGTGGAATCTATGGTACCATGCCCTCGGTGATTGTTTTAAGCCATAAAGACTCTTTAACAATTGGCATACCCAATCTTCCTTGCCTTTCTCAACAAACCCTTCTGGCTGCTGCATGTAAATTTCCACATCTAAATCACCATGCAAGAACGCTGTCTTGACATCCATTTGGTGCAACACCAAATCTAATATGGCAACCAATGCAAGAAAGCATCTCAATGTAGTCATCTTGACCACCGGAGAGAAGAATTCATCAAAGTCAATGCCTTGTTCTTGCTTAAAGCCCTTGGCAACAAGCCTTGCTTTGTACTTTGGCTGACTATCATGAGCGGTGATCTTATACTTGTAAACCCATTTACAAGGTAGAGCCTTTTTGCCCCATGGTAATTTAACTAGCTTCCATGTCTGGTTTTTATGCAGAGCTGTCATCTCTGACTACATGGCCAATTGCCAAATCCCGGAGCCCTTCATTTGCACTGCTTCCTTGTAACATGAAGGCTCATTGCAATCAGTCAACATGACATAGTTCATAGATGGAACAAACCTATCAGGAGGTCGCGTGACACGTCCAAATATACGCACAATAGGTGGCTCAGGCTCAGCCACAACCTGTGGTTCCACTCTATCCTGTCCTTGCTCCTCTTGAGCCCTGACATTTTGTCTTGCACGTGCAGGTCCATCTTCTTGGAAGACAACTCTTCTAATCTCCTCAACCCTCTCTGGTTTAGAATGATATTTGGATTCATTAAAGTGAACATCATTGCTGCGGACAACCTTTCTGGATTCGGGATCCCAAAGTCTGTACCCCATCTCACCAGAATTACCATAGCCTAGAAAGATGCACTTTCTACTCTTTGGCTCAAGTTTGTTCCTAAATTCCTTTGGAACGTGAGTATATGCCTCACAGCCAAAGACTCTGAGATGCTTGTATGAGGGCATTTTGCCTGACCATACCATCTCTGGCACTGAATCCTTCTGCAAAACCTTGCTAGGAGATCTATTTACAAGATGAACAGCTGTTGATACAGCTTCAGCCCAAAACCCATTTAGCAGTTGTGCATTAGACGACATACTTCTGACCTTCTCTTGTACGGTCCTATTCATCCTCTCAGCAACACCATTTTGAGGAGGATTGTAAGGAGCAGTAAGTTCATGTTTTATACCTTTTGACTCACAAAAGTCCTGAAAGGCCTTTGAAACATACTCTCCACCATTGTCAATGCGTAAGCATTTAAGCTTCTTGCCACTCTGATTCTCCACAAGTGTCACAAACGTTTTGAAAACACTAAACGCTTCATCCTTGTGCTTGAGAAAGTAAACCCATACTTTCCTCGAGTAATCATCTATAAATGTCATAAAGTAAGAAGCTCCCCCTAGAGATAGGTTAGGCATAGGTCCACACAAATCACTATGAACAAGTGCCAACTGTGTATCTCTTCTACTTCTTCTATGCTTATGTGGCTGCTGTGTTTGCTTACCATATAGACAATGTTCACAGAATTCAAAATCATTAAATGAAAATCCAGGCAAATAACCAGAACGAGACAAGATTTCCATTCCCTTCTTGGACATATGTCCTAACCGGCTATGCCACAAAGAAACGTTCGGCTGCTCGGTTACATTGATTACATTTTTAGATACATTTGATACATAAATCATGTAAAGTCCTCCAGACTTTACTCCATGTGCTACTGTCATAGAACCCTTGGATATCTTCCACATGTTCTGTCCAAAAGTGGTGACGTAGCCAGCATCATCAAGTAAACCTGTGCTGATCAAGCTCTTTGTAATTGCGGAAACATGTCTCACATTCTTCAACGTGAAAGAAGAGCCATTCTGAAACTTCAATTGAACATCTCCAACACCTAAGATCTCACATGTCTGTCCATTGCCTAGCCGAACATGATCTTTAGTGGTCACATAAGAGGTAAACCACTCCTTGTTTGGAGACACATGAAGTGATGCCCCTGAGTCTATAATCCAGTCACTCAGTGCATTTCCATCAGATGTTGTAAGAAGAGCTGAGTCCATTGTATTCTTCAAGAAGTAGATGTCTCCTGACACTAGACTGTCATCCTCTGCAACAGTGTTTGTCACATTTATTTCTTGAATCTTCACTGAGGACTTAGTCTTCTCACCATGGTCTTCAGCTTTCTCTTTGCCTTTTTCTGCTTTCCATTCTCTGCAGTCTCTTTTCATGTGACCCTTCTTGCCACAATGGTAGCATTCTATGTCACTCTTGCCTTTAGCACTGCAGGACTTGCTACGAGACTGATTCCTCTTTCCACCTTTGTACTTTTCTTTGGTCCTTCCTCTGACAACGAAGGCTGTTCCTTTGCCTTTGTCCATTGTCTTTCTATTGGTTTCTTCAGTAAGCAGACTTCCTTCTACACCTGCTATGTTCAAACCATCTGGAGGTGCAGAATTACTCAAAGCTGTGCGAAAAGTGTCCCAACTTTCCGGCAATGTGATCAAGAGGAACATAGCTCTAACAGGTTCATCAAACTTGACACCTTGAGCTGACAACTGACTGTAGATTGTGTTGAATTCATTCAGATGATTGGACATAGGTGTCCCTTCTTTCATCTTCAAGTCAACAAGCTTCTTAAGCTAGTATACCTGTGAAGCTGCACTCTGCTTCTCATAAAGATCACTCAGCTTTCACCATGCTTGATAAGCCAACATCTCGTCTGCTACATTGAAGTAAACGCTTTCTGCCAAAGTCAGCATAATGGTAGAAAGTGCCAATTCATCCAATTCGCTCCATTCATCTTCGTCCATATCTTCTGGTTTTATCCCCTTGAGCTTTATAGGTTTTATCTGCTTCTTTTGTACCAACACGTGCCAAATCTGCTTCTTCCACAATGGAAAATTGGTTCCATCCAGCTTCTTGATATTGTAAAGAGCAGTGTCTTGTGATCCAGCCATAGCTACGCTTCACAATGGTTTACTTTCCTGGGAAAAATTCGGCAGAGTTTCCCCTGTAAACTGACCTCTGAACCAATATCAACCTGTCAAATGAACCAAGAAAGCTTCAGATTCTGCATAAAGTTCGGCAGAGTCTCCTTTGTAAAATGGCTCTGGTGTACTCAAAAACAGACCAAAAAACAGCTCAAAAAACACTCTCTCTGACACTGTAAGCTGCGAGTAAACCTGTCCTGCACCTGTACTGTCTCTGACTATCCTGTCACTGTCCTGTAAGCATAGACTGCGACAATGCCTCAACGGCAGTAAAGCAAAGATGCAATCCCAACTGTCTAACTCACATTCAATACATCCTAGCTGCCTATCTAAGGGTGCTCGAGGGATCGCTCCAAGACCTGTATCACGATCTCAACATTCGAGAATCCCCCAGCTCAATAAAACCTCACTAGACCCTCAACAAAGGCTGCAGTAAATCTGACAGTACATAGACTTCCCACAAAGTCATACATCCACAAATTTCCCACTGTATGTTGTAACCGCTGCGGCGGTTGTTTACTGCGTGACTCACAGCCAGCAAACCCTCAACAGACATACATCATCTCTGACAATACATCCCATGTGGAAGTACCTGCAATGTCAGGATGAAATCTGGAATATCAAGCAGCAAACACAAGCTACCTGATGAACTAGTGGATGTCGCCTACAGTCTGTGTGTAGATGCGCCCATGTCGTATGTGACACGCCTCCAAGAACTGTGAGCCATCCTTCGATGTGTAGATAGCCACAAATCAACACTCTGGGAGTTTCGATATCCTCAGCACCTGCAGTCGTAGACCGAAAACCCCAAATTTGCAAAGCCGGATCTGCACCCACTGAGACCACGTAGTCGAAAATGGCCTGCGCAGAACTTTGTCGAAGCCAAACGGTGATCAAGATGACCGAGATGCTCTCCCACAGTATTTGGGGCCGTGTCTTCGCCTGTCGAATTTCACTCCAATCTGAGCTTGTGACTCTAGCCTCCTGCAGTGCTGCCCCGAGCCTCGATCTGAGCTCTGATACCAGTTGAAGGAGTACGAGCGAAAGTGCGACGCGAGAGAGAGTGCGAGAAGAAGAGCACGACGATATGGTGAACTCGCTCTACTGTAATGTGTAGAGCATAGTGAGTTCTTATTAGGTTTTTACAGAAGAATATGTGTACATGCCTGGCGGCCCGCCCACTTACTTGGGCGACCACATTGGGCTTTATACCCCAACAATACTTTAGCTACAAGAAAACCTTGCTCTGATACCAATTGTTAGGAAATAGGACAGCGCTAAGTAGATGAATGAGTAGTTTACTTAATGGAGAGATATGTTTTTCACACACGAGAGATTATAGAGGGGAGAGAGAGAGAGAGAGAGAGAGAGAGAGAGAGAGAGAGAGAGAGATCACACGATATACGTGGTTTATCCAATGTGGGCTACATCCATGGAAAAGCAGCCACTCAAACAATAAGTAAATTACAAAGGGATTATACCCTTTTGGAGCTCCCGCCTTGCTTCACTCTCACCACCTCACATCAACTTCACAATGCACCACAATGCTTCACAATTTGTTTTTGTGTGTACAAGACTCGTAGAAGAGGCCTCTTTTTATAGGCCAAAAGGGCTGCCCTCTCTCATGAGAGGCAGCTGTGTAGCCACCCTTGTCTTGACAAGTCCAAATTAGACCCTCTAATCCACCCATGTGTGGCCGGCCTTGAGAAGGCAAGTCCGCCTTTGAAATTGGCCATCGGCCATTGACAACCGGCCACCAACCAACCGGCCAAACAATCGATCGTTTTGCGACCACTTTTCGGCCGCTGTTCGGCCATAATATTTCAGTGAAGCTGCTCGAGATTGGCCGTGAAAATTTTGGTTTTCAGTGAGTGATTTTTCTTCACGTACGACGATGTCTTCTTCTCATAATTGGGGCCTTACAAATGTGTGGCATCATATAGGCCCACATAGGGTCATATTGTCCCCATCCAACCTATCCTCAACAGCAACAAACATCTTGAACACATCTGTGTTGTTTTCAGTCATGGCGAATGTTGCATCTTATGTGAAAACTACCAGAAAAGAGGAGAAACTGAGTGGAAAAAATACGTGCTATATAGAAAAAATCGTAGAAGATTGTATGGAACCTGTTATGCAAAAAACGGCACTGACAAAAATTTGCACAAAATGACAAAATTGTGTGCCTAGTATTGCTTGTAGTGGAAATGGAGGCCAAAATGAGGCCGAATCAGAAATTCGAGCAGACTAAGCTCTAAGAGCTTACCCAGAATATTTGTGAACCTACGAACACTCACCGAAGCTCACAAAAATTAGAGAAAGTGAGCAGGCGTGTGCTGGAGTTGCTGTTGACTAAGCCCGGGAGGACGCAACCTGCTATGATACTAATTGTTGGAATTAGGGTTGCATGAAAACACACACAGCTTGGAGAAAATGAAGGAAGTTCAAGGCACACAGCAGAGAGTGTTTTACTTAGTGTGCAATGTAAAAGATAAGTTAGCCCTAGAGTGATGGGCGTACATACAATGCACAGGGGAAAAAACCTCCTAGTGAAGGAAAAAATGCCCCGGCGGTCCTAAATGTGTTCACACACGTCACTATCACATGTATATGGTAAACTGAGGACATATGTGACCAAGTGGTTGTCACAAATTTTGTGAAAATCTGTCTCTAGTTGAGGAGCTTCTTCTTGCATCTCCTCTTGGCTGTAAGCAGACACTAACCTAGCTAAGCCGTTATTCACAATGAACCGCAATGTCCTCTTGTCCATCTCATATCTTCTTTCTTCAGGTCTAAATGCAGGAGGTGGAGGTTGTAACGGCCTCATCACTCCATCTGTTTCTTTCATCTTATGTTGCTTCAAACGGTAGTACCCAATTTGGTTGTTATAATACATTGTAGTTGGTACTAGCGCTTGTTTATTAGATGCTTCCATCATCGGTGTGTATCTCATGTCTACAAGCATTGTAGCACCTGGCAAGGGAGGTTGTTGTCCTAAGATAGACTGTAGCCTTGAAACTCCTACTGAACCTGACATGCCATCTCGGCATTGATGGGACTTGTGTTGGCGCGATATGGGCTTGTGGAGCATACGGACATTCTTTCATGTTAGCAGCTGGACACACCCTATGGAGAAAGATTGCTCAGCGGAATATTATTTTTTGTAATTATTCTTTAATTGAGAAAACCCGACATTTCACCTTTGTAAATAGTGGGGCTTACAGAAGTTGCCAGATTGTATCCCATTTTTGACATTTAGATTGAGTAGATGGTTAAATTGGAACATTAGGGTTTGAGATTGTAAGGTATTTATACCACTTTTGACCTTAATGAAAAAACCTTTTGTCATTTTTTAGAAAGTTATGTCCGTGAGTGAGCGTACTGTGTACGAGAGAGAGTGAGAGTTTCATCTTGACGCTACGCACGCACAGGTGGTCGAAATCAAGTGCGGAGAAGTGCAACGTGTTACCCCCGACGAGAGCTACGCGCCAATACCTACATTGCGGGTGTACGGTCTGGTTTTGCGAGCTTGACCTACGAGCTTCATCTGGTGATTCAGTGAGCATACGTTATCCGTTTTTGCATTTCAGCATATCCACGCGTTTGCATTGAGTAGAGCTACACATTAGGCACTTTAGTTTTCGGAAACGACGACCTGCAAATTTCGACCAGACATCCTACATGATTTTGCACCAGGTGTTTAGGGTTGGGATTTTGGTTCATGGACCTTAGGGAGAGTGACCTATTGGTGTTAGTAGGGTCTCCTTCAAGTTTTGTGGTGTTTCAAGAACGTTTGATGGGTATTTAGCTCTTAGAAGCGTTGTAGGAAATCTCCTCTTATGCACTCTTGAAGGCTGTAGCTTAGACATTGGGTAGAGACCTCTGTAGGAATTAGTCGAGAGTCGATCGAGTGTAGATTGACACCCTATGCTTGCTTCCACGCGCCTACGGGTTGAGCTTCATCCTCAGCTGACAAATCTTGTTAGGTAAGTTCTCGTTGTGCTGACGTCCGTCGCAGCGTATCTGCCAACATTGGCGCCGCTGTCGGGACGAAAACCCTAGGTAGGTGACCGAGACTAGTCCTTGAGGATAGGGATTCTCTGGCTTGCCAGAGTCTCGTTTTACATTTAGATAGGATCAGAGGGTGGAGGACTCTCTAGGTCTTAGAGGGAGTCTATGGAGCGTGTGTCTGGTGTAGATCCTTCGACTTAGGTAGACTTAGGTAGTTTTATGTATTAGTTGAGTTGTGGTGTAGAGAGTAGGAGTTGGAGTGGTAGAAGCGGTGAAAGGAGAGCTTGAGAGTCCGGAGAGGCTAGGAAGCAACCAAGACACTATTATCACCATTTCATATGATGAGTAGGAGTAGGGTAAGTAGGACATCATGATTTATGATCTAGAGCACTTCATGCATGTTATACTTGCTGTTAGGTTCATCACAAGGTTGTAAAAGACGCAAAAGAGTGTCTGAAAGCTGAAGTGAAGTTCAAAAGTTGCTGTGAGTGTTTCTGAGAGAGCTGCAGAGCATCAGGAGCATTTCTGTCAGGAAAAAATTAACTTTTAAGCCACGAGACATCCTACGCGTAGGATGTCTACAGGGTGATTTGATCAAAATTTTGAAATTCTGAGTTGACCAGTGTGTTCAGAAGGTAGGCTTTACCCTATTTTCACTTGGAAAGTAGAAATTTGACCACATCTTGACAGGATAAGGCCAGATAGACAGAAATTGCCAGACATCCTACCCAAATTGTGCCAAGGAATTATTTTAAGACCAAAACCATAGGATGGTTGCATGAGCATGATCTGCATGATTTGTTGAGTGCCTGAGAAAGGTTTCATCTAAATTGGGTGAGAAAATTGGGTTTTAAACAAACTTTAGCATTTTGGACTGAAAAAGGCTAGGACATAAAAAAATTGGGGTCTTTTGAAATCCAAACTAAAATCTAAGCATAGCATTGGGTTGTTGACATCAAGGGGAAGCTGTGGCTCAAGTCTGGGGTCAAACAGGCCAAATAGACATCCTACACGTAGGATGTGTTTTGTGTAATTTAGCACTCCAAACCCAGAATTGAGCATACCAAAGTGATCAGCACCTTAAGAGGAGTCTGTGGTTTGCATCTAAAGCTATTCTGAGCAGTTAGACATGCTACACATAGAATGTCTAATACATGAAATTGGAGCCAGAAACTGACTGTAGACATAGCAGGGTGTTGTATAGCCAGAGGCAAGCCTCCTAGTTAATTTTGGTCCAATTTGGAGTTGATTTGACTAGTCAGACCAACATCAGGCTACTGGAACAGATTTTTGATCCATTGACCAGCTTATAGGTGTCCAAATCAAAAAGTAAAAACATCTGTGGACTCAGCACATCAAGGGGAATCCATAGTGCAAAACCCAGGCAAAACAGAGCAGGAGACATCCTACGCGTAGGATGTCTACTGGGGCTTAGTAAAGAGAAAAGCTGACTGAGGACATAGGGTGATGTTCCAATTGACTCGAGGGTTCCAGAATTTCTTTCAGAAGTGAATTTGGACCTTGTTTGACCTTTTGATGGAGTAAAGACAGAATTAAGACTTTCCATGTAAATTGACCAACATCTGAGGGAAGTACAATTCCAGATTAGCAGACCTAATCCAGAACATCAGAAGTGTATAAAATACAGTAGTGGTTGGGGTCAACCCTCCAGTTACACCAATCATTACTAAGACCACCTCTAGCGGTTAAATGCTTTGATTTGATTGCCAAAATTAAACGCTTTTGTGTACATGTATATTCAGCGGCAAAGCAAGAAGTTGAGCATAAACTGATCCTTTACCAGGTGAGTGGTTGGATTTGTGATAAATTGCATTCCTAAGTTTGATGAATTTAAGATCAGGAAGACACATTCTTAGAGATCAAAAGGTAGCAGGTGATCGGGGTAGCTTAGTGTCCACTGAGGAGAGTGTAACTCAGGCAAGGCTAAATCCATTAGCACCGATCATTGAGGAGGGTAGTGATATTGACACTTCCTTCGATAAGTCCTTCTTCATGATGGGTAGTCAACAGCCAGGAGGTTTCTCCAATGAAGGACCAATGCCAGGAGGAAGCACCTCCCAAAATCCTTTGAACGATTCCAAGATTACTATAATCTTCTTAGAAGGAACAAACTCTAGGGGAGCCCTAGTTTATTCTGACTATCGAGGACGCAAGTGTATTTGTATTGAAGAAAGACCTGCTCAGAGATTGGAAACAATTCGAGTCTATGATGATGAAGATAGATTCCGAGACGAAAAGGGGAACCACTATCTGATAGTTAGTAACCCTGAGGATTACAACAGATATGGAGATAACGTGGCGAAAGGAAAAATGGTTTCAGTAACTCAAGAATCGCCTTCAAACATTGATCGACCTGGAGCTCTTTTTATGTATAATAAGAAAACAACCAGGGTCTCAACCTATAATGAGAATGTGGGGATTTACAATCATGAGAGCGAGGGAATAGTCTCCTACTTTCGATGCAAAGAACCCTACCCAAACGAATTAAGCAAAGACAAGTTTCTTTACTTATTCTCTTATGAAATTGCTATGGGGAAGGATATTGTTTTTGTTGATAGGTACGGGCGAGAATACAAACGTATTCTCCCAAAGGAGGTAGAAAAAGCAACAGTTCCAAAAACATCAACATATGCCCCCGAAGAAGTGCCAAGGGTCACCTACACCCCTAGCAAGTCGATAAATCCCTTTTCAGAAGATTATGATGCGACCTCACATTCTACTCGACAACAGACGTTCAACTACCAAAACCAACCAGCAACCCAGCCATCATTGCAGGCATGGCTTTGACAGAGTGCAACATTAGAAGAGATGGTTATCAAGCCGCACGAGGGCTAAGGGATTTACAAGAACCACCACTCTATTCATGGTATCAAGGCGAGAGTAAGCCAAAAACTCAAGGTTCAACAGAGCCTGGAAGACCACCCATAGAACGAGTTCGAAGAGATGAACCATCTCTTGCAAGAACCGTTAGAAATTACGGCTTAGGAGCGCCACTGGGAGAGGAACCGCTCACTACAAAAGGCCAGAGGAGGTATATCGATTAGGACGAGGAGATCCAATGATGAGATTTGTAGACCATCGTAGAATTAGACCTTCTCAAGTGCAAAAATGGATAAACAAGAAATACACTGCAAGCAGAGATCCTATGGGGATCATGTAGTAGCCTTTGTGCGTGTAATTAGAGCCAAAGATGTGTTAAACTTCCCTACCCAATTTGCAGGGTTTGGACTAACCCTAGAGGAGGATGCTGCTACTTGGTTTGACTCTGTGGAGCGTAGAGCCTTTGAGTCTATGGAGGAGGTGTTTGACGAGTTTATTGAGGAATTCTCACAAAGGGGGATAGCTCATAATACAGTCTCACAAATCCATAAATTCAAACATAAGGAAGGGGAATCTGTGTGAAAGGCAGTCCTACGACTAAACAGATATGTTAAGTTCTGCCCTGTGGAAGAACTGCCAACTCACTCCAGACTTATACTTATATTTATTCAAGGACTAAGAAACGCAGATCTCCAGAAGGACTTACATATAAAGAGGAGCACGATGTTAAATGAGTTAACTAAGGAGGCTCTTTATCTTGTAGACAATTGTGTGGTCTACAAAGAGAGTGAATTCAAGGATCTTGATGACCATTCATCCTCACAACAAAGTGGAAGCAAGTCCGTTAAGACAACACCAAAAGAAGAAGTAGCCGTAAGCCAGGAGCAGCTTGTAGAAGAAGTGCTAAAAAAGATTAACCTGTACGCCAAGCCTCAGGCTAAACAGCCAAAATGGTGTGCTATTGAACAAAAATGGACAAACCATGTGACGGAGGAATGTTATTATAACAAGAGATATGTGAGAGAGAGACCTTATGCTCCCCAGGCTCAGGTAGCATCTCCTCAACTTCCACCGATGCCTAGGTATCAAGCAGGCAACGTACCAGGACCTGTAGGTGTAGAAAGACCACAACCAGTGTTGGGGTAGCAACCACCCCTACCAGGATTACGACCAATCGTCATAAGATACACACCAACAGTAACCAAACCAGAAGAGAAGGCTTTGGTGCCTATGCATGCATATTACGAAGATCCCAATGGATATGCTGCAAATCCTGTCTATTATCCATCGGAAGAACCCCCAACGCCAGAACCATGGAGCATGATGGGAAGTGCAGGACCACCAACAGCTGCACAGGCAGCAGGAGAAGGAAGATATAGCTTGGATGAACGAACATTGTTGCTCATAGCCAACGGAGGCATGGGCGGGTAGAGACATGCATACCAACAAAGAGGAGCTCAAGGAGCACCTCAACAACCTAAGGGACCCTGCTACAAGTGTGGTGGAGACCATTGGCTAAGAGACTGTCCTCATGATGAAATCATTAGAGTCGATGCATATTGCAACGAGTGTGGAATTACTCATTTGATTCTTGATTGCCCTAAGAACCCGAGCAAAGGAGCAAAAACTACCTTGAACATGCTGGAAGCAGTGCCTTCCAGTGGAGGGTCAAAAAACGAGACAGTAATACCTATTCAGGCAGTGACACGAGCCCAAGCTCAAAGAATGACAAATGAACCGATAATTGAAGAGACAAAAACCGATACCCCAAGTTCAGAAATGAAAAATTAGAGAAGCACTTGGAAAGCAAGAAAGGTGCGTATAAAAGCCAGGAAAGAACGAGAGCAAACGGTTCTATCTGAGGAGTTGAAACACACGAAGGATAAGTTAGAGCGGTTAGAGGGTCTAGCTAGCCTAAGCTCACACACTGCGGCAACCCTAGCACCCAAGGAAATAGCAGAACCCAAAAGTGCAGGATCAGGAGGATCAGTGTTGGCAGAAGAGGTAAATGAGCAGTTAGACACACTTTTAAAAACCTACAAAGCCAGACTCAAAAACAACCAAACCCAAGAGCAAAGATGGATGACTTATCCATATGCTGAGATAGAAAAACAGAGGTTGGAAATGTGTCGAAAGAGAAAAATGAGATCTTACCTCCTATTGAAGAATTTGAGGCAAGATCACAAATGAACTTTGATATGCATTCACAAGGGGGAGACCAGGGATCAATTAGTTCGGGGCACAGCCAACGAGACTCGTTGAAAACTCTACCCTCTTACCTAGGTGAGTATGAAGCCAAGTCTGAGGTGAGAGCAATCCCATCTCAAAGACTTTCTTCTAACAGAGTGATGGATTCACAAGGGTTGATTGAGTTATTGTCCACCCCTGTGGCATGCACAATCACATTAGCCAAACTCCTGAGGTACGACCAAACATGTGGACCACCATAGGCAAATGCTTAGAAAAATTTAGAGTAAAAGACCCCACCTCGAAGCTTCAAGAAGGGATCAGAGAATTGGACAAGCCTCAACTAAATACTAAGCCAGTATCTTTAAACAAGGTTGGAGAATACTGCGAGGGAGAAGATGGAAACACCATGCTACCAGTAGAATTCTAAGGAGTAGTTTCCAAAGCTATTCTTGACACCAGAGCAGGAGTCGCTATCGCCACCAGGGAAATCTAGAAAAAATGGGGAAAATCGGCTTTGAGAGCTACCAGAATGAAATTGCAACTGGCAGATGAGTTCATGGAAAAACCTCTAGGACTCTTAGAAAAAGTAATTGTCACCTCATGTGGAATCGAGTATGAGCATACATTTGCAATAGTCGATTTCGACAAAAAGAACAATTACGAGATCATCTTGGGAAGACCATTCATGAGACAATTTGAAGATGGTCCAGGATTGGGGTTACGACCACATATACCTCAGACATGGCGAGACTACAACCAAAATACACCTGAAAGACCATAGTTACAAAGATGTTAACTAGACACCAGTGGAAGAGTTTGATTCAGCTACATTGGCAGGGTCCGAACTCCCAGCATGGTTAGGGCAAAAAAAGGAGCTATGGATGTGCGGAGCTTCACATTGTGGGAGCTTAAAAAGAGAGGAATGCGTCTTAGAAAGAGCTATTGAGGACAAGGATTATATTCCGGAACCTTTTCCCGAAGATGCCTTAGAACCTCTGGAATGGGAACACATACTAGCAACATTGGATGTCTGTACCATTACAGATAGCCCAACGATAAAATTTTGCGATAAGGAAGGCTATGATGTGCTACCCTATTACATGGTAAGCATTATACTAGCACGGGATGAGAATGTAGAACCTCCAGAACAAGAAGAGTTTTATAACTCCTCTGAGCATCTGGAGGTAAATAACGATGCAGATAACGAGTGTTTAGACAGCTCAAGAGAGCGTGGGGAGAAAACAGTGAATATCAAGTTTTATGATTTTGCCAATCAGCACCCTAGATGCTAGGAACGCTATATGAAAAAACGAGCATAAAACAAAATGAGAGAAAACCTGATGCCCAGGATAAAAGATAAAACTCACTATCTAGTGCTTGTCAAGGCAGAAGATTGTGTAAAAGACCAAATATCAGGAAGATTCTCAAAAGTTCGAAGGGAACGGACGCAAGAGGAAATAAAACAAGTACGGAAGGCTAAAACAGAAACAAAATCAAAAAAATCTCAAAAATCAAAACAAGAAAAAACAAAAGACTCAGAGTGGACCAAATTGGAGCGTAAAAAGAAATACCAAGAACTAAAACGGTCATTACAAGAGGTATGGACGACTGAGGAAGAAAGTGATGGGAAGGAGGAGTCAGAAAAAGGAAACATGAATGTATCATCCCACTATCGAAAATTCACCATCCAGGACAGAAAAATCATAATGACACCACCAGTTAGGGAAAGAATAAACCAGGAATCTTACGATGGACCGGAAAATGCAAATGGATAGATCTCACTGCGCCAGGCGAAAAGCCTCAACCAGTCTATATTGCAACCGATTTAGAGCTTGAAGAAGAAGAACAGTTAACACAACTTCTCAAGAAGTATAAAGATGTGTTTGCATGGTCTTACAAAGACCTCAAAGGAGTTGATCCATCGATATGCCAATATACGATTCCTTTGAAATCAGATGCCAAACCTAGCAAACATCGTCCTTACACATATAATGACACATTTGCTAAACGAATCAAAGAGGAAATTTACAAGCTGATGGATGTTGAGTTCATTTATGAAATCAAACATACAGATTGGGTGTCACCCATTGTGGTTGTCCCCAAAAATAACAGAAAGCTGTGAGTGTGTGTGAACCTCAAAAAGATAAATGTAGCCACCATAAGGGATAATTATCCCTTACCGATCACACAACATGTACTTGAGAGGGTGGCTGGGAAACGGCCTTATTCCTTTCTAGATGGGTTTTCAGGGTATAATCAGCTGGCAATTGCAATAGAGGATCAACACAAAACAGCATTTGCCACAGAATGAGAAATATATGCGTATAGAGTTATGCCTTTTGGCTTAACCAATGCCCCAGCTACCTTTCAAAGGTTAATGACTCATGCGTTCAAAGAATACCTAAGAATATTTTTAGAAATATATATGGATGATCTTTGTGTACACTCTCTTTTACGAGAAGAACATGTTGACCATTTACAGAAGGTATTTGAGAAATGCAGAACATATCGAATCTGTCTTAACCCAGAAAAGTGCATTTTTTTGGTTAGGCAAGGCCGCATCTTAGGACATATTGTCTCAAGAAATGGCATAACCACTGACCTAGACAAAATCAAAGTCATAGTAGACTTGCCCAAGCCTACTAATGCCAAACAAGTACAATCCTTCATGGGACACTGCGGATATTATCGAAGATTCATATATATGTATGCAGTCATTGCACAACCTCTGTATCGTTTGTTAGTTAGTTTCGACTGGACTGAGGAGTGTGAAACTTCATTCCAAAAGCTTAAGGAAAACCTTGTATCAGCACCTGTACTTAAAGCACCAAATTGGGAAAAGATATTCCATGTTCACATTGATGCTTCTACATATGCAATTGGGAGTATTCTGGCTCAACCTGGAGACGGAACAATGGATTTCCCAGTTTGTTATGCAAGCCGACAGTTAAATAGTGCAGAAAAGAACTACACAACCATTGAAAGAGAGGGGTTAGGAATGATTTATGTTGTAAAGAAATTTCGGCATTATTTGCTCGCAAACAAATTTGTGTTCTTTACAGATCATCAAGCTCTTTTGTATCTAGTAAATAAACCATGCAATACTGGAAGAATTGTACACTGGTTTATTATATTGTTAGAGTTTGATTTCACAGTGGTGGTCAAAAAGGGTAAGACTCATCTACGGGCGGATCATCTTTCGAGGCTGCACAACGGGGAAGCTCTGGAAGGAGTAGATGATGACATACCAAATGCTTATCTTTTCAATATTGAAATGATACCCAAATGGTCTCAGGAAATTGTTAGCATTCTTTCCTTTGGAGGTAGATTTGATAACAAGGAAGACAGATCCAAACAACAAACAATTCAACAAACAAAAAACTTCCAGTTGATTGCAGGATGGCTGTATCATCTAGAATCGGACCAGATTCTACGATTATGTATAAATCCGGAGGAATTTGAGTGTTATCTTGAAGAAGCACACGTCCAGGATTGTGCATTTCATTGTTCAACAATGAAAACACACCAACACGACTGAAACAATTAGGAGTTTATTGACCAACTATGTATGCTGACACACACGCTTATGTTAACAATTGTACTATATGTAGTGCCAAACGACCAGTGGATCTTGCGACATTGTTTCAGGCAAACATTGCACCTGCATGGAGTCAATATATCATTGATTTCTTAACCACAAGGATATTTTCTGAAAACTTAACAAAAGCACGGAAAAGGGCTATAGAGATGGAGGCTCGCGACTTTAGTTTAATTAGGAATCAACTCTATAAGCGAGGAAAGGACAATCAACTTAGAATCTGTGCAAGTGAAAGTGAATACCTTCTGATTCTGGAACACGCACATGGAGAAATAAGTGGAGGCAATTTTTCAGGCGATAAGACAACAAAAATTGTCTTAATCGCAGGAATATAGTGGCCTACATTGCATATGGATGCTGAGGAGTTTGTAAAGCGTTGTGACGCATGTTAGCGCACCAAAGTGCCAATAAGGAGAGATGAGATGCCACTATGGCCAATGATGGGAGCAAGGGCATTTGCAAAATGGGGCATTGATTTTGTGGGACCTATTTCACCTCCTGCATATCGCACCCATACCCAATATATCATTGTGGCTACTCACTATCTCACAAAATGGGCAGAAGCCAAGGCAACACAAAAAGCAGACGCAAGAACCACTGCACAATTTTTGTATGAGAATGTCTTTGTACGATATGGGTTACCAATAGAAATTGTCAGTGATCGAGGAACACATTTTCTTAATGAAGTCATTGAATATCTGCTAGACGAATTCATGGTCATAATAGGAAATCTGCTCCATATCATCCACAAGCAAATGGACAAGCTGAGGCTACAAATAAAACATTGTGCACTGTTCTGACTAAAATTGTATCAGAGTCAAGAACAGACTGGGATCAACAGTTACACTCAACACTATGGGCATACAGGGTAGCGTACAACATGGTGTTTGGTCTAAACGCTATATTACCCATAGAGTTTTTAATTCCAACTCTACGAGTAGCAAAACGCTTAGAATGGACAGGGCATGAGCTCTCTCAAGAGTGGATGATCTTGAAAAGCTAGATGAACTTCGATTGAGAACTGTAGCTTCGATCTATACTAAAAAGAGAAGACAAAAAGAGTTTTTTGACAAGCATGTGCGCACGAAAGAGTTCAAAACAGGTGATTATGTACTTGTTTATACCTTGAAGCAGCATGCCAAGAAACTTAAAAAGCGAGAGATGGGAACCTTTATGATTAGTGACTTATCACAAAGTGGGGCTGTCAAGCTTGCTACATTAGCAAGTGAAGAAATGCCAAATTGGATTAGTGGGTGTCGATTAAAAAAATATCATTTACCACTAACACACGATATGCTTCAAATCCATCAAGAAAAACAACGGATGAAGGAGAAACAGAGGGTACGCGAAGAGGTGCAAGCAAAAGCAAAAGAACGCATTGCAAAAAGACGGCTTCTACGACAACAACAACAATGTGGATCACCGTTGCAAATAAATGCTATTCGACTAACGAGTTTTGCTAAAGACACAATGGAGCAGATAGATTATAATGTGCAGATAGATTGGAATGTGGATGCAGTCAAAATTCAGCATGCACAAGAACAACAGGTGATAGCTTTTGCTCAGCAACCCCGGAAGAACCATATGGCAGCAATACAATCACTGGATAAGGAACCAAAAGAATGGGTGCCACTAAAGAACAACACGATACCCATAGCAAACAAACAGGGGACTACCCACCATGTTCCCTACAAGCATAAAACAACACAAACCGCAGTGAAAAGATCAAGGTTAGCAACCCATGACAAACACGTATGGGTGCGGAAGGATAGAGGTGACATGGCAGACAAACCACAATACAACAGCAGGAGTCAAAAGGAGAAAAGAGTTGAACCAACAAACAAGGGCATAAAAAAGATATGGATCCCAAAGAGAATGCTCAGTAACAACTTTCGTGCGACTCGCATTTGGATCCCAAAACCAAAGCAATAGGAACTCCCTTCAGTACAAGCAACATCGGCATGCACACACACACAACATATGAAACTGGCCAACCGATCTATGTGGGTGCCAATCAGCAGCACAACAATGACAACCGCCGAAGTAGCAATAAACCTACAAAGACCTCTAGAACAAAGCTACCAATGGAAAGCAAAAAAGACAACGACTATGGCCAATTCCGCCACAACAATTCTCCCCAAGGAGACAACCATGGCCATATCGACTGTAGCGGCAAACCAAGCGACTTTTGCACGAAAGACGATCAAACAGAGAGTGGTGGAGTTACAACTTTTACTTGCAAAAAAAATCCGCCAACCAAATTAACAACAAACAGGAAACCTCAATGGCGAATGCCAATAAGCATCTTGCTTATACCCTCTTCTTGCAGAACATTGATTTTTCCATGCATTGACCGAGTATGCATCATATAGGGCCACATTACACGGCCAAACATTAGCACAGTTTTTAACCCATGCACGGCACATACATCGCGGCGATACCTTGTTGTCCGAGAGGACTCCAGCTAGGAGGGGGGGAGGCATTCTCAAATGCGGACCTAATGGAAAAAAGAGCAAAAAAAGGGCATGTTGATTGATTGCGGACCTAATGGAAAAAAAGGGCAAAAAAGGGGTTGTCGTTTGATTGCAAAATTTTCTCGACTAACCCAAGTACATATGCCCTTATACAACATGAATCTACAAGTATATGAGGCCAAACGCCAAATTAAGCCCCTAGGTGTGTGTATATAGGTAAAAATAGCCATTTTTTGGGCAAAATATTAGTAAAACGGAGAAATCCGGCCATAAAAATTGCATGTGAGTGTATATAGTGTTTTGTGGTGATGTTTTTGAGTTATTATGATTTTTGGGGATTTTTTGGGTTTGATTTGCTATTTTCCTTTTAATTTTACTAATTATCGGCAGAAAAACTTCAAAAATACAAGAAGCATGTGAAAAACGATCGTATGGGGATATTCAGTGACTATAGGACAACCTATGGTACAATGGGGGTGCAATTATGTGAATGGGGCGAAAAGTGTGTTTTGGTCGGATTTTGACTGAAACGTCAAATTTCTCGGAAACTGGGCAAATAAAGTCCAAATCAAGAAATTTTTGAGCCTAAACTACATCTCGCAAGAAGTTGGAAGCACATGTCAAATTTCATGGAAAGTGGTTCGGGGACCCCCATTATAAGATTTTTTCACTCCATTTTAAGCTCATTTCTACTATTGCCTTTTGAGAGAGAGCTCTTGCCACCTAGAGCGAACGGGACTTCCAGCAGCTTCTACGACTCGCACGACCACCCGACAGGCTCCAGACATGAGAGGTAGGCTCACCACCTTGAGATTTTCGCGCATGTTTGTTGTTTTGTCGCGAAAACTAGCGTAGGGTTCACACGGGAAGCGAGCAGTAGAGACCTACAAGTAGAAGTGGCCACCTAACGGCTAACCCAAAAGCAATGAGACTTCATCGGCAGCTTAACCTAGCATAGGAGACCACTTTTGAATACCCAAAGGCGGTAGAAAACCATTGGAAAAAACCCTAACTTCTAGAGCCCCGCAAGAGGCCACCAAATGGAAAATCGGCAGAAAGGCGTCCAAATGCTACCAAAACTCATGGGTATGAGCATCTCGACATGCTCGACAAGTCTATATATCCCACATGGCCATAAGGTGACCCGAAGCGGCACTAAACTTCAGAAACGGCATCAAACACACAAAGCGTCAAATAGCTCTCACGGCCAAACCGCATGTCCGTTTGCCACCAAACTTCACGAGCGGCTTTCCTAGACCATCAACAACCAAGTCCTATGGTGGTAGACCACCACAAGTCATCGACGACATGCAAACTCAACCACGGGTGCTTCCAGAGCGACAAATTGCCAAACAGAGCCCCGGTGAAGCCAAAGTCAACAAAAACCATATGGCAAGGATCCCCAAGGGACCGTGAAGCTATGGAGACCAACATCAAGAAATTTCATCGCCGAAAAGCACTCGAAGAGTCAGAAAACGGCTCGGAGGCTCTAAAATCCACACAAGGAGTTTCTTTCTATCTATTCTTTTTTGTTGAAATAGGGCTTAAAAGGGACTCAGGGGGGCTCAGGGCAGGCACCAGTAGCACTCACCATATAAATTTCATCAGGAGACATCCTACACGTAGGATGTCTCAAGGCCAATTCTGGGGACCAAACTCAACATCTCTTATTACACAGCTTCTGAATAGCCTATACATGCTAGCCACCAAGGTTCATCACATTTGGACAAAAATTGACCTCATATGCATCAAAAAATGCAAAGTCAAAGCATAGAGGCAATAATGGGCCATAGACCTACCAAAACTTATCCAAATCACATGAAACTTGCACAATACACTCATGAGCACGTTGCCAAGCTATCTGTGGGGTCACATGTAAAAAATGATGAAATAGACATCCTACGCGTAGGATGTCTAAATGACCAATTTGGCCCCCAGCTCGCATTTTTGAGTTCTAGATCTCTTTATAACACCTTTCTGAGCTCATATATCAAGTTTCAAGCCATTCCCATCACATTTGGCCCCCAACATCTCCAAGATGCACTTTTTGAGCCCAAAAACACTACACATGCTCTTATCAACACCAATTCTTGTCCAAATCAAAATCCAAGAGTAGGGCCATGTTCCACATGCCAAGAGCTACCCCCAAAACCAACTTCAAGTCATTTTGATGAAAAAGACATCCTACGCGTAGGATGTCTCCAGTGTATTTTGACCTACTATGCAAGAACTGACCTCATGGGAGCCACCAACATGGTGCAAGAAGCTTGTATATCAAATTTCAACCCATTTGAATATCATTTTTCCCCTGTTGAGGACCTCCTACCCAATTTGTGAGCCTAAAGCCTAAATTTTCCCAGAATTGCACTTTCCGATGCCCAAACCCAATTTCAATCACATAGCCATGTTGCACAGGTCAAGTGCCACCAGCCTACCAAGTTTCACAAAAAACAGGCAAGGCAGACATCCTACGCGTAGGATGTCTAAATGATAAATTTTTGACCAGAAAGTTACTGTGGGCACATGAAGAGTTTCCCTAGTTCCTTATATGTTTTATTTTCAATTTTCAAGTCATTTGGATAGTTAGAACTCAGTTTCTCAGCTAATATGGAAAAAATGCTAACTTTGGACTACTGCGTGCAACAGGATCTATGGTAGCCGCAAAATCACCTGCAAAGAAGAAGAGGATGACAATAAAAGACTATTTAGAAGAAGTGGAGCCGTTTGTGATCCCAGAAGGAACTCTGAAGCCCACAAGCACATGGATACAGGATGATTTGCTAGAGTCCAATGATCTGAAAATTTACCAAGGCGTATTCAAAGATCCTGAAGGAAATGCAATAGAGCTACCCATGATACCACGGGAGCTCAATGAATTTTTTAGAAGCAAGATGGGAGATTACCTAGAGAAGCTAGACCTCCATAACTACTTTGAAGCTTTGCCAATGGGAATTGACATCAAAAGAGTGTGGGAATTTGTAACCACTATCAAAGAAGATGGAGTGGCCCGAGTCACTGGTCTGCAAGGCAAGCCAGATACCATGATTGTCATCACAGAGAGGGTGGTGGCAGCCGCACTTGACATCTTAAACAAAGGAGATAGTGTGACAAAGCGGTGAGATGAAGTCAAGGTGTACTCAGAAAAGAAGAACAACTACACATTTGAAGATATTGCAAACCCAAAAGTGGCTATCATGAGCCAACTCTACAACCAATACTTCCACATGTGTACAAACCGGCCACAAAAGTACAGGATGCCACCTGGAGCCATTGCTACCACCTTTACCTGGGCAATGCAAAAAACCAAACCAAAAGTGATCAATTATGCTGCTTACATCCATGACAACCTGGTGAAGATGGGGAACAAAAATCCCACCTACATTGTACCGGGTGACTGATAACAAAAGTGCTCTATGGAGCACTGCATGCCAAGGGAAACTGGCATGAACCTCCTTCACAGAATGATTGGCTAAAGCTGAAAGAAGATAAAGAAGAGGAACCGCCCAAAGCACCCAGGGTAGCCACACGATTGAAGCGCCGGTTAGAGACTGTGCTAGAAGAGCCGCCAGAGTCGAAGAAAGGAAAGAAAGAAAGTCTACAAGTGCCAATCAAAGAGACCAAGTCACAGAAAGCGTCACGGCTTGAAAGACTGATGGAAAGCTTCAGAGCCGAAAGAGCACTCAAGGGAGATCTAAGCGAGCTATGGAAGCCATCCCTAGAAGCCATGTCGGGATCATCTCGAAGGGTACACCAAGATCGGTTTGAAGACTACATCAAAACTTTGAGATTTTAGATGCTACAATGGAAAATATCCCGAATATCCCTTTTAGAAAAGAAGAAGTGGACAAAGTACAACTGCAGCTGCTAGAAGAGCAGGAAGGCCAAGAAAGGGAGAGAAAAACCAAGGCAGACAGAGATTTCAAGAAGAAGCCATCAACTCCACCGTCAAGCAGGGAGTCCAGCCCACCCCCATCACCACCTCCTCTTAGCCCTCCACAAACCCAACAAAAGGAGGATGAACACGAAGATTCCAAGCAAGATAAGAGCCAAGAGGAAGAGCTGAAAGAAGAAGCTAAGCCCAAAGATGAGCAGCCAGATCCAGAAGAAAAGAATTTCATAATATCTCTTGATCTACTAGCTGCGGATTACTCTGGAGAAGAGGCAGCTACGGTATCATTTGAGTTGGCAAGCACAAGGCCCAAGGAACAGATGCAGAGCCTGCGGTTAGTAGAACTGAAAGAGATAGCCACAGATACAGTGGACCTACAGACACCAACCAATGATTGGGATGTGGTGATGCAAAAGCTAATCGAGCTCAGGGCAAGATCAATGGCCACTGAGAGTGAGATTGATACTCTCAAGACAAATGAAGTTCTTATCAAGGCTGAAGTCCACTCACTACAAAAACAAGGCCAAGATAATATGGACAAACAAACAAAGCTGCAAGCTAGTTTGGATGCGGCATTACAAAGATGCCAGGAGATGGAATGACAAAATCAGGCAGCAGAAAACAAGCTTCAAAGAGCTAAAGAAGAATACAAGAAAATCAGCAAGTCATTGACAGATGCAGAGAGAGAAAGGGACAACCTGACTCTACAACTTGCTGAAGAGTCCAAAGAAGTGGAAACACTGAGGAATGCCAAGGAAAAGGCAGAGATAGAGCATGAGGCGGGCCAGGATGAGTAATAGAGCTTAAAGATCATATTAGAGTCAAAGATCAGACCATCCAAAGGCTACGAGCATCTCCGGCTAAAGTTCAAGCTACTAGCTCGACTAGCACCACTTCAGAGAATGAGTTGTATGAAGAACAAATGAAGGAGCTCCAAAAGGAGTTAACATTGGAGAAGAGGCAAAGGCTAATGCTGGCAGAGGGGTCTATGGTAATGCAGAACCGCCTGGAAGAAGAGAACAAATCCATGCAAAATGAGCTAGAAGCCGTAAGAACAAAAATGGATGAGGATTTCCAGAGATGGCAAGCAGAAAATGAAGCCATCAAGAGAAAGCTCGAGAAGGCGGAGAAAATCAATGCTGATCTGAACGACCTCCTAGTAAACATGGGAGAGCAAGCGGAAGAGGAAAAGAAGACACTTCAGAAGCAGATAGAAGAGCTGAGAGGCCGCAGCAAACGGAAGAGCAGCAGTTTAGCACCGGGCCAGCCGCAATGGAGGGGATCGACATAGAGAATGTGTCAGATCCAGTGGACACCACCATGCAAGAGGAAATCCTTGTGGGACCCTCACAAGAAACCCATGATCTGACACAAGAAGAAGAAGAAAAGCTACAGAAGGCCAGAGAAGCGGAAGTAAAAGACACAGCCAGAGAAGCATTGGAGTGGGAGCAGAGGGTGTTTAAGTCGATGACAATTCAGAAGATAGATGCCAGTACCCTTCGGTGTGAATGGCTACAGCCTTCTCTCCCATATCCTTTGCTAAAGTACGAAGCTGCTACTATCAACAAATGAATCAAAGAGGAGCCGAGCCAACAGTGCCATTGTACAAAGCAGATATCTCCAAGCCTGAAGGAGTCAAGCTGATAGTGGATTCACAACCCAGGTGGAGAAAGGCATGGCTCACAAAATATCCGCAATATCTAATCCATCTGGTAGAGGCACCTAAAGTGATCAGAGATAACCTCAGTTTCTGCCCTCTACCAAGGATGAGGACATGGAAAGCCCACGAGCTATTGCAGAGAAGCCAGCCCACTTGGCTAAATTACCCGAAGTTGCCAGGCTTGAAGGCAGGCGAGAGAATAAGTGAGCAATACATGGTGAAAACCTTAACGGGCGCCATCAAATTGTTCACTTGCTCGCACCTATCTTGCATCATGATGAGAAAAATATATAAAACCCTTTTGGCAGTCTTCGAAACCTTCAAATCAGGCCAGGCGACAAACAATATCTTTTTCTTTCAAGATACATACAGATGTGCATACGGTCTGTTTGCTCAGCCTTCTCACGAGGTGATACATGCATTATATCAGAGAATCATCTTTTTGCCTTCATATCACCTCCAGGCCTTTGAAGAAGCCTTCTACACCGACTTCTTCACCATCAGCACATATATATTCGGCCCGATCCTACTGGCTCAGCATGCCAGATATGAGTCCCTCCTAAAGATTCACGAAAGCCTACACTGAAGAAGCAGCTCAACTGCCATGTCGGGGACGACATGAACAAGGAGGGGGGGGAGTGTAGGAATTAGTCGAGAGTCGGTCGAGTGTAGATTGACACCCTATGCTTGCTTCTACGCGCCTGCGGGTCGAGCTTCGTCCTTAGCTAACAAATCTTGTTAGGTGAGTTCTCGCTGTGCTGACGTCCATCACAGCGTATCCGCTAACATTTCACATACCACTTATTGTAATAGCACTCCTCAGTACTATGGTTTGTCCACTTTTGCTCTATTGCACACCACTTTGGTTTCTTTTCTTGAGGCTCACCAATTTGAGTGATCCTTTTTAGCAGCTCTTTTATGAGCTTCTCCTGGTTCAATGGTGATTCAATCTTTTGAACTGATGTTGCAAATCTTGAACCACTATTTTGAGAAGAGGAATCATCATCTTGATCCCTGAAATCCCCTTGCTTGTAGGCTGCACAATTGTCTACGAAGAGCTTCTTTTGTCAATTCATTCAGTGTAGTGTTGTTTTTCATATGCAAGTCTTTTTGAAGGTCAATATTTTTTAGTCCTTGAATAGATATGAGCATCAGTCTTGAATGAGTTGGTAGTTCCTCAACAGGACATAATTTCACATATCTCTTCAACCTCAGTGCTACCTTTCGCACAGATTCTCCTTTTTTTTGTTTGAATATGTGGATTTATGAGACATTGTTGTGAGCTATTCCTCTTCGGAAGAATTCCTCAACAAACTCTTCAAACAACTGTTGTATTGTCCCAAACCTTTTTTCTACTAAGTTGAACCATGTAGCAACATCTTCTTCTAGTGTCAAACCAAATCCAGTAAAATGCGTATCAAAATCCCTGACCTCTTTTGCATAGATTACTCTCACAAATGCTGCTACACGGTCTCTAGGGTCCTTGTCCCCTAAATATTTCTTGTTCACCCATTTTTGGATCTTGGATGGTCTAACCCCCTTATAGGGGCCCCTCTGAGAGTCCAAATTTTCCCTAATGGGCTTAAAGCTGTTGTTTGCCATTGGTGCACCTTAGCCCTTTCTACTGTAGACATCACTACTCATAAAACTATCAAGTGTACAAAAACATTAGCGTGATACTTCATTCTCATTGTAAAGTGCAAAAATCAATCAAATACTGAATTTTTTTTGTGCTTCTCTCTGTCCTTTTTCTAAAGCCGGCTGTCTTTTGAGCTGATATGTTCTCTTGTGTATAAGTATTAGTTTAAAACAACAACAACACACACACACACACACACACACACACACACACATTTTCTCAATATTCTTAATTGATGAATATCCTCAAAACTATGTTATGTTTGTAAGAATCTACAATTAGCAAACATGGCATCACACCCCCACCTACACACACACATAAACAATTTAAATTTTTTTGTGTATTGTCACACACAAATTTTTTGGCAAACGGCACGCGAAGGAATATGCACCAAATACTCTGGCCTCTAGGGGTGCTGCTGGTAGAAATATGAGTAAATTGCCAATGGTGCTCGCACAAGCAAATTCCTTATGCCAAGAATCCTTAGCACGCCATTCACAGGAAAATGAAGAGAGGATTTGAAAAAAATAAATATAGTAGGAGTACCTTTCCTTGGGCTCGTCATCAATGTATACACTTGGTGTTGGATATGATGGAATTTTCAAATGTCTCTCTTGTTGACTGCTCAGACAAACAGATGAACAAGTGTTTTCTCACCTTAGACAAGTGTCTCTCTCTTTCTCTCTCTCTCTCTCTCTCTCTCTCTCTCTCTCTCTCTCTTGTTGGAATTAGGGTTGCAGAGAAACACACACAGCTTGGAGAAGACGAAGGAAGCTCAAGGCACACAATGGAGAGTGTGTTACTTAGTGTGCAATGGAAAGATAGATAGCCCTAGAGTGATGGGCGTATATACAATGCACGCACTTTTGGAGGCACGCATTAATCGGTTGGTCTTGGAGTTGATACATGCTCTAGTTGAAGATTCCAAGACAAGAAAGAGGATGGGTGGTACTTTGCTAAGGTTTTTAACAAAAAACAAGAAATAGGTGCCATTTCATATGCTATTTTCAAAACTGCTACTTTTACATGCTTCTCTTAATGTTTCATTTGCCTAAGTTGATGCAGGGCAATATGGAGTTTTTGGATCCTTAAAAAAGCACACAACAAAGTTAAGAGAAGGAGAACTGCTTATGAAGAGGTTTCAAGATGACCCAACAAGCCTACAAGTAGTTGATGAATCGACATTGCAATTTAGAATAAAGAGCCCAAATAGTACCAACCAATGCTATTATGTTTATTTTCAAGGCAATTATTGTGATTGTCCAGACTAGAGCTCAGAATGTAAGCATCTATATGGCACGTGCTTGATAGTTATGCATCACTTTCCCCATTTGAATGACATAATCCCAGTAGTAGAGAATTCCCCTGACATGACGAGGGATTTCAATGAAGATACAACATGCGACACTCCACAAACGTTGGAAGATGTGTTAACCACGATGGAAGAAATAAGAACTTCTATGGTGTCCATCCAAGATGACCTCCCTAAGAAAAGCAACAAAGATATGGGTGCTATTTTGTACCAACTTCAATCCATCAGAGACACTCTTGGATCATTGGCATGCCCAAAGAAGGTCAAAATGCCAGAACGAGGCCACATTCATCAAATTTAAGCGCATACAATGCATACTCGACTTGGCCATGGCATAAAAGCTTCTCATGACCACGAGACATTTTACAAAGAAAACATCAACGTAGTTGTCACCGTGTGCGCCTCACTGGGAACCCAAGAATTTGGTTTCCCCATTGTTGCTCCAAAAATTTGATGGTTAGCCCCTCCATGATTACTTGTCACACATGCCATGCATTATTTCCATTCGCAAAAGGCATTGTCACAACCTCCTTGAATCGTGTATTTTGGGAAAAGAGGCCCACATTTGTGATAAAACCTCTAGTTTCTTTTGTACTATAGTTTCATGTATTTATCCAGATGAAGAAGATGATGAGCGTGCCTTAACTCTATGCAAGAGAGAAACAAATGAGATAATCACAGTATGTGTCATAAAATCTAATATCTAACCAACCCAAATGATTTTCTCATATTAAACTGATCATTTAATGTGGGAGAATACAAGGGAACAAGGGTTAGAATATAGACATGTGCTTAGGGGTCTATCTCAACACAGGGCCAATGGTAAAGGGGTCCAAATGAGAGATGACCCGTCAAAGAGCAAAGCTAGCTAATGGAGCTTAAAGTGCTTGTCGTGCTTGCTGACTAAGGTGCTTGAAGTGCTTGTTGTGCTTTGTTGACTAAGGTGCTTGAGGTGCTTGCCGTGCTTGCTGACTAAGGTGCTTGAGGTGCTTAATGACTAAGGTGCTTGAAGGTAAGGTGTTCAAATCTAATCCCCACCCATGAGGGGGCAAACCCTAATTGTAGGGGCTAGAGAGAGAACACACACACACATTCACTCACACAAGGCAAGCTTGGTACCAAGAAGGCAAATAGGACGGTAGTCAAGCTCCTCCTCGTGTTGCCCTCATAGTGTGCCTAAAGCCTATTGGTTGGCCTCCCAAGGGGTCCTATGATAATTTAGTTGATTTAATTAATTGTTTTTGCATTTATCAAGTCCTCTCTCTCAAATTGGGAAAGGGGGACACTTGTCCCAAGACTACCCTTGTGTTTTGATATGCATTCTACATGTGATTGTCCAGGCTTGCAGGGGTCCAATGAGCTTCAAGCATGAGCTACAAGGGGGGATCGACCAAAGAAAAAAGGGGGGTTGCTTGGGGGGTATACTCTCCCACACACACTCTCATTGTGTAAAGTGCAAAGTGTAAGAGCTCCATCTCCTTCTCCAAGATAATAGAGAAGTTGAGAGCCTACACCAACACTCTTGGATATGGAATGCAAATCCAACCAAGAGCCATGATTCAATGCTTAAGCCTGCCATCTTCTCCATCTTCATTACTATGCTATTATGTATGCTAGCAAGAAGAGTTATGATAAGTGAGGAACTATTTCTTTCTCGTATGGATGTTTCTTCTTCCTCTTCCCTACCCTCATTCCCCGCTAGCTCTCCACCTTTGAAGGTGTTTGAGGCCTTGGGACTGAGGCTTGGGATAGTTAATGTTTTTTGCAAAGTTTATGTTATACTCGTGATGCATGAAGCTTTCCATCTTCATTGCATCACCTAGGTTACAAGGAACACAAAGATTGTATTGTACCAAGTCCCGGGGGATTCGCCATGGAAAACTTATCGCACCACGTAAATGCAGGGGAGGGGGGTTTATTTACAAGTTGCATAAGCGTATAAGTTAGGGGCAGGCCCCCAATAATTTATGTCCCAAGCTTCAAAATAAGGGAGGGGGTATCATATTTATGGGGGGGTTTGGGGGGGGGGGGGGGGGGAGGGACTTGACCCGAGTTGATTACTTGTAATGATTGGTCACCTGTGTAAAATAGAACTCAGAGGAATTTTGGGAAAGTGTTTTTATCAGGCTATACACATCAAATTTTGCATCAATCCGGTCATAGATAAGGGCTGATTTGGAGCAGTTCAAGGGTTGATTTACACTAGCTTTGCATGGGTCAGAATTGGACGAGTAGCCAAAGTGCAGGCTGATTGGGCACATAGTTTGAAATTCAAACTAAGACACATTGAGGGTACATCTAGTTATCAACAGAAGTGGTTCCTCAGTACGTTTCCAGTCACTATGCTACACACACTTTGACTAGTTTTACTCAGTTAGATAATGTGAGACCTAAATTTTATATGTAAGATAGGGGTATGATAGTTTTCTTCATTGATTGTCGTATAAGCGTAGAAAAGGGGGTCATATTCCCTAAAATGATTCGTATATAGGGGTTTTATCAAATTTGTCCGCTCGCAGGTGGCGTCCCGTTTTGTATATAAAGTGAATCCCCCGGGTACCAAGTCTCTCTTGATGGGAGAATCTATACTACAAATGCCTATTAGAGGGGACCGGCTCCACATAAATCCGGTCCTCAACTATTGTCAAGTTCTCTAAACTATCTCTCTTGCAAAAGTATTGTTCAATTAAGTACTATGATTATGTTGCTACCGTCAATTAAGTTCACCCTCTATGCTCTCAAAGTAGTCTCACAAAAAATTTATCTCTAATTTTCTTAATTCCACTATTCTCAAAGTTCATAGGCCATTTTCAATACAGTATGTGCCTCTAACACAAGGATCTTGCTTGTATTCAGGGATCATATCCCTTCACAAAGGTCGTTCAGTTAGCCATGCAAATGCTACATCAAATCTTTACTTGAATTTTGGTGTGTCTCGCTTGAAATTATAGATAACCTTTCTTTGTTGCTTTGTGTGTGAGCTACTATAAGTTTGAGGTACTCATAGATAATGTAAGGTACCCTAGTCTAATTCACCAATCAACAAGCAAGCCCTTTTTGTGTGGAAAGTACCCAAATGTAATCTAGGGTACCCTAGATTACTTCTTTTTAGGTAATCTAGGGTACCCTAGTTTACTTCCCATACCCTACTTGGATGGAAGGTACTCACAGGTAATGTAGGGTACCCTAGATTACTTCCCACAGGTAATCTAGGGTACCCTAGATTACCTTTGGTAAGTAATCTAGGAAACCCTAGATTACTTCACTAACCAAAGAGCAAGCCCTTTTTGTGTGGGAAGTATCCACAGGTAATCTAGGGTACCCCATATTACTTCCTTTAAGTAATCTCTTGGTATGGAAGGTACGCACAGGTAACATAGTGAGCATTTCATTCAAATAGATTCCTAATGAGCATAACAAGAGTGCTTGGGTGGAGAGAGCAGCAAAAAGCATAACACCTATAAAACACAACATCAATTCCCTCGCGGTCTCAGACCCAAGACCTCACACACCTTCGAAGATGGTGAGAGCTAGCGGGATATGAGAGTAGATTGAGAGGAAGAAGGAGTAGTCTTATGAGAAAGAAGTATATCTCCTCACTTAATCACTCATAATAGCTTAGCATAGCTTATTAATTAGCATGGTAGAAGAGATGAGCATGCATTGAAGCTTGGCTCTTGGTTGGATTTGCATCACAAAGCCAAGAGTTGTTGGTGTAGGCCTCCCTTCCCACAAGCTTGGAGTAGTGAATGAGCTTTCCATTAAAGGTTGAGAAGGAGAGAGAGAGTCTTCTTGCTTCACACATGAGATTGTGTGAGTGTGTATGTGATGATGCCTTGCCAAAATCAGCCCCCTCTCTCTCTTGGTCGACCCCTCATACAAATTACTCATGCTGACACCCCATTGGACCTCTCCAAGCTTAGCCAATGAAAATTGAGAAGCATAAGTGATACCTTGTGACATGTGTCCCCCTTTCTCCTCTTGTGAGAGCTTTAGGTAATTAAATAATTCAACTAAACTCTCATTGGACCCCTTTGTCTTCTGGCCAATAGGAATCATGCAAGCCATTAAGCTGTTGAATGCTCATTGGACCCCTCAGGAGACTGTCCAATAGTCTTCTAGAGAGATTAATCCTTATTGATTCTTTTATTATGTGTTTTTAAATGAATTAAACTAGATTTACTCTAGCCTAATTTTCATTGGTCTACCTCTATGGCCATCCAATAGGATTTGAGTGCACCTTGTGGGCAATTGGCCTAAGGAGCTGACATGTGTCCATTATGCCCTTTGTGTAAAGGGAATCCTTTGAGTGTGTGTGTGTATGTTCTCTCACAAGCTTCTCTCTCTTCTCCTACCTTTAGGGCTCCACCCTCCTCTTTAGGAGTCATGAATACTTTTTGGCACACTCACTAAGCATCCAATTTAACTAAGCTTGACCATTGGAAACAACCTATGAATTTTGGAACCTTAGCATTTTGGAAGTCTTAATGGGCTGAACCTTAGGGTCTTTAAAGCCCATTGTTGCACATTGCTCTTTTGCAGATGCCCCCCCCCTTTGGATCCCTTTTTTCCCTCCTTTGGATCCCTACTGTGACCAATCTCCCAGCTTAACCAATATTCTAGCTTTTTGTCCCCTGGTACTTCCCCATATTAAATGATTGGTTTAACATGAAAAAATTATTTAGGAGAATTAGATATTAGTTATTATGAAATTACCTCTGTCTTGAAATTAGGTTGTCCTCGACTATAGGGTAGAGAAGATAAAGCCTATTCATTAGTCCTTTTTCTAGCGGATAGAGGATCCCTATCTTACCCTATGACATCGTTCCACAATGGATGACTAATCCATTTGGCGTTTGAGAGCCTAAGGCTGCCACAAGCATGTTTGCACATTAGTCCTATCAATCTTCCATAATAGAGTGACAAGCTCTACTTGGTGTTTGGGGGACGTCGTCTCCGCAAACTTGATTCTAAGCATGTAAACTACTTAACATTTGTGCAGAATAGAGAAAAAGAGAGTCTTATAAGACAAAAACTTTGTTCATTTTAAACATTTGTACATTTGCTTACTCTAGGGAAGCATTGTAAGCATTGACAAGGTTTAGGTTATCCTTTAATTGTATGCCTTGCATCCATCTAGCATCTTCAAAAGGATAATTTTTAAACTTAATAAGATACCGTCATATAATCTTACCGCCTCTTAATACCTTGTATTCATGTCGGAGAATGGACTCGGGATGCAACACCTCTTCTTGGTCCTCGATCTCTGATGGATCTTTGATAGTTGGTTCTTGAGGTGGCTCTCCTTTATAAGGCTTTAGTAGGCTCACATGAAAATCATTGTATATGAGCCAATGGATGGGCAACTTGAGTTAATAGGCCATCTCATTGATTGGTCTAAGAATTTGGAAGGGACCATAGTACCTTTTTGCTAACTTAGCATAGTACTTTTGGTGTCCTGTAGGATTCTTGCCCGTGGTGTGCCTTAATCGAGCCTTGGTAAATTTAAGTAAGACCCAATCGTTTTCTTTAAAGGCTTGGGCTCTTTTGTGCTTATTAGCAGCAGCCTTTTGCCTTTGCTATGGGACAGAGATAGCATCCTTAATCTTTTGGTGTCCTGTAGGATTCTTGCCCGTGGTGTGCCTTAATCGAGCCTTGGTAAATTTAAGTAAGACCCAATCATTTTCTTTAAAGGCTTGGGCTCTTTTGTGCTTATTAGCAGCAACCTTTTGCCTTTGCTATGAGATAGAGATAGCATCCTTAATCTTTTGGAAAGATTCTTGTAGGTCTCGGCTATACTCATCTACATCAAAGATCTTCCCGTGTACCTTAAGTAGCAGGAGACTTTTTTATCTTCCCTCAATTACCTCGAAAGGTGCTTTTCCTGTGGAAGTATGTACAATGTTATTGTAGGCATACTCCACTAAGGGTAAGTACTTCTCCCATTGGGACCTTTGATCTACTTCTGTTACATAGGCTTTTAGTAGATCAAGAATTGTTAGGTTAGCTATTTCACTTTGGCCATCCGTTTGGGGATGATAGGCCAAAGAGAAATTTAGCATTGTCCCTAAATTCTCAAAGAGACCCTTCTAGAAATTATTGGTCATTCTAGGATCTCTATCCGACACTATGGACATTGGCAAGCCAATGGTACTTGAAGATTTTGATATGAAGAGGGTTGCCATTTGATGGGCTTTGATAGTCTTTTTGACAGGTATAAAATGAGCTTGTTTGCTAAACCTGTCTACTATCATCCATATTCCCGTATTCCCGTAGATTTTCCTTTCAAGGAATTTAACATTGGCAGCCATGCAATCAAACCATGGTGCCCCTAGGATTACATCCTCGTGCTTGAGAGGAGAGATAAAGAAGTCCTCTTTGTCCCACATAGCTTTGGACATGGAGCCTCAATTTCCCAATTAAGGGAGTGGATGAAGCTTCTTGCCCCTTGAAAGCACCATCTGCGGGTAGGACATCTCCCATCTCATAGGCTTGGATGCCTAGCTTGGTGGCCAACTCTATGGATATGAAATTGTGAGTAGACACAGGGTCAAAGAGAATAAAGGAATCATGTTCTCTTACCTTTCCCCAAGCATGGCATAGAGGAGATCCTTTGTGGTGAGCTTCCTCTTCTTGGATTTCGACCAAGGTAGCTCTAGGAGGCTCATGGCGGGTGTTCTTTTGGGGACAAGCACGGTACACATGCCCTTGCTCGACGCACTTGAAACAGCGGTTATCCTTGCGATAACGCTCAAGCTCTTCAGGAGACAGTTTGTGTTTGCCTTTGTAAACTCCCTTCTCCTTAGTTTTGTTGTTATTGGAATTGCCCTTAGGAGGCTTTTGGACATTGTCCTTCCTGTTAGGCTCATTGGAACCCTAGTTTTCCGTGGGCTTAAGATTTCTCTTAGCCCCTGTTTGGAAATTGATTCGTGAAGCCACCATAGTATGGTGTATAACAGCAGATATGGAAAGTGGTCTTTGAGAGTTGACATACTCCACTATTTCTTCAGTTAAGCCCGCACAAAATTGTTGTTTTTGCTCTCCAAAATCCATCTTTTTGAAGACAATGGCTTTGAGATGTAAGTCCCAAAACTTGTCTACATATTTATGAATGGATTTGTAGGGAGAGATCTTCCAGCTTTGTCATTCGGTGGGTACTTTGTCTTTGGCATCGGTGGCCAAAAATGCTTCATGATGGAAGCTCTTAAAGCTTTCCATGTTTGTGGAGCTTCACCGTTGGCCCGTAGGCTAAACCACCATTGCCTGGCGAACTTTTGAAAGTGCATAGCTACATGGTGTAGCTTAGAGGACTCCGTGAAGCCCTCATCTCCAAACGCCACATCAAATTGTTAGATGAAAGCCAAGACTTTGTCCGTAGCACCAAAGGTGCCATTGTAGGTAAGGAAAGAGATGCTCTTTCCTCCCTCTTTGAACTTCTTGAGCTTGGACGACCTCTTCCACGCGGCATAGGATTTCCTATGGCCTCTTCTTTTTTATGGTTCAAAAGTTGCACCATCGCTTTCTTTTTCTTGCCTTGGTCTTCCTTGTCGGCACCATCACTTTCTTCATAAGCGGAAGAGGATGAAGAAGATGGAGAAGAGGGTGACCTCTTTCTCGCCTTTTTATTTCTCTTGTTTTCTATCATCCCTCTTTGAATTATAGTGTGGAGAAGTGTGCCATGGTCTTCTCCGTTTAGGAGGTGATGGAGAGTGTTTTGCCCCCCGACTTTGTGGAGCCATATCCGCCGAGGTGGCAAGAGACTCACTTCTTTCTCATTCTTATGGTGGGGGCTCTTTGAGTTCTCCTTTGGGAAGAAGATGCGTCATCAAGAAGAAAATTTTTGAGCCCTTCGTATGGATCCTCTTCTTCTTCCCAAATCAGAGAGAGGCCTCTTTTGGAAGTCTCACAAGGAGGCTTCCTAGGTACTCTCTCTTCATGGTGGGGAGGTTGGAGAATCCCATGAGCACGAAGCTGCCGTTGCACTTCAGTTTGGAGGGATGGATTACCCATGGCTTGTTGAAGCCTAGTAACAAGGTAGTTAACAAGCATAGGGGCATCATTAGTGGTCTCCTCATTAGCAAAATCAAAGCTATCAAGATTAATTTCACTCTCTTTACTATTGTCAGCCATTCTAACAACTTTTATGTGTAAACTTTTCTAGGTATACTTTGGCACTTCAAGCCCTAGTTGCTACTCCTCTTTACCCCTTTAGAAAAGCACTCAAGCTACTGTACCCATGGCTTAAATACCATTAATTGCAAGGAATAGAAAAGAGGGTCTTTCAACACCAAAACAACACCGACTCGTGTCAAGCTTCTAATAGCTCAATAGTGGTTAAGCCGTAGGCAAGCCCCGTAGGACTCCACTATTAAGACCATAGCTCTCGACGGTGATGCCCCATTATTTGCAGGAAGGCAAGCGCACTGCAAGGCTGAAAAATCCATATTCTACTTACTCAATTGCAATTAATAATACCAACCATTTATAGCTAGCTTCAGGACCTCCCTTCTTGAGCAAGAAAGAGAAACCTTGTGCTTTGATGCCAATGTAAACATTTAATGGCCTAGTAACTTGTGTGTAGCAGAAAATAGCATGAACATAGTGAGCATTTCATTAGAATAGATTCCTAATGAGCATAACAAGAGTGCTTGGGTAAAGAGAGCAACAAAAAGCATAACACCTAGTTAGATAGGCATGAACAATACTTCAAAAGAGAGAGAAATTAAGCTATTGACAACAGTTGAGGACCGGATTTACATGGAGACGGTCCCCTCTCCAAAAGGCTTTGTATTATAGGTTTCACCCATCAAGGGAGACATTTTACAATACAATTCTTTGCATTCCTTCAATAACTAGCTAGTGCAATGAAGGTGGAAGCTTCAAGCACTAAGCAAACACTTATAAAACACAACATCAATTCCCTCACGGTCTCAGACCCAAGACCTCACACACCTTCGAAGATGGTGAGAGCTAGCGGGGTATGAGAGTAGATTGAGAGGAAGAAGGAGTAGTATTACGAGAAAGAAGTATATCTCCTCACTTAATCACTCATAATAGCTTAGCATAGCTTAGTAATTAGCATGGTAGAGGAGATGAGCATGCATTGAAGATTGGCTCTTGGTTGGATTTGCATCACAAAGCCAAGAGTTGTTGGTGTAGGCCTCCCTTCTCACAAGCTTGGAGTAGGTGATGAGCTTTCCATTAAAGCTTGAGAAGGAGAGAGAGAGTCTTCCTGCTTCACCCATGAGATTGTGTGTGTGTGTGTGTGTGATAATGCCTTGTCAAAATCAGCCCCCTCTCTCTCTCTTGGTCGACCCCTCATGCAAATTACTCATGCCGACACCACCCCATTGGACCTCTCCAAGCTTAGCCAATGAAAATTGAGAAGCATAAGTGATAGCCTTGTGATATGTGTCTCCCTTTCCCCTTTTGTGAGAGATTTAGATAATTAAATAATGCAACTAAACTCTCATTGGATCCCTTTCTCTTCTGGCCAATAGGAATCAGGCAAGCCATTGGGCTGCTGAATGCTCATTGGACCCCTTGGGAGACTGTCCAATAGTCTTCTAGAGAGCTTAATTCTTATTGGTTCTTTTATTAAGTGTTTTTAAATGAATTAAACTAGATTTGCTCTAGCCTAATTCTCATTGGTCCACCTCTATGGCCATCCAATAGGATTTGAGTGCACCTTGTGGGCAATTGGCCTAAGGAGCTGACATGTGTCCATTATGCCCTTTGTGTAAAGGGAATCCTTTGAGTGTGTGTGTGTTCTCTCACAAGCTTCTCTCTCTTCTCCTACCTTTAGTGCTCCACCCCTCCTCTTTAGGAGTCATGAAGACTTTTTGGCACACTCACTAAGCATCCAATTTAACTAAGCTTGACCATTGGACACAACCTTTGAATTTTAGAACCTTAGCATTTTGGAAGTCTTAATGGGCTGAACCTTAGGGTCTTTAAAGCCCATTGTTGAACATTGCTCTTTTGCAGATGCCCCCCCCCCCCCCCCCCCCCCCCCCCCCCCCTTTTGGATCCCTATTTTCCCTCCTTTGGTTCCCTACTATGGCCGGTCTGCCAGCTGAACCAATATTCTAGCTTTTCTCCCCTGGTACTTCCCCATATTAAATGATCAGTTTAACATGAGAAAATTATTTAGGAGAATTAGATATTAGTTATTATGACACAAGTAATCTAGGGTACCTAGATTATTTCACAAACTAGAAAGCAACCCCCCTCTTTGTGATTTTGTTACCTATAGGTAATCTAGGGTACCCTAAATTACTTCACAAACCAGAAAGCAACCCCCCTCTTTGTGATTTTGGTAACTACAAGTAATATGTACCCTAGATTGCTTCACAAACAAGAAAGCGACCCCCTTTTTTGTGATTCTAGTACCTACAGGTAATCTAGATTACTTCACTAACAAGAGAACAATTAGATGTCAAGTAGATTAGGGTGTCAAGTAGATTTGGGTGAAGAAGATTGTGATAAAGTAACGTGAGACATCTTGCCTTAATATTTTCCACGCGCGATTTTTATTAGTGTTCTTCATTTCAATCTTGGTGTACATGAGCTCTAATACTTTGTGGGAGGGTGAGCTATTTACGTGAGAGGTAATTTGCGGTAGGAGCTTTGCTACATTTAGAGCTACTTGGAGTGTGAGCCACTCGATCGTACTTTGCTACGTACACATGACAAAGAGAGAAACCTTCATATCTATTAATCTTTTTCGTGCTTACAAATCATCACTAACACAAAGGTTAGCCGTATCATTAACACCAAAGTAATTGCATTTGACACTAATGAACCAACATTGACACCAAAGCAAGAAAAAATTGCTTCCAATGCTTGGGCAACTGACACGTATTGGCATACCTACAAAGCATTACTAACACCAAAGTAAGCCGCATTTAACTCCGATGCTTGGGCAAATAGCAACATCTGATTCAAATTAAACCCATATGTGCTTACATATACCGAATCAAAACTAAGCAAAACTACCACCATCATATGTGGCAAAGACTTTCTCTTGTTGTGCATGTGACAAACTTGCATCAAAAATAGATATCTCGGATCAAAGCAAAGTCAATCTCCCTTTGCTACTCCATTCACGAGACACTTGAATACTTTCAATTTCCACACCATCATGAGAGAACCAATCTTTGGAAGCTATTCAAAGTTACAACATGCCAAAAGAGGAAAACACATTACGACTTGAAACACACCAACATAGCACTTTTGAGTATATGTAAATAGTTTTAAAAACATACCCATTTTCGTGGTTTCTTTTGCATAAGTGCGCCATCGATAAAATTTAACACGATAATCATTGTGTAATACCCACAATCGGTATTATTAGGTTGTTTTGGCATCTAGGACCAAAAGTATACTTCGATATTTAAGCCAAATGCGAGTCCTCGTCAAAATCTTTGATAATTTAACTACTCAAACCAGCATACCTCGATGGAATCGTAGTAGCAAAGATTTTTCGAATCTTCTAGCTCTACCTTCACATGGGAACGGGAACAAAATCAAGAGAAATGTTGCAACACCCTAACAATCAATATAGAAACACGCTTCACTAAAATTTATCAAAAAAGTTATATAACATCTCATTAACAAAGCACACTACCACAAGAACTCTTGGAAGAACTTTGTCATTAGGCCCATATTCATGGAATCAAAAAAGAGAATCGATGACTGGTTTGGACTTAACCCACTTAGACGCCGGATATGTGCATTGTAAAATACGAAGAGAGTCCAATGGAATCTACAAAAAAACCAAGCAACACTTGTCAACCAAAACATCTTTATGATATGAAAATGGTAATGTTGAGTTGCTGAAATAAGATACATACTCATGAACTAGGGGAAAGAAGGTGAGCATAGTACCGCTGAGATCTTTTCTTCCAAAATAATTAGTGAATCTCTTCGTATTGGCCTTTGAATTTTTCAATACAAAGGCATACCACAAACTATTGACAAAGTGAATCTACTCTAAGATTTCAGGTGCAAGAGTATTCTCCTTCCACCTTTAATACATTCACGGATAGTGCACCTCATTATAGAACTACATGCACTTTCATAATACACACTTGCACAATGAAATTTATACTCACATTAAATATAGATTCATTAAATTGCTAGAAGCGTCACATTGTAGGAGATCATTCACAAGCTCCATGGGGTAGTCCACATTAAGACCAATCTTTTTGAATGAACGTGACACACTAACCCCTCTTGTAAGCTACACAAAAAATAAAACACTTACTCATTACTTTTTTATTGAACAAGAACACATAATCCAAGCATGGAATATGTACCTCTCAAGAACTGCATCCACATGTTTACTAGTTGAACTTTTATAATTGATCTTTTGGGTACCCACATCGATGAAGATTGATCTTGAGTTGCTACTATCCGGACACGTGATGTTTATGGGAGAGTGTACCACATTTGAAGCTCCTAACTTAGGCTTCATACCAACGGAGTCATATCCTAACTCTCTAATACAAGTCGACTTCAATAAGAGCAAAAAATTTAAACTAACCTGACGTATTTGATCAAATCCTTCATCTTTTCTTCCATCAAAGAAACGCGATGTGGCATGCCATCTTCCCATAGCTTCATTTCGGTTTCCATGTAGGCTTGGAACCATGTGTCTTATGAGAGATCCTCCTTGTCATGCACTTTGTCCCAGCAAAGGGGAGCTCTCTCCTCAAGATCTTTCCTATGTTTTTTGTGAGCATTATTTAATGTAACTTCAATGTTGTTGAAATGTATCTCAGATTGTCGTAAGACCCATTGATGGGCATTGCTTGACCTACATGAAGCCTTAGGCCACCGTGACAAACCTTTTGGAATGTCCACATGGATACCATGAACACTTGAAGGTATCGCACCATGTCCATTAGCTTTTCAAAGGCGTATTTCTTGTTTGGACATGTCTATGAAGAGCGAAAATAATGTACGACCTCGTTATCTCGATCACACTTCACCTCAATGTATGGCTCATTCACCTGCAGTAGCGATGAGATAGAAATGGCAAATTGCTTAAGATTACCAAATACCTAAGATGCGAATGCATGGCCTAAGAAATCAACAAATGCCCCTTATGTGAGGAACGGTTTACTAAAATGGTCATGTTGATCCAAAGGAAATGACATCCAATACACAGATCCACACTCAATTGTTTGCAAAAGAGAGTACCCTCTTTTCAATGGAGAGAGAGAGAGAGAGAGAGAGAGAGAGAGAGAGAGAGAGAGAGAGAGAGATGGATCAATTCTTTCAATTATACAACCATAACCTTATTTGAATGCCACTTCTTCTAATGCATAACACGCATACATGCACATCCATCCTCATTTGTGGTGGAGACCCCTCTTAAAACAAATTAAGTATCAAACACATAACCCAAAATCAGATGGCCTTCCGTATTCCCATCCCTATTCATGTAAATCCACATATATCTTCACTTCATACATATGCCTATATACTCCAAATTGATACTTAGTACACCTATACATTGAGGCCGATAGCAAAATGTTCAATAATGAAAGCAAAGACAACCTAACTTAAACCCACCGACACAGGCGTTCAAGTGAACAATAGGGGCTCATCAATGCCATATCGAGTGTGCCATTAAATAAGTTTTTATTCATTAAATAATCCTGCATTCTCATTCACGAAATGGACTTAAGTTAGCAAGGTTTTCGAGTGATGCCCAACTCAGAAGGCAAGATACCCACGAGGAGGTTTCCATGCAAGGATTAGCTCCTCCAGCCTTTGCACATTCCCTATTTGCTATGGCAATTGATCGGAGATGGCATTGAAACTGAGATCGAGATGCTTCAGGCTCTTCAATTCCCAAACCCCCATAGAGATATTGCCCTTAAGGTTCATGTTGGCCAAAGAGAGAGAAGTGACTCTGCCATTTGTGCACACATCCATAATCATGCTCTCAAAGACAAGCAACTAAGCATTCCTCTCTCTCTCTCTCTCTCTAATCTACAATGGAAGCGAAGCGCAGCTACCTCATGGTTTACAGAACCGGTTGGCTCTGTCGAATGTCTGCTTCATCTCTCGGTTGCCAAACTTTCGCTTTAATAGCCTATATCGATTGTGGCATGGAAGCCTCATCCGATTGCTCTCTCTCCACTGGATGTACCTGCTGCTGAAGATGTGCTTCAATCAGGTCCTTGGACTGAGGCTCTCGAGCCTCATCTGACTCCTCTTGCTCGGCTTCATGCAGTTGCTCCCTTGGCCCCACCTCTCTAGCTTCACAGCCCTCCCCAATTGCTAGCCACATGCAGCAGGTAGACCCAACGAGAGTCCGTTCTCTCTCGCGCTTCCTCCCCCTCCCTCTACCCACACAGACAAGCATGCCGAAAAAGGTGGACCAACTTAATTTTAGACCTCCAGCCATCGACGACCCTGATTGCTCGAAGCACCAAGGGCTTTGATCCCATCCCATGCCGCCCGGGGTGGGATGGGATCATTTGGTGTTCACTTGGAGATCACTTTGGTATGGTTGGGGTCACACAGTGATCATTTTGGAATAGGTAGATTCACAAGGTGATTACGTCTCAATTGGGAATCCCACGGAGATCACTTGATGTTCACTTTGAGTGTCCTTGCGGTTCACTTCGATTGTGATCACACGACGATCATTTGGGGATTAAACCGCCATTGAACGGTGCAAAACCAATCCCGCCGCCCCTAGGCACCAAATAATCACGAGCCCCCCCCCCCCCAACCAAAAGTTTGCAGGAAGCGTGAGCATCGCACGAGGAGAAAGCCTAGCCTATGCCACGTTCATGAAAAGGGCTCACAACCTTCACAAGAAATTTTCCTCCTCATCACTACGCAGGGTCTCGGAGAGAGTGCCTTTACATCCCGTCTTCATCTCGGTCATCCTTCCCTTTGTCTTCTTCGTATTTGCTTTCTCCGCAGCTCCATCTCCGTAAGGAATCTTCTTCCTTCCTCTGCTTGTCTATTTTGTTGGCTCGTATATGCTTGCATGCAATCACGGTCTTTCTTCACCGTGTTTTTCTGATTTTCTCTGCATGCGTTTCCATTACCGACCGTTTGGACTGCTTGAAATTTTCTGTGCAGGCCGTCCTCATCCCGATCTGTTGCCTCTTTGAACGTTTTCGGCATCCATGGCCGCCACACCTGCTAGCTTTGCGACCATTTCCCAGGTTTGATGGCTACTTGCTCTTTAGCACTGCGTGCTGACGTTACAAACATTCATTTGAGGTCTTGCATGTTCTTTCCGTTTCATCTTCAGGCCAGTAATGCCCCAGCCCTCAAGCTATGCGGCCTTAGAAAGGCTGCGTTCGCATGCCCAGCAGATAATGAATTTTCCCTTCTCAAGATAAAGGTTGGTCTCACAAGAAAGAGCCCATGTTTCATGGATAGCAGATCTTGCTCTCATAATCACAATTCTAGATATAAGTGCAGGCCTTTCCTTAGTGCGCGATTTCCGCTCTCACTTGTTGGTTGATATTTCAGAGTGGAAGTAAGCTCATTATGACCGTGGCCACAGAAGCTTCACGGTTCCATGCTGTTCCTATGGCTCCTCCAGATCCAATCCTTGGTGTTTCCGAAGCTTTTAGAGCTGACAACAGTGACCTGAAGCTAAACTTGGGTGTGGGTGCGTACAGAACTGAAGATCTTCAACCTTATGTTCTCAATGTCGTAAAGAAGGTAAAACTTTTCTGCAGAATGTATGAGCTCCTTGATTTCACACCATCCTCTGTTTAATTTTTTACGTTGAAATAGAGTGTGCAGAGCCATTCATGGGTTTGTATCCATTATTTTTGAATCAATCTGCATCAACTTTTTTTTTGGGGGGGGGGGGGGGGGGGGGGGGGGACGGCGGAGCTGCTCTTATGACCTCCCGTCCTTGCCCCGGAAAATAAAAAGCTCCCTTGTTGCACACATAACAACAAATTTAGAATCAGCATGATGTATGAAGAATGAGAGAACAAAAGGAGAAAAATCTTCTTGTAGAACATTAAAAGATGGAACAAAAGAGGCTTATTGTGCAAAAGGTTAGCTCAAAGATCAAGAGTATTTTCTTGTAGCCAATAAAGACAAGACAACATTGTTGATTCTTGGAAGCTTAGTTGCTTTCCTAGAAAAGGTTATCAATTTTGGGCACTGTGCTTGTCATGGTGCTTGTTCTCCTATTTGCTGTTCTACTCTTTGGGAGAATCTAATCCATTTTTTTGTTACACTTTTCCAGGCAGAGAAGCTTATGTTGGAAAAAGGAGATAACAAGGAAGTAAGTTGGTATTTTATAAGTGTAACTGCATGTGCAAATGCACCAGTTTTAAGTTTTGCATGGGCTAAACTTCATGCAGCTAAGGTTAGCTGTTTTGAATGCCAAATTTATTACTATTGCAGTACCTTCCAATTGAGGGGCTTGCAGCCTTTAACAAGGCAACTGTGGAGTTGCTTCTTGGTGCAGACAATGCGATAATTAAAGAGGGTCGAGTATGTTTATCTTCATTTGACTGGCATGTTATGTTTGGCTTCTCTTCAGAATTTCTCTTCTGGTCTCATTGCTATGGGTTTGCTCAGGTAGCTACCGTGCAATCTCTCTCGGGCACTGGATCCCTGAGACTTGCAGCTGCCTTTATTCAGCGATATATGCCAGGGACAAAGGTTCTTTTATCAGCTCCTACATGGGGTAACGATTTGAACTGTTCCACTTATGTCTTTTTCTACTCGTTTTGGTCTGTTGACTCATTGTGCCCAGAACAGCGGATGTGTTGACCAAGTTGCATGGACTTATTATTTATTATCTTGTCCCAGGAAATCACAAGAACATCTTCAATGATGCGGGGGTGCCCTGGTCAGAGTACAGATATTTTGACCCAAAGACTGTAGGATTGGACTTTGAGGGCATGCTGGCGGATATCAAGGTGGTTTTGCCAACTTTTTTGCTAGGTTTCTGTGATGTGAATCTAGGCAACACTTCTTCAGTACTGAAGATTTTCTCTTCTATATTTTAGGATGCTCCAAGGGGGTCTATCATATTACTACATGGCTGTGCCCACAACCCCACTGGCATTGATCCCACTACGGAGCAGTGGGATGTTATTGCTGATGTCATCCAGGAAAAGGGTCACACAGCCTTCTTTGACGTAGCTTACCAGGCAAGTGTTTTGTAATCCATCTCCCACCACCTCTCTTGCTTTGTTTGAAATTTGGACCATGGGATCACTCTCATCTTCTAATTCTACTGCTGCACCAGGGTTTTGCTAGTGGCAGTCTAGATGATGATGCTAGCTCGGTCAGACGTTTTGCTGCCCGAGGGATGGAGCTCTTCGTGGCACAGTCTTACAGCAAGAATTTGGGTTTATATGCTGAGCGAATTGGGGCAACAAATGTCATTACTACCTCTTCTGAGCTTGCTGTCCGGTATGTGGCGGGATTTGTTTATTGCTTGTTACGGAAAGTGGCTCATTTTTTGCGCTTTTTAGTGATTCCTGAATAACTTTGCCCAGCATTAAAAGCCAGCTGAAACGATTAGCACGCCCCATGTACTCGAACCCTCCAGTTCATGGAGCTCGAATTGTTGCGAATGTTGTTGGGAATCATACTTTGTTTGATGAATGGAGGGCAGAAATGCAGCTAATGGCAGGAAGAATCAAAGAAGTGAGGCAGAAGCTGTATGATGAGCTGACAGCAAAGGATAAAAGTGGAAAAGATTGGTCGTTTGTTCTGAAGCAGATTGGGATGTTCTCATACACTGGTCTTTCAAAGACTCAGGTGAGGTGAAAGGGTGCTTTGTGATTCTGTCAGGTCAAATGTCTCATTTTGTTTGTGCAGATAACTAGAAGGTTTTCGAATCTGTGCAGAGTGATAACATGACAGACAAGTGGCATGTGTACATGACCAAGGATGGCCGTATCTCCCTGGCTGGTCTGTCAGCAGCAAAGTGCAGTTATCTTGCTGATGCTATTATAGACTCGTATTATAATGTGCAGTAGAGTATGCAACAGGGGTCAGTGAAAGAAGTCCACAACATTTTTTCTTTGCGGGAGAAGGTCCTGATCTTGAGAAGATAATTCATGTAGAAGGTTTGCATTCTGTCATTCATCAATAAAGGATCTCAAAGAACATACAACAGTCAGCTTTTAGCTGGCTTTCGATGCCAGAGTTATAGTGGATAACACAGTTTTGTAGATGTGGAGATAACCTGGAGGACTCGGGAGACTGATTGGCTTCAGTTTTGTTAGGTTTCAATGTTGTGAATTTTGATTGCGACATTCAAATAATGTGGAAAGGAGGCACAGTCAATCACTGCTCTCACTTGTAAAGACAGGTTAAGCTTCCTTTTTTTGAAGGGCTTCTTTAATGGAAGAAACAGTAATACTTAATAACCCGTCTAATTTCTTGTCTATCTATTGTGTGACTGTGGAAATTAATGGGTAAAACAAGATGGGTGTTAATACAGTTGCCTTCTCACACAAGATTGTAGAAATGGAATTGGTGTGTTTGTGGAGGCGGGTGAGAGAGGGAAATGAAATGAAATGAAATGTTATATTAACGTCTTCAAAAGGCCAAAATGACCTACGAGACCAGAGCGTTACAATGTGGTGAATCTGACACAAAGTCAGAGTAACAAAATGAAATGACAAAATGTTAAACTGATAAAATAAAAGTACTATGGGATCCTAAACTGGTAGGCGTGAACTAAGCAGCTAGCTGGGGGTAGCTAAATCACAAGTCATTGGAGATCCAGCATCGGTCGTTGGCGGATCTCATCAATCTCCTCCATGGACAGTAGTCTGATCGGGCGTCGTGCATGTTGGGCCAAAGTGGTCCGAATCCTTTGATGTAGCCTCTGTCGATGCTATGAAGTCCTCTGCAGTTGTGGGTGTTTCGATCTCCCTAGCTCAACCGCTTGATCGATCAGCGTACCTCTGGTGTGAGGCAATGAGATCTGCTGTGGTAGTAGCTCCTCTGGGTGTCCAGTGTTTGCTCTATAGAAGTCCGTGATGTGTCTTCTCTGAGACTGGCTAGTCTCTCCTCTCATCAGGCTCTCTTTGTGTCTGCGCAGCTTGAGCAGAAACAAACCTAGACATCTATGATCCTCATACCTCATGACTTTGGGGAGAGGTCCAAAGCCCTCTCTGAAAAGGACCCTCAATTTACCCCGTCGTTACCCACCCCGAGTTCACCCCTAGTTCACCGGCCTTGTAGGGTATGGGTTGAACTCAAGAACTCCCAAATGTCACACAAAAGCCCTATTGTCATGCTAGCACGTGTAGTTGCCATGTCGGCACGATAGACGGTCACACCTTAGTTTACCCACCCTTAGTTCACTCCTAGTTCATCGAACAATCGGACAGCTGATGTCAAAGCTACTATGTGCCCCCAAATTTGGGCCTTGGATATACTTTGGCCAACCCCTATGTTATATAGTGAACCCCCCCCCACCCCCCCCCCACCACACACAAAAAAAAAAAACACACATACAAATTAATAAATCATGATTTTGTTACCTACGTTGATAATTTTCCTCTCAAAACTTGGCTACTTTCTTATTTTGAATATATACTTGAATCTGTCATTTTTTGGTGTTATGGTCTTTCTGTTGTGATTACACAAAAGAAAGGAAAAGAATAACTTGATTGGTTATAATGATTCAAAAAATATGTTATACCTTTCGTTTTTTAAAAGTTGCTTCTTTGAGAAGGAAATTCTTTGTGAAGAGTTGATTCTCTTTCTTTGGTTCTTTTCAGAAGATTTTTCAACAATTAAGAGATATCGAGGAAAAAGAGGTCCTATGGCCCTTACCTATTGTCAAAAGAAGGGGGGGGGTATGTGACATTTTGCCCTACCCTCCCTCAAACTAATTGGAAAAGCTCCCTCCTCTCACGTTTTTTGGCTAAACATTCACAAGAAGTTTTGGACAGATTCTCACAATAATTCCCACATAATGACTTACCTCAACATCATGTGCTTCTCTGAGGGAGGCACGGCATACCTAGCTAGGTACGATTGGGGGCAGGGGACCGCCGGCCCGGTGGGGGGCCAGTGGTCCCCTGCCCCAAATCGTACCTAGTTAGGTATGCCGTGAGGGATCGAGCCGGTGGTCCCCTTGCCCCCAATCGTACCTAGCTAGGTATGCGGTGCCTCCCTCAGAGAAGCTTATTAGATTGTGCTGGTAATCAGATTGTGCTCATCAAAGGGCTTTAAATTTTTGCAAACTAGTACGATGGTAGGCAACAATAGTACTTTGAAGTTTTCTTATTGGTGTCTTCATTAAACGATTGGAATTTGGAAATTTGATCTATGAATGTAGCAAGTGGTTCATAATTTGGGAAATGTGGTCTTTCTTTGGAACCTTTTTTGCATATGCAAATGGAAAGGTTGATCCTAGCTAAAATGTGACCTTATCTAATAAATTCTAAGAATATGGTGTAATGGTATCCCATCACACTATGACTACTCACACCATGGTTTAAGCTGAATTCTAATAATATGAAATTACTCATAATTATGCCTTAAGCGTATCATAATTTTGGTTCAAAACTATGTATATAAAGGGATTGCATGGTGTAGGGAAAGGACAGTCAATGTCCTTGCAAATTCTAGCTTCTGATAGTGACGCATGGGGTTCCGTGTGCTGATGTGTCAATGCAGTACAGGTTGTTGCAAGCTTGCGTTCCATGTGCTCATTTGGCAAGCATCGAAGCATGCAGATCTCATATTATGAATTTTAATTGCCACTAAATGGATGGTCCAGATTGGCCGCCCCACTCTCCTAGACTTTGACGGGTTGATAATGCTCTAACCTCAAAAAGCATGTGGGACCTTACACTAGCACCAAGTGACCTTATAATGTTTATACATAGAAACTAGCTTGATGGGCTGCAAATTTGTTTTCACTCTTGAATCTAATAAACACTAATTGTGTACTTGAAAACTCACACCTTCTTTTTTTTGGTGGAATTCTATATGGTTTCCAATAGCTAGTAGCCTTAGCAGTTTTGAGATTTGGTGATCTTGATAAATCTATACAGCCTCCGTCTTCTTGATTTATTGAACCCTTATTGAGAGAGAGAGAGAGAGAGAGAGAGAGAGAGAGAGAGAGAGAGAGAGAGAGAGAGAGAGAGACATACATGTACTTCTAGTAAATGAATGTAACTTCATCCATTTCCACACACACTCACATACACACATATGAGTTGCCTTTTGACCATGCCCTCACAACTCTCCCTCCAAAAATGGGGATATTTTGAACTTAAGGTACTACTACGCTTATATAACGTACATTGTTTGATCTTATCAGTTGCCTCTTTTGAGGTACTCAACCACATCAGTAGTGGGGGATTTTTTCACATAAACCCCCCGGGGTGACCGATGCATTTCTTTGGCATTTGACACAAAGCCACCTAGCTTTGATTGCTTACCTCCCTTATAAACATGGAGCCTAAACCCCTTGTGGGACTACTGTCTTCTTAAGGGGTGGAGGTTTTTGCCCTACATGGGATTCCACCCTTCACACGGCACTTGCCTTGCCACTTATTAACTCTTGATATTTAGAGGACTTTTATGACCCATATGTAGTGCACATGCATAATGACTTATCACGCCTAGTATTGTGCCTCACTCCCTGCCACAGTACTGACACTCTCTCTCTCTCTCTCTCTCTCTCTCTCAACCACATGCGGGCTTGTTGCTTATGACAGTACGCCTCTCTCTAACTTAATCCCTACAATGAATACCATGGCGGCCACCTATCGTTTTCTTGGGCCTTGAGATTCGGGTTTGACTGAATGTGCAAATCGTGTGGGAGATCTTCCAAACTTGGCATTTCTTGACGCCTCCACCTATGTAGCTTTCTATATAAGGAGGTGAGAGTTGCTTTGGCCCCTCACTTAGCCTTGTTTTTGCGTTTTGTGTGTGTATGTGAGTGAGGAGAAGGGGCTTTCTTTCCGCCTACTTACTGTGGAGCTATGGAGTTGGTTGAACATGGTGTGGCTTCTCAGGTAATGTGGTTATCTCATGGAAGTACTATGGTTTTTCTCATGTTACCACTTGGTAATTATGACACAAATTTGCTTCACAACGCCTGTTTATGTGTTAGTAGGTTGTCGAGCTGTCTTTTACTATTCAACCTGTTAATGATTGGGCTAAAATCATAATGATACTCACCATTTTTTTTTGTTAAAACAGGCTGAGCTAGTTGTACTAATGTTGATTGACCATAGTTAGTGGTTCAGTATTGCACCGACATTGAAAAATTTGTTATGCTAAAAGGTGCAAAATTAATTAAAGTAAGAGTGGCTACGGATTGACAGTTCTGACACCCTGCCTTTCGAAAACGTGAAGCGTTTGATTGATTCTTATATGTTTTTTTAAAAACCTAGTGGACAAAGTAGTTCTATTTTCTTATGATCTGGCACAACCTGGATTGTGGATACAATGGCATGTGTGTTTCGACGCTAAACATTGGTTCTTTCTGCTCTAGGTATACTACACTGTGCTGTGGTATCTTACTAGTTATAATCGTTTAAATTGAAAGGTTTGATATGGAATGGATTATACATAGTTCTTTTGGGATAATTTTTTGGTACCATTTGGCTCATTCAAAGACCTATACAATAAAAAATGTATAGTACCTCACAAATTGATGAGTATTAAAGACACAAAATGCTTTATGGGCAAAAATTGGGAATAAGACACTTGGATCAAAAGGGGTGGTGGCCTTCTGATCAGAATTTTAGTTATATAAATAGCCATTTAAATTAATTTGTTTAAAAAAATGGGGTATATAATAACCTTATCTATAACTTATATTAATGCACTTGTATCTTAAAAGGAGTGATAATATTTTTTATTACAAGTTTAAAAATAACTTAAAAAAAACTCACACCTTATACTTTCCAAATACAAGAATAAATGATTTAGATTGGACAATAGCTTTTAAGTTAAAAAGGTTGTAAGATAAACATGGATAACAACTAATAAAGTCCATTGACACCTATGAATGTATTTAAGCCTAATGTATATGTTGTCTTGTTGGAATGGATGCAGGTGAGGACTCTATCCTTTCTTTGAATTTTTTTGGCTTAGCTGTTGTCCATCACTATTATACCAAACTCTTGCTACTTTTGTGAAATGATCAGCTCAAATTACCTGTTGTATATAAACACTAGAATGAGACCTCATTCTTATAGCTATGTACAAATATAATTCAAAGGCCGAGTTGTGTTTGTGGAGTTTTTGTGCTACCCCTTGTCACTTGTCTAAAGCAAGCTGTCTTTTGAACTTTCATGTTCTTTTGTGTATATTTATTAGTGTAAAACAACAACACACACGTCCTAAACACAAGGGTCTCCCAGTTTTTTGGGAAAATTGGGACGCTTGCTTTAGGGATTTGTTTGGACTATAGAGCTAAGTCGGATACACTGTCTAGAATTCTTGTTTAGGTGGGCTGGTGCTAGGCAGTCCCTCTTAGACTATAGTTCAAGATTCTTGCTCACGGCTATCCTAGTCTTTTGACTTTGTCTAAAGCAAGCTATCTTTTGAACTTTCATGTTCTTTTGTGTATATTTATTAGTGTAAAACAGCAACACACACGTCCTAAACACAAGGCTCTCCCAGTTTTCTGAGGGAATTGGGACGCTGGATTTAGGGATTTGTTTGGACTATAGAGGTAAATTGGATACACTGTCTAAAATTCTTGTTTAGGTGGGATAGTGCTAGGAGGTCCCTCTTAGACTATAGTTCAAGATTCCTGCTCACGGCTATCGTAGTCTTTTGACTTTTAAACCTCCACATCACTTGCATTCTTCTTCTTTGAAATTGGTGCCCAGTATTGTATCTTCACTTGAAGATAGGTTGCTGAGTCATTGTTCTGATCAATATCTGTTGTTGCTGCCACTCCTAACCAAATTGGATAATTTTCATCACAAGGTTGCACAAGTACAAAGTCTCCCTTTTCCACATCAAGAGTTGGGTTGAACTCCTCAACAGGTTTGTTGTGCATTGGACCACAATAGTGGCCCTCGATTATGTCAAGTACTTCATCTAGACCATCTTCCAGTGGAACTTCAAGAGGATGATCTTGTTCACGTATACTCCTTGGTCAAAAGTCATCAAATGAAGTGTTTTTACTTTGTCCAGGGTTTTGCATAGCTTGCATGAGATTCTCCCAGTACATAAGAACTGGGTTGATCCACCTAGCATACTCACTTTCATCTCCTTTCTCTTGCAAGTGATCTTTCCACCAACTAACATACTTCTTTAATCCTTCCATAACTTTCTCACTATCTTTAACATACTCAAAGGGTGGTAATACTTTTGGAACACCTTCAGGAAGCTTGGCTCCTCCTTGGTCATTTCTCTTCCATAACTCTATACCATTTTCAAGTAACCAATCCACATTTTTAGGGTGTACTTTGTACTGCATCAAAGGTATTCCATCACTCTTATAGAACCTAAATTGCAATAGCTTTGAATGACCCACTAAGCTATCTGCTCCATCATGTAAGAACCCCTTTACAAATCCTTTAAAGTCTGCCACCTTTTGTAGGAGAAAAGGTGCTGGATGCATGCTAACACACTCACTGAAGATCTTCATCAAATGTGGAAATGTAAAAATGGCTTGGTTTCTAAGCTTCTCAGAAAAGCGACTGAACAATGCATCAACGTCTTCATGAGTGTGACCAACCATAAGAAATCCAAGCTGCACAGTGTCAAATACTCCTCGTGCAACCAACAATGATAGGTATGCAAACACATATCGATTCTTATTTTCTGAACCACAATTGTCAAGTTGCAACAACAATGTTTTTTGGCAACCTCTTGAACCCAAATACATTGCCATCCTCCTGTACATGTGCATTAGTAGCAAAGATTGATTGCATCCTTGGACAATCATTTCCCTGTCTAGAAGCAAAATTCTCAGTGTCCACATTCACATTTGTGATTAGATCAGTCTCTGCCTCTTCATTCTGAGCACTCTATTCCTTGCAGTACTAGTTTTTCTCTTTAAGCACTTTCATATGGTGATAGAGAGAAGTGGTAGACAAAACACAATCAAAAATATTTGTTCGTGGTTCTACACTTGAGTTTTCTAAGCTCAAGTCACCAAACATATGTTTATCTCTTCTTTCTAAGTTTCTTAGACATTTTGAGAGAGATGCAATTGTGAAGTTGGGATCACTTGGCCATAATCCAAATGCAAAGTGACCATAAGCTGTTTGTCCATGTCTCCATGAGTGAGCAATCCTGTCAAGGATACTGGAAGCCTCTCAACTCCATTGAGAGATTTTGGAACTCGTTTAATTTGTGGTATAGCAGTCTTACTCTGGTCCATCTTGTCATGTATAATGCACAAGAACTTGGTTGGATTCATTTCTGAAGAGCTCCTCCAAGCATAGTAAAAATTTCTACAGCTCATTTGTTGCAACATGTGTGCTCTCCTCTGTGCCATGTATCTAGCACGCTCCACTTGATTTTTGGTAGACTCCAGGGTGACCTTTATTGATGTGCAAATGTCACATTTAGAGAATGTGCTTGATTTTGATAAAGTGATTGCCTTGAAGACTGTGTTCCACAACCTTGAGAATGTTGGCTGTGACAACGTTTTGTATTTTATTGTGACAAGTGTGTCGTTTACTTCCCGCAAAATGTCCACTTGTTTGTACATCATTGGTAGAACACGTTGAGTTTCCCGAGTGCCATGCATGGTTGTCCTTGACTTATGTGGCATCTGATCTGCATTATTATCTATGAAGCCCTGTATGAGTGCTTTTGCCATCTCAACATGTGTCAATATCTTCCTTATTATTCTAGTGTTTCCATGATTGCCATTGCATGCTCCATCCAAGAATTTTTTATGTAGCATGTAAAATGTTGACTTTCCTATTCCATGCATTACATACCATGCTTTACTACAAACCTTCTTTCCATCAAAAGTAAACTCAAAGCATTACTCTTCTTGATCTTTTCAATGAGCCATGCTCATACAATCCAATACAAATGTGCATCGGCTAGTGTAGCTTTGTCCCCAAAAGTCTGCCCTCGCTTGCATGATTTTGGATTTGTTTCCAATCTGGCAGCATCGCATCTCACAACAATCAATTGTTGCAACTTTGTGAATGTTTGCAGCATCACATTGTTTGTTGAAAGCATGAGCATTACCTTTTTTTTTTCTAGGCCTAACTCTATGTACATAATTCCTTTTCTTACCTGTCCCATCTCTTATATCATAGTCACTGGCAATGGCATCCTGCTCTCTATCATTTTGAGTATGAAGAAGAAGACCTAGTTCTGTACTGGTGATACCTTCTTCAAAACTAGTTTCAGTGTTGTTATCTATGCCATCATCCTCATACTCATCACTGGAAGCATATAAGCTGTCAAGGGAATCTCCCGTTTCTTCCATGAGAGGATCTTGAATACCCTCAATGGCAGAAGAAGATCCAGTGTCTTTGATCAAGGGCTCACCATTCTCAAATGTGAGCTGCATAATAGGCCAGCTTACCAAATTCAAACTTGAAATATCACTTTGATGTGGATGCATCGACCCTTCCACAATGACACCCAAGCTACTCTCACCTAGTTCAGTACAGTTTATAGCCTCATATGGGTGGACCAGCAATACCACTCCATTACCAAGTTTTGTAGATCTATTGTCAGCCCAAAGGATGACTCTTTTCTCTTTCCAACTCGCTCTATCTATCAAGCCATCTTCTTGACCAACAAGAAAATCCTCATCTATTGTGTGAGATTTTCCTCTGTCCATAACAATATTATGCAATGGCCATTTGATGATGCTTCCAACTGCTTGAGACATGGTTCTTGCATCCATTGTGACGAATGGAATCAAGAAGGTGTCATCAAAACTTTCTAGTACATCACCACACATGTTGTGCCAATCATTCAAAACCACAACGTTGAGATGCATCAGTGGAATGAATAACCCCACGAGCTTTCCTTGTGGAACCATCAACAAGAAACACTGAATCACCTTGTTTTGGACCCTGCAATTTTTGAGAAAATCAAGAGATATCAGTAAAATTGTATGTCTGAGCATATAACTCAAAATTTAATGCATTCCCAAGATACACTCACAATTTTGGCAAAAGCTTGCATCCCATTCAATTAAGAAAATCTACACTGAGTCAATCCATGGAGGATGGTAGGAGACTTGAGCTCAAGTTTGAGCTTGTATGTACATCCAAGTGCTAGAAATCTAAAGCTGACAAGAGTTGCAAGATAGGGACTATGTTACATTGCAGAGGCACCCATGGAATTTGATAGGAGGATGGAGCCTTTATGCACATCCAAGTGCTAGAAATATATAGCTCACAAGAGCTACAAAATGGATCTTGAGTTATATTGAATCAACCCATTGGGGATGGTAGGAGGCTCCAACTCAAGTTTGAGCCTAAACGTACATCTAAGTGCTAGAAATCTAAAGCTGAAAATAGGTCCAAGATGGTGCCTAAGTTACAATGCCGGAGCATAGATGGAGCCTAAATGTAGGTCTAAGTGCTAGAAATCTATAGCTTAAAATAGTTGCAAGATGGATCTCAAGCTATATTGAGTCAACCCACGGAGGAAGGTAGGAGGCTCAAGCTCAAGTTTGATCCTAGATGTACATCTAAGTGCTATAAATACCTAGCTAAAAAGAGTTTCACAAAGCCAAAGCTCCATAGAGGCAAGCATGGAATTTTGTAGGTGGCTCGATCTCAAGTTTGAGCCTAGATGTACATCCAAGTGTTAGAAATCTATACTTGTCACACGGGTTGCAAGATGGAGCCCAAGTTACATGGAGGCACCCATGGAATTTGGTAGAAGGCTCAAACTCAAGTTTGAGCATAGATGCACATTCAAGTGTTAGAAATCTACGAGCAACAAGAGGTGTGAGAAAAAACCCAAGCTATGTTGAAGTAGGCTTGAATTTGGAAGGAGACTCAAATTGAAGTTTGAGCTACATTATACATTTAAAGAGTTGTAAGGTGGAGCCAAGGTAATGATGAGCTTTACATCAAACCTAAGTTTCCTTGAATGACCTATCAAAAGAGTCGGAGCTTACAAGAAGGTGAGGCTTCAAAGTAGTTGCATGAGTGGCTCAAACTTAAGTTCTCGAGCCTAGTTAGTCATATAGTTTTCTTTTAGGATAGGACATTAGTTTGAGTATAGGTGGCCTTGGAGATTATGCTATGACAATTGAGCCTTGATGGACATTCAAAATACAATGAGGTTTTTTTCTCAGTTGTTTATGTGTAAATCGAGTCTTGGTGTTTTACGTGTTGTAGTAGGACAATTTTACATGCAAAAAGGTGCCACGAAATCGGTTAAGCAAGAGGGTTGGTGGAGGTGGGTCCCTCAATCATTGATCCTAAGAGGTTTTAGCCAAGGGAAGTCAAAACTATGTCCAACTTGTGAGTATTATTTTCTCAAAAGTCTCAAAAAACTAGTTCTAGACACCCCTAACTTCGTCGAATTTTTTGACCCCTTAAGCGTTGTTTTTTTGAAAACTGTTCATAAAACCTATTGTGTAACAACAGGGTGTAACAACAGGTTTTTTGAACAGGGTTTGTTCACAAAAGCGTAGAGCCGCTCTCAAGCTACAGGCTTATAAAAAAAGTTTTGCAATCGGACTCCGTATGTGAAAGTTATGCTCATTTTCGTGAAAAGTTTTTTTTTCCACTTCTTTTAACCATCATGAAAAACCATTAGTTTTGGTCCACACACCTGAGTTTGCTGATCTAACCTTGGTAGGGTTGGTGGGAAAAGCTATCAAAGACTTTTTAATGCTTTTGAAACCTTCTATATTATAATAGGTTTGGATTTTTCTACAGACGGTGACGAATTCAACGATGGCGCGACAGTTTAGATTCTTTACTCCGGCATCTCCTTGCCCTCTACTCTCGCATCTCCTTGCCCTCTACGTATCTGCTCGCAGCCCCACAAGGCTCTTTTTCACACCTCTACATTAATTCTCTCTCCCTCTCTCTCTCTCTCTCTCTCCCTCTCTCTCTCTTCTACATTAAAATAGGGTTTGGATTTTCTTGCAGACTGTGAAAAAACTGACGACGACGTGATAGGTACGGTTCTTTACTTTCCCATCTCCCTCTCCTCTATGTATCTATTTGTAGTCCCAAAACGCTCTACATTAACTCTCTGTGTGTGTGTGTGTGTGTGTGTGTGTGTGTGTGTATGTCTTTCTCTTTTTGACTGCACGTGAAGATCTGATATAGCACTGGAGTCTAGATTTGAAATTTGAATGTCAAATTTGAAAGGCTTATCCAGGTGCACCTCTTTGTCTCTCTCTCTCTCTCTCTCTCTCTCTCTCTCTCGCTCGTGTGTGTGTGTGTGTGTGTGTGTGTGTGTGTGATATCTTCTTCTAATCTTTCTGTGTCATTACCCTCAGCTCCTCTTAATCACTCCCTAATCTCTTCTAATCTCTCTGTGTAATCTCCCTTGCCTCCTCTTAATCACTCCCTAATCTCTTCTAATCTCTCTGTGTAATCACCCTTGCCTCCTCTTAATCACTCCCTCCCTTCCTCTTAATCTCTCCTAACCTGCATCAATCAAAATTTCATTTTACTAACCATTGTAACTTGTCTTTTGAGATTACATTCATAGGTCCTAAACTTCTACTCTCCTTTCAGATATTCCTCTCCTCTAATCTGTTGTCCTTTTTCAATTCTGAATGCATCTCAACATTCAGTCTTCAATCTCATTCTATTAGTTTCTAATCTCTATTTAATCTACTTCTAATGACTACATATACTCATTATTGTTTGCTACCGTCTCCTTGATACACTTTTTAAACTCTATCATTAAGTTAATCAAACTATAAGTACGTCTAAAATCACGCTCTATAAATTGATAATAAGTGGCTATTCTCTAATTAGAGTACTTAATCAATAAGTACTCTAATTAACTTTTTTTAAAACTGTAATTAAATAATTAATCTACTTAAAGAAAAAGATAGATAACAACACTTACTTGGTTGGGTACTGAGTGTGACATTTCCACTTGACGTAGATTCTTTGCTTTTGATATTTAGCTCGTTTTTGGTGCCTTGTTTCCTTGTTGAGAAACTAGAACAATGAACTGATGTAGCTTAAGCCTCACTTTCTAATGCTCTCAAAGCCACTCTAGTGTTGCCTCATGCAAGTGCTTGAGACTTAACCAGGGCCAGAGCATAATAGCTCATATGCAAGTGACACTAAATCTTAAGTTAAAACCCTACTTTAAGTTCTAAATGAGCACATGGAGGTCTTGCTTGAGCCTACGATAGACTATAGCACAAACAAGCGAGGCTCTAACTTAAGTTTGAGCCCCACTTACATATACCCATGTATTTTGGACTTTGCATAGATGTATGTGAGCATATAAAGAAACAATTCAATCTAGCTAGACTTGAACTTATTAAGTATGCGTTTCAATCCCACAAGTTAGAGCCTTGTCAATATTGATGTTGGAATTTTCAATTTTGCAGACCTTTGTTGAGACAACAAAGCACACACTTCAAAAGGGATTTGTCAAGACCGACTTGCATTTGCTTCTATGTGATGAGAAGATATGGAAGAATTGGGTCAAGATCATGAGACAATATGCTCAAGGCTTGCTACCAAATACAAAGGGAGAAACAATTGACGAAGGTTCCGACAAAAATCCTAAATTTCTAACTATGAAGGGTGGTCAGATTTGACAAGCACCTAGCACAGCAACACTGGCACCTACATTGTTCAGATGCATTTTAGGCCTCAAGAATAAAGAAGTTCTTGAACTACAAAATGCAATCCTGGACAAAAGTTCTTGAGGCCTCATTTTAGGCCTCAAGAATAAAGAAGTTCTTGAACTACAAAATGCAATCCTGGACAAAACCATCTTGCTAAAGAAGGGAAAGCATACCCCTCATAGAATGAACATGGATGAGATGGCTTGGAAGCTAAAAACAGACCGAGTGTTGAAAGAAGCAATAATATCATTCTTCTTTGATTTGACAAGGGAAAATTTATCTTGGGAGCAAGTTTGTGAGAAGTACAAGCTAGGAGAGCATAAGTACAATCAAATGACGAGCTATAGCCAGTACTATGTCAAGGACTCCCTCAACAGAGCAAAGAAGACTCCACCCTCACTTCTAAAAAGTGTAGTAACTCTCCTCAATCATCTTTATAGAGCTAATATAGGCATAATATCTCAAGATGAGTCTATTCCATGGAGAATCAAGGGGGTGGGCTTTGATATGGGGAAGATCAAAGACTTTTGCAATACAGAGCACGTACCATTTCAATTGGTCGTCTTGGATCTTCATGGTACTAAAAGAAAATATCTCTGTAGATTTTTTTTGCAAATTTGGATCTCAATCTAAACACATTGAATGCACAATACAAATATGTGCTAGTGTGTTTCATTGATTCATCAATATCGGAATTCTTGTTGAAGGGGTATCTAGCCAATCAACTAAGGTCCATATTGAATATGGAAATATCCAAGCAACAAGAGATGACTCATGGATAGATGGAACTGTGGACTCTACAATGGTTGCTCTTTTTGTTAGCAAGGTTGATATCTTTGAGGCTATTGGCAAGGCTCATACAAAAAGAGTCTTTTTCTCAGGCTCTTGTGGCAAGGATCATGAATTTATTGATAGAAACTTCATTGATGGCCTTATCACAGGGTTTTGTCCTGAGCAAAGCTATGTTTTGGAAATTTTTTGCGGTGGAGTTGTGATGGAGCAAAGCTTGTCGAAGAAGAGAAGGGAAATTGCTCTATGTAAAGATGATTTTGAAGCAATGGAGTTAGAATCTCAATGCTCTAGTCTTTTGGAGAGCGATCCGGCCTTGCAAGAGTGGTGTGGTGCAAGTCAAGCATCACTTGCGAGACAAAAAGTGGAGCTGGATGATAAAGAAAAAGAAGAACTTAACAATCTTGACATCAATGAGCAACAAATCAGTGGAGAGGATGTTGATGGAAATGAAGACAATGATAATTGGACAACACGGATGATAGTGAAGTTCAAGAAGCTATGAATTTTGATCATCAAAGTGGGGGAGACAATGTTGGAGAAATGAGTCCAGTTGTGGATGTTGAGTGTGCAAAAGAAAACGATGAAGATAATGAGGATGATGATGCAAGCAATGAGGATGCACAAGAGGATGATAGAGCCCCTCAAGACATTGTAGTAGCTGATGAAAAAGGTGTGAATGCTTCTTAGAGTATTTTTGATACTAGGTTTAATGATGCATGCCATTATCATGTACCAACAGACTCCTAAAGTGTAAAAAGGCAGGATAGTGTATTGACTTGATCAATTGTGATACTTTAGGTCCTTTAAACACTATTTTCTTAATACTATCTTGTGTCTTTATCTAAAAGTATGTCATATTAATTAGATTCAATTGTTGTTGTTTTAAAAAATGATGGGGGGGATCAAACTTGAGTTTGAGCCATCACAAATCACATGTCTTTATTTAAAGTGCCAATTCACAAATCATAGCTAACATACATATGTGTATTAAGAGTAAGAAATTTTGGTTTTGGTGAGACAATAATGAAGCATTACCAAACACTAATGAGGCTCAAAATTAAGTTCAAGCCTAACAAGGAGAGATAGTGAAGCACTTGTGTATGAACTTCAATCACAAAAGTCCTGGCTGAGTTATTCTAAGTGAGATTTGAAATTCCATATCCTAGTGTAGCACTTGCATATGTTACATGAAACTCATAATGTATTTGTACCTAACAAGGCATTGAAATTTAGTTTGTAGGCTCGAACTTAAGTTTGAACCTTGCCTCCACACGTTAGTGTAGCACTACCATGTGAGGCCGAGCTCATGAGCACTACCATGTTAGGCCAATCTCAAGAGCATTGTAGTAATATAATCTTCCAAATAGCAATACTTACGGATCATGAAGTAAAAAGGATCATACCTTGAAAAATTCATAGCTAAGAGGGTTTTTGAATAGGCCCTAGATGTGCACAATATAATAATTTTATACATAGTGAATGCGTTGAGACTAGACATGGCTTGAGACTTAAGCTTTACACTTGAAACATAAGCTTAAGGTTAAGACTTAAGCCTTAGGCATGAACTTAAGTTTGAGTATCACCTCCAAATGTGAAATAGGTAGCATGTTAGGTGAGCATCACGTGATCATGTATATGAGTTTCAACGACAAAAGTCCTTGTCATAGAATCCTACCTCAGTACTTCCAAGTGAAGCTCACAATTTCATATTCTATTGTAGCGATTAAATATGTTAAGAAAGAGTTGTAATCTATAACAAGAAACCGAAATTTATTTTGTAGGATCGAACTTAAGTTCGAACCTTGCCTTTGTATGTTAGTGTAGCACTACTATATGAGTCCAGTCTCATGAGCATTGTAGCAAAAAGATGTTACAAATAACAAAATACTTATAGATTATAAAGAAAATTGGATGATACCTTGAAAATTCATAGATAAGGAGTTTTATAAATAGGTCTTGAGTGCACATAATATAAAAGGTTTTCACATAGTGAATGATGAAGACTAAAAGGAGATTAGGGCTTACATTTTAAACTTCAAACATAAGCATAAATTTTGAAACTTAAGTTTTAGGCTTGAAACAAAAGCCTAAACTTTGAGACTTAAGCCTTAGGCTGGAGCTTAAGATAAAGCCTCACTTTCAAATGTGCTTTAGGTATCATTCTAGGTGAGCATTTTTGTGTTAATGTGCTAAATGGAGCCTTTCTAGCATAGAACGTCTGGGTTAGATGATAGAAATGAAATGGATTCTATGGTTATTGAAAATCCACTATACTATTTTCTAAATAGGTAAAAATTTGGCTTTTTTCATCTTTCAAATGAAGACAACAAAATAGAAGACGAAGATAACATATCTCAAGCAACACAAGTGCTACCCACCATTGTTGGAGAGACCCAATTTCATAAAGGTGATCTTGTAGAGCACAAAAGTGATCTTGTAGAACAAACCTCTCAAAAAACTTCAAATGACATGACTAAAGAGAGCGAGAACATGCTACTACCTACAATTGGAGAGACCTAAATTCATGAAAGTGACATTAGGAATAGTGAAGAGGAGATGGTGGTGGTAGAGCATCAAAGTGATTTTGTTGTGCAAAATTCTCCAAAACCTTCACACGACAGTAACAACATGCCTCAAAGAGATGAGGATGCAGAGGGTAGTGAGAAGAAGGGTGAAGCCAATGAAGAGCTCCAAGCGACTCTTGCAACCAAGGACATACAAGAAAAAATTGACAAAGGGACAGGAAAAGCGACACCAAATACAAACAAAGTCCGAAGCATTCAAAAAAGGGAGCAAGGGATTGAAGTTGGTGAGAAAAACAAAGGTACTTATTTTTCCAATGTGATTAGTATAGATATGGCCCTTTTTGGAAGATAATACAAAATTCTATTATGTTGTCTTTGCAGGTGAAATTGACATTCAAAATCAGGATCCAATGTGCCACAAGTAGACATCAAAGTTGAGGAGCTACGTCCTGATGCACGAAAACGTAGGCCACTTGGAAGCTTATATTCTTTTGAGAGAGATGGAGATAAACTAGTCTTTCAATCTTCCCACATCAATAGAGAAATGCAATCACTTTTAGGAGACATCATTATAGATGAGTATGGGAGTATGAGACATAAATAAACGTGTGCAATTTACAATTGTGTGCTGCAAATATATGGTCCCTTGTTCTGAGATTTATAAGTGCAAAACCTTAAATTGTTATCATTCTTTTGTATCGTATGCAGAAAATATTGCCCATGCAATCAACATGAAGAAACATGCACTCATTCTTGATCTTAATGGAGTTTTACTTAGCAAAGAAGACAAGAGGCATCCATGTACAGATTGTGTCAAAATTGACCTTGGTCACTTTGACCTTGGTCACACCATAATTGTTTTTCGCTCGGGTTGTTTTGAATTTTTGGATGAGATATGTCAGTACTTTCATGTTGGTATTTGGTCCACCATGCTACAAAAGAATGTTTGCACTTATGTGAACACTCTTGAAAAGCATGCACATAAAAAATATCATTTCTTTATGGTATGGGGACAAGAAGATTGCTACATCCATAATCTTCAAAAAGTGTATAGACCGGATAAGCCTAATGTTGAGGCTATGTTTAAGTCTTTGTTGAGGGTTTGGTATCAGTGCACGAATTTATGATGTACAAAGAATACATTGCTCATTGATGATAGCCCTTTCAAGGGATGTATTAACCCAAAAGATAACTGCTTATATCTTGAAAGTTTTCAAGGGAGGCCTGACTATGTTCTTTGCAATGAGCTTCTACCATACCTTTTAAATCTAAATAATATAGATGACATTCGATCTGTTATTTCACTCAATCGGCTAGGACAATCTCCAATCATAGAGGTTCATGACCTATTTACAAAGTTTCAAGACACTATGGAAGAATGGGGCATGTTCAATGTCCAAGTTCTCAAGGAAGAACTTGACAACAATCCAGTCAAAGTGGAAAGCTCATCTTGTGCATCTTAACAGCTACCATTGTGCAATAACAAGTTAAGTTATGTTCAAGAAAGTAGGGGCAAGAAAGCAGTAAAATCCTTAAGCAAGGATCTAGCTATGTTGGCATCCAAGTTTGGTGTGCCACTATTATCTTCAAACCAGTCGAATTTGTTAAAATTGTCTCACAAAACAAAAAATTTGAGTGATCAACATGCTATTGCTTATGCTACCATCTTGGAGTATGGTCGTGGTCATTTCATTAGCGGAGTTGCAGCAAAAGCATACATATCAAAGCTACAAAAGGCCTACTTAACCTTATGGGTAGGACTCACTTTAGATTTTCAAAAAATATAAAAAATAAAATCAAATTGTTAACTAATCTAGCATATTTGTTATTGCAGGTGGAAGAAAACAACCAGTAAGGGCTTGGCGTGCACGTTGACTCAATCACCTGGAATGTTCACATACATCTAGAGTGGTGGAAATGTGCCAAGAAGATTTTGACCAAAACAATGTGTTGGCTCCAATTATTTGAACATGAACCAAATATGTACACTTTTATATTTCATCAACTAGATGTTATTCAACCTTGGAAAAGAAGTCTCTCTTTTATCTTTGTGGTTGGAGCTCTTTGTACAAGATTTCTTCTGTGTATTGAAGAAAAATATTTTCTTTTGTTGTCTTCTCAAGGTTTAAGTCTATATATATCATGGATAAAATATATAATGTTGGTGCACAGTGTGTTAATTGAAAATAATATCTCTTCTATTGACCATCATGCCTTTTTTTTGGAACAGGAGATTCTGAAGCATATAAATTTGATTTCAAATGTACAAAGCATTTACTATTGAGGTGCACATGTCATTGAGGACTCATAGGCCTAGAAGGAAATTGATTCCACCACCCTCAGATACTATACAGAAACAAGGAAGAGTACTGATCCTTGAACTCAATGGTGTTTTACTTAAGACCATTGAAATGAAACATGGTGATGTATGCCCAGGTTGGGAAAAACATATGCATCTCGTGGAAGAGAGTACAAATGTGTGGCATTTTATTCGCAAAGATGCATTCACTTTCCTTGATTTTTGCATGCAATGGTTTGAGGTGTGGATTTGGAGCACTAATAGATTGCAAAGGACTTGTCATATTCTTGAGTTATGCTTTCCACAACACCATAAAAAATTTAATGTCATAGCAGGACATGCAGCATGCCAAAAGCTAGATCTTCTAATTGGATATCGATTTGTATACCACAAGAACTTGGATGTCGCATGGAGAATTTTTCATGATTTGGATGGAAATAATACCTTAATTTTTGACGAGGCCCTTTACAGTGTAATGTGGAAAATGCCCGGAACCTACTTGATTTTTCCAAAAATGTGGAATCAATCAATAGAAGAGCTTGAAAGTTTTTTGGAGAGAACAATCACTGCATGGTTACTTGGTTGGATCTATGCAAGGGACAAACGAGAGTATACTTGCAATATGTTGGTAAATGAAGCAGCTTGTGATAGAGAAACCTTGTACGTATTGGAGCAATACATGAGAAAACACAAAGTTTAATGATGTATTTATAGTCATCGAGCCTCTTGACATAGTATCATTTCCTCAGATGAGTTGTAAAATACTTGGATCCATGTAAATATGTGAATTGGATTTTATTTTCTATCTTGGTGTTTCTAAACACCACACTATTTTGAGGTCCCTTCAATTCTAAAATTTGTTTTTGATTATTATAGATTCTTTTCATGAGTGTTGATGTAGCCAATTCTTTAACGTTCCTGTCTCAAATTTGAGCTACTGATTCAAAGAACTTTTTCTACATGAATAATGTTGTATAATGCAAATTGAGTTTAGTGCCATGCTTCCCTCATTCTTTTGATGTCATTGTAGTTGAGGCATATATGTATGTATATAAATACACATATGCCTATAGATATGTGTTAAGGGGTATATGAAACATAGAGTGTAACCGTCAATAGATGATAGCTCAAACTACATAAAATTACTAAGTTTTTTAATAGCGTTATAAGAAATGGACTTGAATAATTCCCAAAATTCCTAAATAGGTCTTATCCCCAAAAAGAACCCATGCCCCTAGATCTAGGCCCTTTCTTGTCCGAAAGGCCAAAAGTCTTGTAATCTCCTACCCTAAATAATCTCTTTTTAACTCATCAAAACCGTTTGTTACAAGCCTTATCACTCTCTCAAGGTCTTGAGTTAACTTCCGAACCTCCTACTTCCCTAGTCTTGAGATGTATAAGCAGCTTGGATACTTTGCAACTTATCTAAGACTCTGCCCTGGCTTTTGACAAAAAGTCTTCTATATTACACATGCTCTCTAATAATTGTTGGGTCAAAATCTTGGCCACTTAAGAGAAGGATAGTAAGGATGGTGTTGCTATGATCTCCCAATACATTGCCCAATTTCATGTACTTACTTTACAATACAACCAGGATTTAGCTCAGCTCTCTTCCCCCCGAGGCTAAACTGTCCAACTTTCTTAAAAAATTATGTGACCTCAATCCAGCTTGTATTACTACCCCTTCTACTCCTGCTATCCCACAAACTAGTGGTATCTTCTGTAGAGATAGTGCTACTTTATAAGCTGTCAAAGAATTTCAAAACAACCTTTGTCCCCTCAATGACTCTAACCTACTAGAGATGGTGCCCAAAGTTTCCAAAGTATTCCCCTTCTACCACTCAGACAAATAGAAGTTGAATCATTCAGGGTTGACCATCAACTTTGGGTTCTCCCCAACAAGGCTTTTTTTTGGCACCTATCCTAAGTGAAACATGGGTATATCTTGCCAACCTCCATGCTTCCATTGTGGAGGACTATAGACTTAAGGTTCTAAAAGGAGGCTAGTTCTTGGACAAAGGGGAACTCATCAAGGCGCCCTTTAGCCTCAACTTTGTAGACCACTCCAAATGTTTGTCTAATGTTGGTCTATATATTCGTACAAAAGAAAATATGGAGTTCGCTAAAAGAAATCTAGACTTCTACACTAACCAATTTGGAATGTTTTTCGACCTTATCTAAAATGTGCATGCAAGTTTTTGGATCCTAAAGCCTCATGTGATTCGAGTGTTATGTGGTTTGACCATGCAATTTGGTTTATTCTCAATCACTTAGAATAGCTCTTCCCGGGGAAGTCGTTGGACTTTCATTTATCACTTATTTGCTCCTGGTTGGGTGGTAGGCTAAACCACTAGTTATTGCTCAAATCTCTTTCACGGCCTAATGCTTGATATTCTTAAAGAGCTCAAATCTGATAAACTGGGAACTTATCTCACCACTTATGCCAATTACTAAGGAGTTAAAATTATTATTGTATTACTCAAGCCCTGCATTGAAGATGATGATTCTCCCTCACTGAAAAGACCCAACTCTTTAACCATTTTTAACACCTAGCACTTCTGATAGCTTTAATAGAGGAAAATTTCAAAGCTTTACTAGAGGAAGAGGAAGAAACACACCTCTATATCACCTCCTTGACTTGTAATCCTCTTTTTCACAAAAATTTTGGCTCTTGTGAAAGGAAGCGTCTCTCAAAAAAGACATCTACAACAGATCTCATCTATATACACTATTTCATACTAGAATGATCTTTTGGATTGGTTTTTGCCCAAGTCTATCTTCTATGAGTGTTTTGATCTACTTTTTGGCAACCATAAAATGTTAGATAATGTCCTTATTTGTTGGACTTATCATCAGCCTATTAAAAGTTTACTTTACAACAATGACTTTCTACGTCACAATACTATCCCTGAATGTGCTCGTGATAAGTTTAATACTTTTTGTGATGATTTTGGGGATTTAGGCAAGCATGTTTGCACTTGTGACCTCAAGGTAATTAATGATCCTACAATCCATAAAATCATGGCTAAAGGACTCAATCACATTCCAATTTTCCCAAAAAACCCCTACCTTGCCCTAACAGCTTTATTAAGCTGTTTGACTGACCTTGTCATTACTCTCCACTTGAGAAGATAGTCCTACTAGACTAGACCAATTTATTTCAACAATGTTTTTTCAAAAAGTAACTCTTTTACCATATAAATGGCTGTCTATTGATAGCACCTAGATCACACCCGACCTCAACTTAAAATTTCAAAAACCCGCCCTAAATTGGTTTGTTGTTGGTCTTGATAAAGCTGCCAATTTCCCTACTCTCCTTTGAAAAAACCTTGCTTGGAAAGCCACTCACTTACGTCTATCTAGTGGTGAATTCAATTTACTTAACTTAATTTTCGTTGAAGTCACCAATAACATTGCTAATCATTGTAATAATCTCGGATATTCTCTCAATATTGTCAAATTACCCGTTTTGTTTCCCACCAATACACATCACAAACACAAGTTTTGTTGGATTTTTGATGCCTCAAATGGAATCTTTACCATAATTACTAAAGATATTAATCTATGCCTTGACCTTATACTAACGAAGTTTGGATCAGTTTGTGCTTCGAAGCAAAAAGTATGTTTGGACTTTATCAATATACATCTTAAACCCTTTTGGCTTGTTGAAAACTTCATTGAGGTTACTCTAAACCTCCCTAGTTAGATCTTTCATCTCTGTTCTACGGACATTGCTCAGTGTTACATAAATATTCTCCTTAATGGGGATACAAGGCTGAAGAATGTTCTGAAAGAAATGGCTAATATTGCATTTGGCCATGCTCGGCTAAGAGGTTTTTTCCACATCTCTCTCGTCAAATGAAGCGAGAAAATGAATAATTGACCAAATAAAGCAGCACTAAACACATGTATTGGTCTTCTTAACATGATCTTATATTCTTCTTCTAACTACTTCGTAGCATTTGAATACATCAAGCATCTCATTCACAAATTTTGCCTCAATGGCTTAAAAAAAGACCTAATTAATACTATCACAAAGACTATTTCACAAAATAACTGGCCTATCTTAGGATTAATTGCAATAACCTCATTTCTTTAATTAGATAGTAGGCCCATACACAATGGGTCTACTGCCAACCCATTGTGTATGGCGCCTGGGATAGTGCGGGTACATGTGCGCACACACACACACACACACACACACACACACACACACACACACACACACACACACACACACACACACACACACACACACACACTACACACCTATGAGTTGCCTTTTGACCATGCCCTCACAACTCTCCCTCCAAAAATTGGATATTTTGAGCTTAAGGTACTGCTATGCTTATATAACGTACATTGTGTAATCTTATTAGTTGCCTCTTTTGAGGTACTCAACCACTAACTATGGTCAATTGATAAAATCACATCAGTAGTGGGGAATTTTTTCACATAAACCCCCTGGGGTGACCTATGCATTTCTTTGGCATTTGATACCAGGCGGCGGCCTAGCTTGGTTTGCTTACCTCCCTTATAAACATGGAGCCTAAACACCTTGTGGGACTACTATCTTCTTAAGGGGTGGAGTTTTTTTCCCTGCATGGGATTCCACCCTTCACAGGGCGCTTGCCTTGCCACATATCAACTATCGATATTTGGAGGACTTTTATTACCCTTCTATAGTGCACATGCATAATGACATATCATGCACAATATTGTGCCTCGCTGTGTGTGTGTGTGTGTGTGTGTGAGAGAGAGAGAGAGAGAGAGAGAGAGAGAGAGAGAGAGAGAGAGAGAGAGAGAGAGAGAGAGAGAGAGAGAGAGAGAGAGAGAGAGAGAGAGAGAGAGAACCAATTGCCGGCTTGCTGCTTATGACAATCTGCCTCTCTCCTAACTTAATCCCTATAGTGGGTACCATGGTAGCCACCTCTTGTTTTCTTTGGTCTTGAGATTTGGGCTGGACTAAATGTACAATTCGTGTGGAAGATATTCCAGACTTGGAATTTCTTGACGCCTCCACCTGTGTAGCTTTCTATATAAGGAGGTGAGGGTTGCTTTGGCCCCTCACTTAGCCTTTTTTTTGCGTTTTGTGTGTGTATGTGAAAGTGAGGTGAGAAGGCTTTCTTTCCGCCTGCTTACTGTGGAGCTATGGAGTTGGTTGAACATAGTGTGGTTTCTCAGGTCGGTAAACTGCCGAAATGGCTCTGTTCTACAAAATTACATTATGGTCCTTTTTTAGTACTCTGAATTGGCCCGAAAAAAATGGGGTTTAATTTTGGAATGATATACCATTGATGAATTTGCATAATAGGTTGGTTTCTTGGCACATGTACTATGTCTGCATCATACTGTTTGAAACATTGATTTTTTAACACATACAATAAAAAGTCGTTTCATTTGTATCGCGTTGGACTTGATTAATAAGGTTATCTCATGGGAGTACTATGGTTTTTCCTATGTTACCATTTGGTAATTATGACACAAATTTGCTTCACAAGACTTGCTTAGGTGTATAGTAGGTCGTCGAACTGTCTTTTACTGTTCAAGCTGTTTACTGCGCAATACTTCGATTGAGCTAAAAGTCGTAATGATACTTTCCACATTTTTTTTGGTTAAAACAGGTTGAGCTGGTTGTAATTTTGTTAATTGACCATAGTTAGTCGTTCAACAATTTTGTTAATTGACCATAGTTAATGGTTCAATTTTTGTTGACTTAGTGGGCAAAGGAGTTCCATTTGTTATGGTCTGGCACAACCTAGACTGTGGATACAATGGCATGCGGGTTTTGAGGCTAAACATTGGATCTTTTTGCTCTAGGGTATACTACACTCTATCATGGTGTCTTACTAGTTATAGTCGTTTAAATTGAAAGGTTTTTTTTTGCAATGGATTATACATAGTTCTTTTGGGATAAGTTTTTGGTACCAGTAGACCTATACATTCATAATGTAAAGTACCTCACAAAATGATGGGTATAAAAGACACAAAATGGTTTGTGGGAAAACTGAGAATAAGACACTTGGATCAGAAGGGGTGTTGGCCTTCTGATCAAAATAGCCATTTAAACTATTTTTTTAAAACAATGGGGTACATAGTAACCTTATCTATAACCCATATTAATGCACTTGTATCTTAAAGGCGTTATGACCTTTTTTATTACAAGTTTAAAAAGATCTTTAAAAAAACTCACACCTTATAATTTTCAAATACAAGAATAAATAATTTAGTTTGGACAATAGTTTTTAAGCTAAAAAGGTTGTAAGATGGATATGGATAACAATTGATAATGTCCATTGACACCTGTAAAACGCATTCAAAGCTAACGTATCTGTTGTCTTGTTTGAATGGATGTAGGTGAAGAATGAATTTGTTTGGCTTAATTGTTATTCGTCACTATCATACCAGACTCTTGCTACTTTTGTGCAACGATCAGCTCAAATTACCCCTTGTATATGAACACTAGAATGAGACCTCATTTTTATAGCTATGTACAAAAATAATTGAAAGACTGAGTTGTTTTTGTGCTACCCCTTGTCACTTGTCTAAAGCCAGCTACCTTTTGAGCTTTCATGTTCTTTTGTGTATATTTATTAATGTAAAACAGAAACACACACGTCCTAAATTCACAAGGCTCTCCCAGTTTTTTGGGGCAAATGGGACATTGTCTTAAGAGATTTGTTTGGACTATAGAGCTAACTCGGGAACCCGCTGTCTATAATTTCTGTTTAGGTGGGCTAGTGCTAGGCGTTCCTCTTAGAATATAGTTCAGGATTCCTGCTCACAGCTATTGTAGTCTTTTGACTTTGCTGATTTTAGGATTGCAGGTAAATCCACGTCTACCAACCTTGATTTCTATATAATCTTTCAGGATCACACTCAGTTTAAAATGAGTGCTCACACAAGAGTCATCCAGGACCCGGAGAAACATGCAAGGATTCTAGAACAAATTAGACTTTACCTTAAAGACCATCCCCCAAAAAAAACCCATGCCCCTAGATCTAGGCCCTTTCTTGTCCCAAAGGCCAAAAGTTTTGTAATCTCCTACCCTAAATAATCTCTTTTTAACTCATCAAAACCGTTTGGTACAGGCCTTATCACTCTCTCAAGGTCTTGACTTAACTTTCGAACCTCCTTCTGTGGCAAATTCCCTAGTCTTGAGATGTATAAGCAGCTTGGATACTTTGCAGCTTATCTATGAATCTGCCCTGGCTTCTGACAAAAAGTCACTTTAGAGAAGGATAGTAAGGATGGTGTTTCTATGATCTCCCAATACATTGCCCAATTGCATGTACTTACTTTACAATATAACCAGGATTTACCTCATTTCTCTTCCTCCAAGGCTGAATTGTCCAACTTTCTTTTTAAAAAAGGGGGCCTCAATCCAAATTTTATTAGTACCCCCTCTACTCCTGCTATCCCACAAATCGACAAAATCTTTTTCAAAGATAGTGCTACTATAGAAGCTATCAAAGAATTTCAAAACAACCTTTGTTCCCTCAGTGACTCTAACCTATTGGAGATGGTGCCCAAACTCCAAATGTTCGTCTAATGTTGGTCTATATATTTGTACAAAAGGGAATATGGAGTTCGCTAAAAGAAATCTGGACTTCTACACTCAGTCAATTTGGAATGTTTTTTGAACTTACCTAAAATGAGCATGCAAGTTTCTAGATCCTAAAGCCTCATGTGATTCGCGTGTTATGTGGTTTGACCATGCAATTTGGTTTATTCTCAATCACTTAGAATAGCTCTTCCCGGGGAAGTCGTTGGACTTTCATTTATCACTTATTTGCTCCTGGTTGGGTGGGTAGGCCAAACCACTAGTTATTGCTCAAATTTCTTTTAACATCTTTCACGGCCTAATGCTTGATCTCAAATATGATAAACCGGGAACGTATCTCACCACTTATGCCAATTACTAAGGAGTGAAAATTATTACTGTATTACTCAAGCCCTGCATTGAAGATGACGATTCTCCCTCTATGAAAAGACCCACCTCTTTATCCATTTCTAACACCTAGCACTTTTGATAGCTTTAATAGAGGAAAATTTCAAAGCTTTACTAGAGGAAGAGGAAGAAACACACCTATCTATCACCTCCTTGACTTGTAATCCTCTTTTTCACAAAATTTTTGGCTCTTGTGGAAGGAAACATCTCTCAAAAAAGACTTGCATCGGACCAAATCCTACGATTATGTATAAATCCTGAAGAATTCGAGTGCTACCTTGAAGAAGCACATGTTCAGGATTGTGCATTTCATTGTTCAACAGTGAAAACACACCATAGACTGAAACAGTTAGGGGTTTATTGACCAACTATGTATGCGGACACACATTCCTATGTTACCAATTGTACTATATGTAGTGCCAAAAGACCAGTGGATCACGCAACTTTGTTTCAAGTAAACATTACACCTGCATGGAGTCAATATATCATTGATTTCTTAACCACCAGAACGTTCCCTGAGAACATCACAAGAGCACGGAAAAAAGCTATAGAGATGGAAGCTCGTGACTTCCAGTTAATTGGGAACCAACTCTATAAGTGAGGAAAGGACAATGAACTTAGAACCTGTGCAAGTGAAAGCGAATACCTGCTGATTCTAGAACATGCACATAGCGGAATAAGCGGAGGCCATTTTTCGGGCGATAAGACGACAAAAATTGTCTTACCCGCCGCAGGAATTTGGTGGCCTACATTGCACATGGATGCTGAAAAGTTTGTAAAGCGTTGTGATGCATGTCAGTGCACCAAGGTGCCAATAAAAAGAGATGAAATGCCATTACGGACAATGATGGGAGCAAGATCATTTGCAAAATGGGGCATTGATTTTGTGGGACCTATCTCACCCCCTGCATATCGCACCCATACCCAATATATCATTGTGGCTACGGACTATCTCACAAAATGGGTCGAAGCCAAGGCAACACAAAGAGCTGATGCACGCACCACTGCACAATTTTTGTATGAGAATGTTTTTGTACGTTACGGGTTACCAATAGAAATTGTCAGTGACCGGAGGATACATTTTCTCAATGAAGTCATTGAATATCTGCTAGAGGAATTCATGGTCATACATAGGAAATCTGCTCCATACCATTCACAGGCCAATGGACAAGCTGAGGCCACAAATAAAACACTATGCATGGTTCTCACTAAAATAGTGTCAGAATCAAGAACAGATTGGGATCAGCAGCTACACTCAACACTATGGGCATACAGGGTAGCTTACAAAACATCGATAGGAACAACACCGTACAACATGGTGTTTGGCGTAAATGCTATACTCCCCATAGAGTTTTTAATTCCAACTCTACGAGTAGCAAAACGCTTAGAATGGACAGGGCATGAGCCCTCTTCAAGAATAGATGATCTTGAAAAGCTAGATGAACTCCGCTTACGAGCTGTAGCTTCAATCTATGCTAAAAAGATAAGACAAAAAGAATTTTTTGACAAACATGTGCACACTAAAGAGTTCAAAACAGGTGATTATGTACTTGTTTATACCTTGAAGCAACATGCCAAGAAACTTAAAAAGTGAGGGATGGGACCATTTGTGATTAGTGATCTATCACAAAGTGGAGCTGTCAAGCTTGCTACATTAGCAGGTGAACAAATGCCGAACTGGATTAGTGGATGTCGACTGAAGAGATATCATCTACCACTCACATAGGAGATGCTCCAACAAAATCATCAAGGAAAACAAAGAATGAAGGAAAAACAGAGAGTACGAGAGGAAGCTGAAGCAGAAGCACAAGAACGCATAGCAAAAAGAAGACTTCTGCGACAACAACAACAAAGTGGAGTACCATTGCGAATCAATGCCATTCGACTGACGAAGTTGGATGAAGACACAATGGAACCAATAATTGCAGTTAAAGTGGGCAGCAATCAAGTTGAATCGAAAGCATTGCTTGATTCGGGAGCTCAAGCAAATTTGATCTCTTACGGATTATACCAACAACTCAAATTCACGGGTCCACTTCATCCTACTCCTCAAGTGCTGGAAAGTAGCACATCACACCCGTTGAGAACATTGGGATAGACTATATTGCATGTACAGATACATCAATATATTTACCCACACAAATTCTATGTGGTGGAGGATGAAAGCACACAACACCCAATGATGTTGGGGCAACCTTTTCAAAAAGAGTACAATGTGCAGATAGATTGGAATGCAAAGGCAGTCAAAATTCAGCATGCACATGAACAACATGTGATAGCCTTTGCTCAGCAATACCAGAATAATCAGTTGCAAGCCATGCAATCACTGGAAAAAGAGCCAAAAGCAAAAATGCCACCAAATAATAACATGATACCCGAGACCAACAATCAGGTAAAGGCCAACCATGCTAATTACAAACATACGAAGTCACCGGCCGCAATACAAAGATCTCGCTTACCAAAACAACAGAAGCAAGTATGGATGCAGAAGGATAGAAATGACATGGCAGACAAACAACAATGCAACAAAAGAATTCCAATGAAGCAGATGGTTCAACCAAAAACCAAGGGCACAAAACAGGTATAGATCCCCAAGAAAATGCTTAGCCATTACCCAAATGTCACTCGCATTTGGATACCAAAACAAAAGCAAAAGGAACTCCCTTCAGTACAAGCAACAATGAAAGGCAAACAGCTGCACTTGAAAAAGGAAAACTGACTTATGTGGATGCCAATCAACAACAAACCAGTGGCAAACAAAGAAGTGCCAAAACATCTACAGAAATTGGCAGAAACAAAATACCAATGGAAAGCAAAGAATTTACGGCCCACGGCCATTCCGGCCAAGCCAATCCTCTCCATAGAAACAGCTACGGTTATATCAACAGTGTCGGCAAAGCAATTGCCTTTTGCAAAAAAGACAATTAAACAGAGAGCAGTAGAGTTAAAACTGTTACTTGCAAAGAAAACAGGAAACCTCGACGGCGAATGCCAATAAGCACCTTGCTTATTCCCTTCTCTTGCACAACATTAATTTTTCCATGCATTGACCGAGTATGCATAAAATTGGGCCACATTAATCGGCCAAGCATTAGCACAAATTTTTCAACCTATGTACGACACATACTCCGAGGCGATACCTTGTCGTCCGGGAGGACTCCGGCTAGGAGGGGGGGAGGCATTCTCAAATGCAGAACCAATAACAGAAACAACAAAAAAGGGCATGATTTTCGATTATTTTAAGGGTTGTTGTTTGATTGCGAAATTTTCTGGAGTAACCCAAGTACATATGCCTTTATACAGCATGTATCTATAGGTATATGGGGCCAAACTCCAAATCAAGTCCCTAGGTGTGTGTATATAAGTAGAAATAGCCATTTTTCGGGCAAAATATTGGTAAAGCAGAGAAATCCAGCCATAAAAATTGCATGTGACTGTATATAATGTTTTGCAGTGATGTTTGTGATTTATTATGATTTTTGGGGACTTTCTGGGTTTGATTTGCTATTTTCCTTTTAATTTTGCTAATTTTCGGCAAAAAAACTTCAAAAATACAAAAAGCAGGTGAAAAACGGTCGTAATGAAAAACAAAAAATATGGGGATGATCAGTGACTATAGGACAACCTATGGTATAGTGGGGGTGCAATTATGAGACTGGAGTGAAAAGCATGTTTTGGCCAAGTTTTGATCGAAATGCCAAATTTCTAGTAAACAGAGCAAATGGAGTCCAAATCAAGAAATTTTTGAGCCTAAACCGCATCTCACAAGAAGATAGGAGCACATGTCAAATTTCACGAAAAGTGGTTCGGGGACCTCTATTATAAGAAATTTTCACCTCATTTTTAGCTCATTCTCACTATTGACTTTGTGGAGAGAGCTTCTGCCACCTAGAGAGGACCGACCTTCCAGCAGCTTCTACGACGCGCACGACTACCCGACGAGCTCCAGACATGAGAGGTAGGCTCACCACCTTGAGCTTTTCGCGCATGTTTGTCATTATGTCGCGAAACCTAGCGTAGGGGTCACACAGAGAGCGGGCGGTAGAGACCTACAAGTAGAGACGGCGGCCTAACGGCTAACCCAAAAGCAACAAGACTTCATCGGCAGCTTACCCTAGCCTAGGAGACCAGTCCTGGATGTCCAAAGGCAGTAGAAATCCATCGGGAAAAACCCTAATTCTTAGAAACCCGCAAGAGGCCACCAAATGGGAAATCGGTGAAACGGCGACCAAATGCTACCAAAATTCATGGGTAGGAGCATCTCAACATGCTCGACAAGTCTATGTGACCCACATGACCAAAAAGTGACCTGAAGCGGCACTAAACTTCAGGAACGGCATCAGACACACAAAGCGTCAAATTTCTCTTGCGGCCAAACCGCAAGCCCGTTTGCCACCAAACTTCACGAGTGGCTTTCCTAGACCATTAACAACCAAGTCCTATGGTGGTAGACCACCACAAATCATCGAAGGTATGTAAACGCAACCACGGGTGCTTCTAGAGCGACAAATTGCCAAATGAAGCCCCGGTGAAGCCAAAGACGACAAAAACCATACGGCAAGGATCCCCAAGGGATCAGGAAGCTATGGAGACCAACATCAAGAAATTTCATCGCCAAAAAGCACTCCAAAAGTCAAAAAACGGCTCGGAGGCTCTGAAGTCCACACAGGGAGTTATTCTCTATCCATTTGACTTTTTTGTTGAAATTAGGCTCAAAAGGGACTCAAGGGGACCAAGGGCAGGCACTAGGAGAACCACCCATGAAAAAATCATCAGGACACATCCTACGCGTAGGATGTCTCAAGGGTACTTTTGGGCACAGACTCCAACATTTTTCATCATACACATTTTCTGAATGACATTTACAAGCTATCCACCAAGTCTCATCACATTTGGACCAAAATTGACCTCATATGCATGAAAAAACGTAAAGTTAGGGCATAGAGGCAATAATGGGCCATAGACCTACCAAATCTTGTCCAAATCACATGAAACTTGCACAACACACTCACTAACACATCAACAACTAATCTGTGTGGTCAGAAGCAAAAAATGGTGAAAAAGACATCCTACGCGTAGGATGTCTAGTTGACTTTTTTGGCCTGTAGAGAATTTTTGTTCATTCGAGATCCAATCACCTCATTATCAGGAGCTCATATATCAATTTTGAAGCCATTCTAATCATTTTGACCCCCAACACCTTCAAGATACACTTTTTGAGCCCAAAAACACCACATAGGACCTTACAAGCATTAATCCTTGTCCAAATCCAAATCCAAGCATATAGCCATGTTCCATGAGCCATGCACTACCATCATGACAAGTATGAACCAATTCTGATGAAAAAGACATCCTACGCGTAGGATGTCTAAATGGAAAATTTTGGCCAGATTTGCACTGTGAGCACATGCACAGCTTCACAAGTTCCTTTTAAGCTTTATTTTCAATTTTCAAGTCATTTGGATAAGTAAAACTCAGTTTCGCAGCTAATATGGAAAAAACGCTAACTTCGGACTACTGAGTGCAACAGGATCTATGGCAGCCACGAAGTCACCGGCAAAGAAGAAAAGAATGACCATCAAGGATTACTTGGAAGAAGTGGAACCCTTCGTCATTCTAGAAGGAACACTAAAGCCCACCAACACATGGATACAAGAAGATCTGTTAGAGTCCAACGACCTAAAGATCTACCAAGGAGTGTTCAAAGACACTGAAGGCAATGTTATCGAGCTACCAATGCTGCCGCGAGAACTCACATTAGGGAAAATTTGGACTCACAAAGGGGCCCTATAAGGAGTTTGACTTTCTCTCTCATGTCCAAAACGGGCGTGCGGTAAATTTTTTGCAAATCAACTCTAAACTTGGCGGAGATTTGACAGTTAGAATCTACTCTTCAAGCTCTTTCTATTAATATATAGCACGCCACAAGATTCCTTATATTTTGAAAGATTCTATTTTTTATTCTCTAGATTCTAGACGGAGTTGTCACATCACAAGAGAATAAAAAATAGAATCTTTCAAAATATGAGGAATCTCATGGCGTGCTATATATCAATAGAAAGAGCTTGAAGAGTAAATTCTAACTGTCAAATCTCTGCCAACTTTAGAGTTGATTTGTAAAAAATTTACCGCATGCCCGTTTTGGACATGAGAGAGGAAGTCAAACTCCTTATAAGGCCCCTTTGTGAGTCCAAATTTTGCCTAATGATGAGTTTGTAAGAAGCAAGATGGCCGAGTACTTGGAGAAGATTGATCTCCATAACTACTTTGAAGCAATACCGGTAGGTGTGGACATAAAGAGAGTTTGGGAGTTTGTGACAACCATCAAAGAGGACGGAGTGGCCAAAGTAACAGATCTACGAGGCAGGCCAGAAACAGAGATAATCATCACTGAGCAGGTCGTAGCAGATGCACTAGACCTCTCCAACAAGGGGGATAGTGTAACGAAAAGAAGAGATGAGGTAAAGGTGTAGAATGAGGAGAAAGGGAATTACACCTTTGAAGATATTGCCAACCCAAGAGTGGCAATCATGAGCTAGTTGTACAACCAATACTTCCACGTGTACGAAGAGGCCACAGAAGTACAGAATGCCGCCAGGTGCAATTTCCATGACATTCACTTGGGCAATGACGAAAGGCACCCCAAAGATAATCAATTATGCGGCATATATACATGACAACTTAGTAAAGATGGGTAACAAGAAGCCAACCTGTATTGTGCCAGAAGAACTAATCACTAAGGTGATTTATGGGGTACTACACGCAAAAGGAAGGTGGCCTGAACCCCCGTCTCAGAACGACTGGCTGAGGCTAAAAGAAGACAAAGAAGACGAGCCTCAAAGAGCACCAAGGGTGGCTACAAGACTGAAGAGACGGCTAGAGCCGGTTCAAGAGGAGCAGCCGGAGCAAAAGAAAGGAAAAAAGGAATTTGCCCAAGTACCTGCAAAAGAAACAAGGTCACAGAAAGCGGCAAGATTAGAGAGGCTGATGGAGAGCTTTCGAGTAGAGAGAGCCCTTAAGGGTGATTTCAGTGAACTCTGGAAGCCATCTCTAGAAGCTATGTCGGGATCATCCCAAAGAGTGTAAAGGGACAGATTTGAGGACTATATCAAGAACTTTGAGATTCTTGATGCCACATCAGAGAATATACCGCATGTCCCTTTCACAGAGGAGGAAGTGGAGAAAATACGGCAGAAACTGCTAGATGAGCAAGGGAGCCAAGAAAGAGAAAGAAAAACTAAAGCAGATAGTGATTTAAAGGGCAAGCCTACATCTCTACCGGCCAACCCTAAACCCAGTCCACAGCCCTCACCACCGCCCTCACCACCTCCTAGCAGCCCTCCACAAGAAGATAAGGAGGCTGAACACAAACCAGAAGAACGGGAAGAGGCTGAGCAAGAGCAGAGTCAGGAGCCAAAGCCAAAGGAAAAGGCTAAGCCTCGAAGTGAGCAAAAAGAGTTAGAAGATTCTTATCACAACTTTTTGGACCTGCTAGCTGTAGGATACACGAAGGAAGAAGCTGCCATAGTCGCATTCAACTTGGTGAGCACAGGGCCTAAAGAACCAATGCAAGGCATCAGGCTGGTGGAATTAAAAGAAATTGCCACAGATACAGTGGACCTGCACCTGCCCTCCAACGATTGGGACGTGGTGATGACGAAGCTAACCGGGTTGAGAGCGCAATCCATGGCTTCAGAAAGAGAGATGGCAGCTCTCAAGGACACTGAAGTGAAGATTAAGATGGAAGTAGATTCTCTACAAGGACAAAGCCAAAGGCAGAAAGAGAGGGAAGCTGAGCTACAGGCTAGCCTAGCAAGGGCACTACAAAAATTCCAGGCAATGGAGGAAGCAAATCAAGCAGCAGCAAAAAGAATGCAAGCAGTTGAAGAAGAATGTCAGCAGCTCAGCAAATCACTGCTAGATGCCGAGAGGGAAAGAGATAACTTGACACTACAGCTGGCAGAAGAGTCTAAAGAAGTAGAAGCCATGAGAAACGCCAAAGAAAAGGCGGAGATAGATCAAGAAGCAAGCCAGGATGAGGTCCTTGAGCTCAAGGACCAACTCAAAGTAAAAGATCAGACCATCCAGAGGCTGTGAGCATCACCTGCCAGAGTCAGAGCTACTAGCTTGACTCACATCACTACAGAGAGTCAACTCTATGAAGAATAGATGCAAGAACTTCAGAAGGAACTGACTCTAGAGAGAAAGCAAAGATTGATGATGGCAGAAGAATCTATCGTCATGCAATCAAGAATGGAAGAAGAGCAAAAAGCCCTACAAGAGGAAGTAGAAAGTATGAAAAGAAAGCTCGAGGAGGCGGAGAGAATAAACGCCGAATTAAATGACCTCCTCGTGAATATGGGCGAAGAAGCGGGAACGGAAGAGAAAAAACTCCTGAGGCAAATTGAGGAGTTGAAAGGACAGCAAGCGTGAGAGCCAGAGAGCACAAGGCCATCAGCCAATGAGGGCATTGACTTAGAAAATGCGGCAGATCCGGTGGACACGCCTATGCAAGAGGAAATCCTAGAAGGATCCTCTCAAGAGCCACAAGATCTAACACAGGAAGAGGAAGAAAAGTTGGGTAAAGCAATAGAGGTGAGCTCAGAGAGACAACAAAGGAAGCCTTGGAGTGGGAGCAGAGGGTTTTCAAGTCTATGACCATTCAGAAGATCGACGCCAGCAACCTCAGGCGCGAGTGGCTTCAACCCTCCCTCCCATATCCATTGCTGAAATATGAGGCAGACACCATCAATAAGCGGATAAGAGAAGAGCCGATCGTACCACTTTATAATGCAGATACCTCACAACCAGAAGGGGTCAAGCTAATTGTTGATTCTCAGCCAAAGTGGAGGAAGGCCTGGCTCACAAAGTACCCACAATACCTAATCCACTTGGTAGAGGCACCAAAAAATATTAGAGACAACCTCAGCTTTTGTCCTCTACCAAGGATCAGGACGTGGAAAGCGCAGGAAATCTTGCAAAGGAGCCAACCCACTTGGCTGAATTACCCTAAGCTGCCGGGCTTGAAGGCAGGTGAGAGAATAAGTGTCCAATACATGGTGAAAACCCTAACGGGCGCCATCAAGTTGTTCACTGGCTCACCTGACCTTACATGCATTATGATGAAGAAAATATGCAAAACCCTCTTAGCAGTGTTTGAGACTTTCAAGCCAGGCCAGGTGACCGACAACATCTTTTTCTTCTAGGATACTTACAAATGCGCTTATGATCTATGTGGTCAGCCTTCCAAGGAGGTGATACATGCAATGTATCAGAGGATAATGTTTCTACCATCCTATCACCTCCAGGCTTTTGAAGAAGCGTTCTACACAGGCTTCTTCACAATAAACACTGACATTTTTGGCCCGACAATGATGAACCTGCATGCAAGATACGAATCACTGCTAAAGATGCGACAAACGATACGATGAAGAAGCAAATCAGCGGCCATGTCTGGGACGACATGAGCAAGGAGGGGGGGAGTGTTAGAAGCTAGACACACCCCACGGCAACTAACTACTCGGAAGATTATTATTTTTGTAATTATTCATTCATTGAGGAAAACCTGATTTTTCACCTTGTAAATATTGGGACTTACAGAAGTTTCCAGATTGTATCCCAGTTTTGATAAGTTAGATTGAGTAGATGGTTGATTTTGGAACTTTAGGGTTTGAGAATTGTAAGGTATATATATATACCACTTTTTGACCTTAATGAAAAACCTTTTGTCATTTTTAAAAAACAAGTTTTGAAGTCTGTGAGGGACCGTACTGTGTACGAGAGAGAGTTTGAGCTTCATCTTGACGCTACGTGTGCATCGGTGGTCGGAATCGAGTGCTGAGAAGTGCAGCTGCTACCCCCGACGAGAGCTACGCGCCGATACCCACATTGTGCGCGTACGGTCCGGTTTTGCGAGCTCCTTCGACGAGCTTCATTTAGTGTTTGGGTGAGCATACGTTGTCTAATTTTACATTGCATAATATCTATTCACATTGAGTATAACTACACATTAGGCACTTTAGATTTCGGAAATGAAGACCTGCAGATTTCGGCCAGACATCCTACGTGATTTTGCACCGGGTGTTTTGGGTTGGGATTTTGGTTCATAGACCTTAGGGAGAGCGAACTATTGGTGTTAGTAGGGTCTCCTTCAAGTTCTATGGTGTTTCGAGATTGTTTGATGGGTGTTTGGCTCTAGAAAGCGTTGTAGGAAGTTTCCTCTTATGCACTCTTGAAGGATGTGACTTAGACAATTGGTAGAGACCTCTGTAGGAATTAGTTAGGAGTCGGTCGAGTGTAGGTTGACACCTTATGCTTGCTTCCACGCGCCTACGGGTCGAGCTTCGTCCTTAGCTGACATTATATGTTAGGTGAGTTATCGCTGTGCTAACGTCCGTCGCGGCGTATCCGTCCAACAGAGACCATAAGCATGCGTGCTTAGGTCTTATAAACTTGTCCTAGAAGTTTCGTTACGTATGGACCAAGGTTCATACCATTGACTCATTGCATATGTACAAATAATTTTTGTAAAGGCCCAAGAGATTTGAATCACTGAACTGGCAAAAAACTGGGTAAAAACTAAAGTTTGTACTGACTTTTTGAATCTTGAGTATAAATTGGGGAAAAATTAATCCAAACTTGTTGAAATTTGATACATAGGCTTATGTTGATGTGATAAACATGTGTACATGCTCAGTTGACCAAAAACTTGTAAAAAATTTTCAAAAGTAAATAATCACGATTATTTACATTTGCCCTATTTTTCAAATTTTTTGACCAAGTCTGCATACCACTAGTTTCACCATGTTGTAATAAGCCCACAAACCAAATTTGGTAAGATTTGGATCACTCGATTGAAAATTGTGACTAAAATTGCAAAGTTAGTCTGCGGACAGATAATTGATGACCATTTGACCAAAAATTATCCAAACTTGATGAAACTTGGATAGTGACCTTAACTAAAGGTGCTTAACAGATTTGTGTCAAAGTTGGGGCAAAAACTTATAAATAAATATAGCTGGAGTAAATAATCGCAATTATTTACATTTGCTTCAAAACTTGATGATTTTGTAAATTTGAGTATACCACAAGGTCAAGCACATCAAGTAGACCTCAAAAATTCATTTTGGTGAAATTTGGATCCCAAAAGTGAGACTTAAGCCAAATTCTCGAAATCAGAGTCTACGGACACCAAACAATTTGAAGTGATACACAGAGACCAATCACAAGAGTAGCAAAAACTCTATTGTAGTTATAGAAGAATAGCTAACTTGATCAAATTTGTACAGGAATCAGGTTGCAGACGAGAAATCAGTGGCTTGACAGAAAGTTACAATTGAATCAAGTGGAAATTGACGACAAGTCAATATAAAGGTGCGTACTCTATTGAAGAAGTCTCAGACACTTTTTCAGATTCAACATCCGAAATGTCTTCTTACTCGACTCATTCAAACACCGGAATGACAGTGCGCTATAATCATATACTATCTTTTTACAAGACTAACTGTCATGGAGCCCAGGCTTAGGAGTATGCTATTTGCGTTGATGACCATGGTATTGAGTTTGAAGAAGAGGTTAGGGCAAGTAAGAATGTACATGGATCGAAACGGAACTCAGTATTTACAAGTCAAAAACCCTGACGTGATAGACAAATGGGGGTTAGAAGTAAACACCATAATCCCAGATATGTCAGCAAAAGAAGTATCACCAACTTTACAATTTGAGGGATATGATCAAGTAGACTTGAAGCCTTTGAAACGGCTTAGTACAGATAGTCCTAGGATCGAAGTCTATTGTTGGGAAGATAGAAACATAAAAGATCTTCTATGGACTTCTCATGCCAAACCAGGATAATTAACAGCCATGAAGATCATCTACATCTTCAAGATCAAAGATAAGGGATCTGCAGACCTACCAACCTATCTGTTTAGGGATTGTTATCACAAAAACTTTGTTATGATGACTCCTTAGGAGGTAGAACAAACTAAATACCAAGGGTATTCCATACGGGATTGGATATTGGGACAAGGACCAGAAACAATTCCAAGAGATGAACACCGTGAGAGATCATCTGAAAGTAATGTAAAGAAACCAAAAACCACCTCATCACGTAGAAAACCGGGTGACACTAAGGCCAGTCCAGGGCTACATGAGTCACTATTTCCAACAGACTGGTTTAAAGGACTCGGAATAGGACCAACTCCCAGAAGACCGAGAGTTGAACCAAACAGATGCGCTAGACCAGCTGATTTTCAAAAATGGGTCAGAAAATACAGTGGATTAGGGGATCTATACAACCACTTAGCAAGGTTTAAGCAAGTGCGAAGAGGAGAGCATATATTCGATTTTCATACTCAATTCGAGAGGTTTGGAATGACATTAGAAGGAAAAGCATTGACATGGTTCCAAAACATTCCACCAAGGTCAATCATGGACTTGAACACATTAGCTCAAGGATTTGTAGCTGTTTGTTCTAAAATGGGGATCAAACATAATACGGTAGCTCAAATCTATAACTTTAAACAGAAACATGGTGAGTCTGTTAGGGATTGTGCAACTCGAATGAAACAATACATTGCCAGATGCCCAGAGATGGAGATACGTGCAAAAAACGACTTATATCTTTGTTTCTAGATGGATTTCTAAACAAAGAACTTCATGCTATACGCTACAGTAAAAAGCATACAACCCTAGAAGCGTGTGTGTGTGTGATGCTATTGACCTAGGAGACAATTGCAAAATTTTCAACAAAGAAGATGTCCCTAAGGATAACCAAAGCAAGAAAACAACATCCACTAAACTAGCACAAGTGGGAATGGCTGCTGCGGCACCACTCTCAGCCATAGAAGATATGCTAAAAAGGATGAACGACATGATGAACAACATGCAAAAAAGCACCTAGGAGGGGATCAAGACAAGGGATACCTCCATAGGGACAACCAATTAGGCCACAAAAAAGGTGTGCAATCGAGGATAAATGGACCAACCATGAGACCCACGAGTGCTACTTCAGGCCAAAGTATGATGGGAATGTTCAGTACGTGCCCATGAGGCCACAAGGACAACCCATGTACAGATATCAGCCTAATATAGCCCAAGCTCAAAGACCATCAATGGGTATGGAAAGACCTCAACCTGTGTTGGGACAACAAGCTCCATATTCATGACATAATGCAGTGCCTGTAAAGTACATGCACTTTGAAGGAGTCATAGATGAACAAGAATTAGTGTCTGTTACACCCTATGCAGAGCCTAGTCCATCCACAGTAATGGTAGAAGGAGATTGGTATAATCCACATCCACCACCAACGGAAGAAACCGTGACCTATGCTCCACCAAAGCTTGCACCAATGTATTATGTAGCTAATCAAGGTGTCAGACCCCCCATGGTAAGACCCATGATGAAGCCAAGAACAGGAAACTGTCATAACTGTGGTGTTGATGATCATTGGAAAAATGAATGTCCAGAGCCTGACAAAAACCTCAAACCAATAGAAGCCTATTGCATACAATATTGCAAAAAGGGAGGACACTTTCCAAAGATTGTCCTAAAAATCCTTTGAACAAGGGTAAAACTGTAGTAAACGTAGTCCAAGTGATACCTAGTAGCTCATCAGAGAGTGAACCGATTGTTCCAATCAAAGTAATCACTAGAGCCCATGAAAATAAAAAGAAACAAAAATCCTCTGATGATTCTGAAAATACGAAAGTTTCTTCTCAAAGAACCAAAAGGAGAAGAAGCAAAAGATATGAGACGAGAAAACAAAAACAACGGGTTGAAATCAAGGAGAAAGCAAAGAAGCTAGTCCAAGACAAGTTGAAAGAAATTGACAGTGAATTCAAGGAAACAACCGTGAAATCTGGAGGATCCATTCTGGTTGATAAAATTTATGACCCTATTAATGCCGCCTTGAAAGCCTACCAAGCAGGACTTAAAACATACCAAAACATGAAAAACAAATGGAAAAACTATCCATCTCCAGAAATGGAAGCAGCTAAGCTGAAAGCTTATCAAAATTTGGTAAGAATCATGCAAGAAATGCTGAAAAAACAAAAACCCAATCTTGAAAGTATTGCAAAATTTGAGGAGCTTGTAGTAAAAGAAACGAAAGTAAAATCCAATGTGGTGGCAGAACCCCACCTTGAAACAAACGAACTAGAGCTTATAGTGCCTGACAACGAAGATGCCTTAGATGGAGTTCCATTCGTAGAGGAAGACTAGCCAAGACACTTATGGGAAAAAGTAAGAGAGATCAATGATAGGAGCCTAACTTTCAAGTTGGCTCCCATAGAGGAAGTCTGGTTGGATAACCTACCTTTTGATATGAACATGGATATACAATCCTTGTATAGGGATTGCGGATCGGAAGCTTCAGGATTGTCGAAACCATTGACCTTAAAAACATTACCTTCTTACTTGGGAGATAACGAAGATGAATCCATCGTGTGCAAGACCACTCAAGTAAAAAGAGTTGAACAGACCCTAGAAGTAGACAACATTCATTCAATCATGTCTACACCCATCCAATGCACTCTTACCTCGGGACAACTGTTAAAACTCAGACCATACTTATGGAATGATTTACAGAATACCCTAGAGAAGGTAGGGATAATGGGGTTAATCTCAAATAATTTGGAAAAATTGAAAAATAAAATGGAAAACAAAGAGATTCGATCAGTTTCCATGAACAAAGTCAGAGAATATTATGAAGGGGAAGAAGGAAACACCACCCTCCCAGTGAAATATAATGACATTGAAACCATGGCGATACTGGATAGTGGAGTTAGCATAGCCATAGCCACTAAAGCAGTATGGGAATCCTGGGGACAACCAGCCAATAGAAAAACTTGAATGAAATTGCAGTTGGCTGACGGACACATTGAGAGACCATTAGGGTTGCTTGAAAAAGTGATAGTCAATTCTTGTGGAATTGAATATCAACACACTTTTTCCATAGTAGACTTTGGAAAAAAACTCAACTACGAAATCATATTGGGAAGACCTTTCATGCGACAGGTACAGCTTATCCAAGATTGGGGAAACAATTATCTGTACTTGAACCAAGCGGGATCTATAACAAGAGTAAATCTAAAAGATCACACTTATAGAGCTATCTTGAAAACACCCATCCAAGAGAAGAAACCACTCATGACCAGAGTCGAGCGGAAAAACAATATCAAGAGTTGAAAAAATCTCTAAAGGAGATATACACAACCGAAATGGAAACCACGGAAGAGGGAAAACCCATTACAAAACGTATACTCTCCAAGATCGGAAAATCATAGTCAAACAACCTGTTAGGGAACTACGAAAAGAGGGCAAATCTGACGAAGGACCTAAAAACGCTAAAAGAATAGACTTGGCTGAACCAGGAGAAGAGCCTAGACCTGCTTACATTGCGAATGACCTGACAGAAGAAGAAGAAAAGATTTTGCTGAGCTTGTTAAAGGAATACCAAGATATCTTCGCTTGGTCTTACAAGGATCTCAAGGGTGTTGACCCAGAAATCTATCAACATACCATACCCATGAGAGATGATGCGAAACCAAGTAGACAGAGACCATACACGTCTAACGAAACATTTTCCAGGAAGATAAAAGAAGAGATTGAAAAACTAAAGGAAGTTAAATTCGCTTACAAAATTGAACACACCGCTTGGGTGTCTCCAATTGTGGTAGTACCCAAGAAGAATGAAAAATTACGAGTGTGTGTTAATCTCAAAAAGGTGAATGCAGCTAGCATTAGAGACAACTTTTCTCTTCCGATAACTGAGCGTGTTTTAGAACGAGTTGTAGAAAAAGAATCTTACAGCTTCTTAGATGGCTTTTTGGGATACAATCAGCTTCTGGTTGATCCAAAAGATCAGCATAAACTGCTTTTGCAACAAAATGAGGTATATTTGCCTATCGGGTTATGCGGTTTGGGTTAATTAATGCTCCAGCCACGTTTCGAAGGTTGATGAGCCATGCTTTCAAAGAATATCTTAGGAAATTCTTAGAAGTATATATGGATGATCTATGCGTACATTCATCAATCCGAGCTGATCATTTTGAACACGTCAAAAAGGTATTCGAAAAAGCTAGACTTTATAGGATTTGCTTAAATCCTGAAAAGTGCACATTCATGGGTAGACAAGGAAAATTTCTTGGGCATATAGTGTCTAAAAATGTCATAGCTACTGATATTGAGAAGATTCATGTCATTGCTGATTTGCCTAGACCAAAAACAATCAAGGGGATACAAGCCTTCATGGGGCATTGTGGATATTACCGACGGTTCATCTACATGTATGTTATAATTGAAAAACCCATGTATAAAATGGATCGAGGCATGTGAAGAATCCTTCATGAAGCTTAAGCAAGCTCTCACCTCAGCTCCAATATTGAAAGCACCAGATTGGGATAAGGTATTCCACGTACATGTAGATGCTTCTAATTTTGCTATCGGTTGTATACTAGCTCAACCAAGAGATGGGAAAATTGACTTTCCTATTTCTTATGCTAGCCGACAATTGAACATGGCAGAAAAGAATTACACCACCACCAAAAGAGAAGGACTAGGAATGATCTATGCCATTAAAAAGTATAGACATCACTTATTAGCCAACAAGTTTGTGTTCTTTGTGGACCACCAGGTTTTGTTGTATTTGGTCAACAAGCCATGCAGCACAGGGAGAATAGTGAGATGGTTCATCATTCTCCTCGAATTTGATTTCACTATGGTTGTAAAAAAAGGTACTACACATCAACGAGTAGATCATTTGTCAAGGATTGTTTTAGGAGAATCACCTAAAGGGATAGACGATGATCTACTAGATGCCTATTTGTTCTCCGTAGAAATGATACCTAGATGGTCGGAAAACATTGTGTCATTAAAGACAATAGCTCAAGTGGATTCACAAATACCACTTCCTATCAAAATTGGATTAATTGAGCAATCGGCTATGTATCAATTACTAGCTGGAAGGCTATACAAAAGAAATCGGGACGGGATATTTCTCTTATGCATTAATCCCGAAGAAAAAGAACAGTACCTAAGTCAAGCACATGTTACCATAGTAGGACTTCACTTTGTGGAAGACCAAACTATGCAACGAATCTTGAGACTTGGAGTATTTTGGCCGACTATGAGGAGAGATGTTTGATCTTTTGTAAAGTATTGCCCTCAATGTCAAAAATAGACACCCATAGCTCATGTAACATTGTTTCGAATATCACATGTTCCTAAGTGGAGTAATTATCTGGTTACTTACTTATCGAGCCGAACATTTCCTAAGGATATGAGTAAACACCGTCAAAGAGCAATTGAAACTAAAGCAAGAGACTATGCTCTTATTGGGAACCAATTGTATCGGAGAGGTAAAGATCAACATTTGCGTCTTTGTGCAAATGAAAACGAGTATATTCCGATTATAGAACAAGCACATGCTGGATTAGCTCGAGGTCACTTTTCTAGTGAGACCACTGCAAGAGCAATCTTGATGATAGGCATATGGTGGCCAACGCTTTTTGCAGATGCCAAAGAATATGCTCGAAGATGTGATGCTTGTCAACGAGCAAAAATACCAACATAAGTAGATAGCATGCCCTTAAGACCAATGATGGGGGCTAGAGCTTTTGCAAAATGGGGTATAGCTCTAGCCCCCATCATTGGTCTTAAGGGCATGCCAGAACCACTGTTGCATTCTTATATGAGTATGTATTCACGAGATATGGACTATCAATAGAAATTGTCAGTGATCTGGGAACTCATTTCCTCAATGAGGTAATCGAGTATTTGCTTAATGAGTTTATGGTCATTCATAACAAATCATCTCCCTATTACCCACGAGCAAATGGACAAGCTGAGCATATGAATAAAATTCTTAGCTCGGTGCTAACTAAAGTAGTTAGTTCAGGAAGGACAGACTGGGAAATGAATCTCCATGATGCTCTATGGGCTTATCGAGTTTCATTCAGAACAGCTCTAAATGCTACACCCTTTAACCTTGTTTATGGTCTTGATTCCATACTTCCAATAGAATTTCTATTGCCGACATTAAGAGTAGCACATAATCTTGAGTGGACTGGAAATGAATTGTCAGAAAGACTCAAAGATTTGGAAAAGCTAGACGAGCAAAGGCTAACTGTTGTAGCTCATATCTATGCACAAAAGCGGAAACAAAAACAGGTTTTTGATTCCCACTTAATCACAAAAATCTTCAAGAAAGGGGACTTAGTTTTAGTATATTCCCTTAAGCAACACATTCCCAAGTTTAAGAAAAAGGAAAACGGACCGTTTATCATTGAAGATGTATCACCAAGTGGAGCAGTAAAATTTCCACCCTAGATGGTGAACCAGTGGCTAATTGGATTAGTGGATGTCGTTTAAAGAAATACAATTTGCCACTAACCAATGATTTGCTAGAAAGAATGCATGTAGCAAAGCAAAGAAAGATCAAACGACAACAGATTATTGATGAAGCCCAAGAGGAACCTCGGCTTCGGGTACTCAAGCGGAAAGCTGCTCTCAAGAATCAACAGATACCGATTCCTATCAACACTTTGGAAATAAATGATCGACAATGGGAATTATCTAAAGACGCAGTTTCAACAGATGATGACTAGTTAGATGGAATGGACCTACGCATCAAAGTACAGCTCAACAATCATAGCACCAATGCTTTGGTCGACACAGGAGCTAGAGTAAATGCAGAGAGTTATTCCACATACAATAATGCCACAAGTCAAGGATTGATGGCAGGAATAGCGACAATCAAAGGATGCAACAGGAACCCAACTCCAACATTAGGAGTAGTCAACTTGAACGTGATAGTACATGGATGTTCATATCCTCATCAATTTGTATATTTTCCAGATGAACACATGAATGAGACGAAATTATCAAAAAACACAAAGAAGTCTTTGCAAGCCAAATTCTTGGTTATGGACCACATTTCTTGATCCAAATCACCTCATATCTCATACCCAAGGTCTATAAAATTCCTAGAACCAATTTGTACCAAAAAATGTCAATTTTGGAAGAAAAGTTAATAATTACGATTATTTACTTTCTGGTCAAAATTGAGGAATTTTGATATTTTGCCATCATACATCCAAAGTACATGATGTGTTAAGCCCACTAGCCAATTTTGAATCAATTTGGAGCTCAAAATCTCAAATTTCCTTTATATCTACTGTTTCAGAGACCTAAAGCCAAAATCTGGTACCATTTTCACCCAAGGATCCAAATGAGCCCATATTTCACTTAGAGCATGTATTTGGTATATATACTTTAACACTAGGTTGGTAATGGGACACTTTTATGTCGTGGGACACTTTTATGTCCTGTTAAGTGACCATTTCCCTTGAATTATGTCAAGAGTTTCAAAATGGATTTTGAGGTGCTATTTGTCTAGAAAGTTGTCTCATGAGCTGAAAAAAACTCGACATTTTTTTGGAATATCAATTCCATCTTTAACCTTGTCCTTGCACAACATTTCACAACCTAAACTGTGTGAAAAAACGGGTCTTGTTTTTGGCTTTTTTCAACTTTTTGCAACTATACCACTCTAGAATTCATGTTTGTGAGGTCTATAATGCTAGAGAACTATCTTTAGTAGTCCTCAACATGTCTTGATGCTTCTAGGGAGAAATAAATGTTAAAGTTGTAAGTTATGACCAAATTACAAAAATTGTCAAATCTTGTTTTTTAGCCAGTTTTAGCTCTTCTATGATTTTTTTGGTGGCTTTCATGATATCCAAATGCAGTTTTGATTTTCTATGTCGCATATTGTAACATAAAGCTAATATTCCTTGAGTTTTGGGGCACCTAATACCCTATTTTGCATAGTAGACAACGATGGTTGATTTTTTCAATTATAGAAGAAAACGAAACATTCTAGTATATCAAGTATAGCTTTTTCAATATTGTTAGTTTCTTGTGACAACTACATGCATTTTGTAGGTAATAACCATATCTAATCATAAGGATCCAATTTGGCTAGATATTGAATAGTTTCTATGGGATTCTACAACTCATAATGTTGAGCCTAGTTTTTACATGTTTGCTGTATTTAGCACTTCATCTTTGTCCCCAAGATTCCCCTTGGTAAGAGATGTATTATTCTTTTGACATGCTCCATGGCTCCCTATGAACCTAAAGGACAATAGGGAACTAAGAAAACATGCATATATTATTTGTATTGAGCGTGGCTGTAGAAACTTTGATGATAGGTTTGCAGAATGGTAAAAATTCAACTTTTTTGTACCTATTTCTTTTGTCAAAACAAAAAATAGTGAGTGAGAAGCAATCGTATGTTCAGATCACCAACCCATCGAAGTTAACTAGGGAATTTATCTCAAGTCCTACAAAAATCCCTAATCTTATTTTTATGCAACAAAACGTAAGAAATGACTGTTTTTTATGAAAATGTACTGGTCCATCAACTTTGGAGGCTTGGTGTGACCAAAAGATGATAAATTTTACAAGTTTCTTATTTTTTATATGTGTAGTAGGCCTTGAACTATAACCTCATCAAAGGATTTTACAAAATGAGTGGATCTACTATGGTTTTGGAGGTTTTTTTCAAAACCCTGAAAGGACACTTTTATGTCCTGTTAGGTTACCAACCTAGTGTTAAGGCTATAAATCCAAGTTTGCAAAAAGTTGATAAAATTTCTCAGCTGTAAATAATCACAATTATTTACTTTGGCTGCAAATATTTGTTTTGACCACACAATTTTGTTCCTTGCATGTTTTTATGCATCTATGCTTATTCAAAAATTGATATGAAGCAAATTGGACCAAACTGTCAGCATTTCAGTCTAAAGGACATTTCAAAGAAAATTTCAACAAATCTGCTAACTTTGCACTCTATTCACTGAACAGGAGCCATGCAAGCAGCAAAGAGGGCCAAGAAGAAGCTCAACCAAAAAGAGAAACTACAAGAACTGTCCGCTTATCAACTAGACCCCGAGTCAGTCAAAGCAGCAAAGGCATCGTACCTCTCTAGAGAACAGCTAGAAGAGCACCACACTACAGTCTTCACTGGTAGGTTCAAAGCATCAGGTGGAGTTGCAACTCCTGACCAAAGACGTCTATGATGTAGCCACAAATCCAGAGACAAAAGAGGCTAACCTCCGCTGACTGGGACTCAGGGATTTCTACAAACAAGAGCCTTGCGGAGTGGACTTTTAGAAAGCTTACGAGCTTCTATCCACAATCAAAGAAGATGGAACCACATAGATATTCGACACCCAAGGGAACAAGGTCGAAGTAGTGATCACTAAAGAGATAGTGGTAGAGGCACTCAGACTGCCCACATAAGGAATGACCATGCGAGCAAGGGACAGGAAAACCGCAGGAACATTTACCAAAGAGACAGCCGTGGCTACATTTGTCGATCTAATTTACAAACAAGTGGAAGAGCCAGCCCGCTTGTACCACCAGCACTTTCATTTTTTGAAAACAAGTCCACCAAGGTACACTGCACCAAATTACGCCGGTGGCCACCACATTCACTCAAGCTCTCAAGTCGACAACAAGACAATCAGTGGACCACGCGCAGTATGTCTTGACAACTTTGAAGGGCACCAAGAAGGAAGGCAAAATCACTTACTTGGGTGCACCACAGGTCGTGACTAAAATAGCATACCACGCCATTGGCATGGCCGACAACCTACCGCCTGCTCCTTATCAGAATACATGGATATTGGCAGCACAACCCTCTTTAAGATCTACAAGGTCAGGAAAGAGATCATATAAATTTGATGAAGAGTCAGTTGACAGCTCGCCGGAAAGGCACAGCAGCGAGAGCTCTGACAACGAAGAAAAGAGAGCTCAGAGAGAAGTGATGAAAAGAAAATTTGTGGCCGCACACCAAGAAGTGCCAGCTCAAAAATAAGCGCGCTTTGAAAGAGAGAAACAGGTCTACCAGCGTGGTAGACAAGCACAAGGGAAGGACGCAGGAAAATGGGTACCTGCTGGACTCAAAGGCCCAAGAACGAAGCATCACACAAGAAAAGAGATGGATGATCCGACGGAGCGTTTAGAAAGAATGTACCAAGAGGATGAAGCTCTAAAGCTGAAGGAGGCAGAAGAAGCTGCTAAGAAAGCCAAAGAGGCGGAAGACCAAAGACAAGCCGAGGAGACGACTAGAGGAGAAACATAGCAACGATATGGATCTTCGCGACCAACCTCACCGCCTACCACCACCATCACCTAAGAAAGAGAAAGATTTTGAGTCCACCCAACAAACAGAATCCGCACAAGAAGCTGACCACCCCGAGAGACAAAAAGAAAAAGAGGCCGAGCCGGAACAAGAGAAGGCCGCAGAAGATACTCAAGAGCCAGAAGAGAAAAAGGTAAGTGAATCTGCACAAGAGCCTGATAAAGAAGCAGATGCGGAAAAAGAGTCTACCACTGCACATGAGAAAGAACCCGAGCCAGAGAAGGAAGAAAGGCCGGCACCAGAGAAGACAACAAGGTCTAAGCCATCACCATCTACTTCCGCTCAGCCAGAAACTACAAAGGCATCAAAGCCTCAGGATGACCAAGAAGAAGAACGACCATCTACCTCCACACAAGAACCACCAGTAGTTACGACGCAAACCACATATGAGGCTGCAGGCACATCTCAGTTGGCAAGACAGGAGGAGTGGAAATCAAACGATGAGGTAATAGTACAAGTCAATGAATATGCACGACAGATGCAAGAAATGATGGAGAGACTCCGTTCAGCAACATTAAACCGCAGCACAAAGACCAAGAAACTTAAGATGGTGATCGATGCTCTCCAAGGAGAGTTAGAAGACAGGATGACTGTCGTCACCGATCTTCAAAGGTAGGTGCAAGAGATGAAGGCAAAAGCTGAACAACATCAGCTACCCAGAGATAGGCAACAAAAAGAAATGGAGGAATTAGGTAAATTACTCACCAAATTATCCAATTCTTGCAAAGCAAAAGACGAGCACCTGACAGAAGTTACGCATGAACTTCTTACGACATCTGTGTCAGCTCAAAAAATTCAGATGCAATTAGATGTTGCCAATGCTTCTCTGCAATACTCTGAACAGCGGATAAATGATCATGCAATTTTCTTACGAAAAATAAGAGAAAATCCAGCCATGGCCTCGATCAAAGGAACTGACGAAGTGTACAAGGCACTCGAGAAGAAAAACAAAGACCTTGAATTGGAATTAAAGCTAGAACAATCATAGCGCATGGACTTTGCACTGATGCGGGTTCAGAGAGAAGAGGAGCTCCTAAAGGAGATAGCAAAACTCAAGCGAATTAATCAACTCCTCAGATATGGGAAACCAGACATGCAGGATAGACATACCCTCGGTATCGTTTGCTGAGTTTGAGACACAGTCCACAGCAGAGCCGAGTGGTGATGAGGATTTTCAAATCAATATTACACATGCAGACACAGTGCCAATGGTCCAGTTGTCAAAAGCTGAAGAAGACGCACTAAAGGAGAAGATCACCCTAGAGGTGGATGAGCAGTGGAAAGCCACAATGGATTGGGAGTTGAGATTTTTACACTCTGTCAACGTCACTCAACTCACTCCCAATCAGATCAATGCTCAATGGCATCAACAATCCCTGCCATACCCTCTCATCAAAGTGGAATTATTACAGGTGAAAGAGAGCCTATACAAAGATATGCAATAAGATGGCACAGATAAAGACCACCCAAAGTGGAGGTTAAGCTGGCTAAACAAGAATCCGAGATACCTGATTCTGTTCACAAGAACACCTGCAGCCCTTCAAAGAGATCCAACCTTCTCTCCTGTACCCAGAGTAAGGACATGGCAAGCACATGAAGCACTGCAAAAGAAGAGGCCAACTTGGCTTAACTTCCCCAGGCTGCCAGCTCCAGAGAGAGGCCAAGCGACGGAGGAATACATGGTGAAAACCCTAACGGGCGCCATGTCTTTCTTCAAGAGTCTACCACATCTCTCATGTGCCATGTTATATAAAATCTGTCAAATGTTGCTCACATGTATACAAGTTTTTAATGAGCTTGAGCAAACAAGAGCCCCATGGCTATCATTTTTGGAAGGTAACCAAAGCTTGTGCTATGATCTGAGTAGTCAGCCTTCAAAAGAAGTCCTTTATGGATTCTATCCAGATGTATGTTCTTGCCATCGAATAATATGCTAGCCTTTGAAGAATCTTTCTACACTGGATTCTTCACCTGGCGAACGAAGATATTTGCACCGGTGATCAGTAACCTAACATCCAGGTTTGTAGGATACTCAGCGGTGGAGCTGAAGAATAAAGTGACAATGCAATTTTTGCAAGTGCTCAACAAAGAAAGCAAAATCATATTAGTTTTGACCACCCACAAACCTTGGCTAAGATATAAAAGCCAATTTTTGCAAGATTTTTATAAGTATTTGGATAAGAAATACACAGCGTGAGCTAACGGCGCTCACTTCTCTCCTTCTCATGCTTCCTACTCCCTCTCCGATTGTCACATTGCGATTGTGTTTGTTGCATTGCAACCGTAGGTAAGAGCTATATGCATTGACGTAAGCCATTCACAGTATTTCGTAGCTTTTGGCGTCGCCAATCCACGGCCTAATTTCATCATAACTAGGAGTTTATACTTTTAAATCGAAAACTAAGCATAGGCAGCGTATTGGGGCATCATTGCTAAGCAATTAGATGCATCTGGGTTGAAAACGACTAGGTCAAAAATCCACTACTGTTAATCGCGATTTTGGAACTTGACCTAAAGTTGGGTCTGAGACCATAAGCATGTGTGCTTAGGTCTTATAAACTTGTACTAGAAGTTTCGTTACGTTTGGATGTCATTTGATGCCGTAACAGATGTGATTTGTTTGTCGATGGGCGATTGGCTTTTGATGATTTCAATCACTTGAGTGTAGCATGAGTTAGATGCAAGTTGTTAGTTCTTTTTCGAGAGATTGACAACCTCGTGTAGCCTCTATGCACTAGTCAAGTCAGCTTCATCCCATGGTTTGACAAATGATCGTGGTTCTCGCTAATACTGCAATAAGATAGGATGGTGAGGTTAGACATGCGTCCCACACGAGCTGTCAACCCGAAGACTACTTCAATCCATGAAATTGTGTCAAGGGACGACAAAGTCGAGGAAGGGGGAATGCTAGCAACAAGCTAACCCATGTAACATTTTTTGGGAGCTTCATTGTAAAAACACTTATTCTTTTGATAAATCGGGAATATTGTAACTCCTATTTGGCGAGTGGATATTGTAATCTATGAACCGGAGCTATAAGCTTCCAAATTCTATCAGTTAATCCTTGGTTAGAGCTCCCAGATGATTAGTTTTTGACCTAAGAAACCTTGGCTAAGGTATAAAAGTCAATTTTGTAAAGTTATTATTAAGTTTTGGATAATGAAATACACAATGTGAGCTTACAACGCTCTTTTCTCTCCTTCTTCTCCTTCTATGTTCCTTGTCGTTTGTCATTGTAGTGCCGTCTGTTACATTGCAACAACCATAGGTAAGAGCTCTACGCATAGACGTAAACATATCATGATAAATCATAGCATTTGATATCACCGACCCGTAGCCTAATTTCATCATGAGTAGGAATTTAAGCTATGAAATCACAAAGTAAGTATAGGCGGGATATTGGAGCATCATTGCTAAGCATTTAGATACATTTGGGGTCAAAAACAACTAGGTCAACATTTTACTAATGTTAATAATCGTATTTTTTGTCATTTATTGAAAGTGAGATTTGAGACCATAAGCATGTGTACTTACGTCTTATATACTTATCCTAGAAGCTTCATAGCATTTGGATGTCGTTTGATGCTGTAACGATCATGGTTTGCTTGCCGATTAGCAACTAGCTTTTGAGTGACTTAGGTCATTTGAGTGTAGCTTGTGTTAGATGTGAGTTGTCTATTTTTTTCCAAGAGATTGACACCCTCTTGTAGCCTCCATGCACTAGTCGAGTCTGTTTTGTCCCATGGATTGACAATTATGTTTGTGGTTCTTGTTATGTCTGCAATAAGATAAGGGTGAGGTTAGAAAACCCATCCACATCGGTGCCATTGGATACTGCAGAGACAGGTTCTCTCTCTCTCTCTCTCTCTCTCTCTCTCTCTCTCTCTCTCTCTCTCTCTCTCTCTCTCTCTCTCTCTCTCTCCAGCTATCTCTCCTCTACTTGTGTGTTTCATGTCAGTGCGACCTTTGTCACGGGGTTAGGACACTGGGGAAGAGTAGTCATTAAGGTCAAAGCACGGTAACAATGGGTTGAGATTCTCCATGTATAGTTGTGAGGTTCAAGGCATAGTGAAATAATGACCCCTTGTCTGAACGTGCAAGGCTATGGTTGCTCATTTAATGCTCTATTTGGGCATCGTGAGTGAGTTGGCTTAGATAGGCTATGGGCACATGAGTCTTCGTTATCAGACAGAGTATTAAATGAATAGATAGGCTATGGACACACGAGGCTTTGTTATCAGTTATTGATAACTAAGCCAAATATTCTTAGATAGAGTATTAAATGAATAACTAAGCAAAGAGTATTAAATGAATAACTAGGGATTCTACAGGCCCTTCTTCGCTTGGTTGTAGCCCTCTATGCTGAATGGACATGGAGATACCGTGAATTGTATTGATATATTCTCGTGGGTCAGAACCAAGCAAAGAAGGGCCGAAAAAATCCTTCAAGCCCTCTCCTCACTTGGTTTTGACCCCAAATATGTGTGGATAGTATCCAGATGATTACCCTAGTCACAACCAAGCAAATATGGGCCCTGGGGGATTCATTATGTCCTTACTCGCTTGGTTTCTAACTATTGCCATGTCCTCAACTCTACTAAACAAGCGGGTCAGAACCAAGCAATTAAATACCTTTACAATATTAAATGAATAACTAACCTCTTGCATGGTTCTAAACAGGCCTCTCAATGCATAGGTCAAAAATCGATGAATAGGGGCCTCAATAAGGGACTCCTTCGCTTGGTTCTAACACTCTGTGCCGGATGGATGCGAAGTCCTTGAAGTCCCCTATTCGCTTGGTTCTGACCCCAAATGGGAGTGGGTACAACATGAATAGTACCAAGATGATCATGTTGGTCATGTTCATTATATAATAATAGCTTTGTCTTGTATTTCTTTCAGACATGCCAAACATAATACTAGAGATGGACGATGTAGGGGAGGATACATGTGAAGAAAAATTGTTCACGTTCCTATACAACGCCCGTGTTCATGACAGTGCACCAGAGCTATTACTATTGTTTAATGCAAAGTTTTGTATCCAACGGATTATTGATTGGTTAATGGAGTACCTACAAACACATTTGCAACAGTACACAGCAGTCATTTGTGATAGCTCCCTATCAATTGATGGCAAGTGATTTCTGCATCCAGCAAATCTTGATCCTGAGAAGCGTGTTGCAAGAAGGCATCAGGAAGAGGATGGGGTGTAGGAGGTCCTCTTTATTTTCCATGGGCCTATGGAGGTGATTAACATTTTGACGAATAGGTGTACGCCATGTGTGCAAGAATGGTGGGTGTGTAAGGGATGTGTAAGAGTGGTCAAAGGATGCACTTTTCCCCCCAAAAAGGAGATGGACAATTTTATGATTTTTGGCCTTCCATAACTCCCACATGTGTCTTCAATTTGAGTGGAGATCATAGATCTGGAACCTACGTGTCAAGGTCTTTTCATAGATATGGTTTTACCTACTAGATTTTTAATTCCATTTTGGGGGGAAACTTTGAATTCAAATAAAGTAGCCATTTTGCCTGTTTGAATTCAAAAGCTTTCCTTTGATTACTTTCTTTATACTAAAGATTTGACTTCCTTAAATTGCCAAATAAAGAGGCCCTTCTACACCCCATTCTCTTCCTAATGGTTGAATCGATGTCTGAAAAAGTGTCCCTCCAATGCACTGCTTGTCAAAGAAAGATGTCCTAAGCACTCTAAAAGGTGTCGTTTAGTGGAATTCAACCATGGGTTTGTGTGTTACTTGTACCTTTTGACGGATGGTGAATCTGAGACTTCCCGATCGATCAAATTTTGGTAGTTTCCCATTGGCATAAGAGGAAGAGGCAGGAGACGTGGAGATACAGTTTGACCCAAAAGAAGAGCGGATAGAGGTATTGAAGGAGACGTTTGATGCAGGATTAAATCTTGCTTCTCTTGCAAATGTAGCACTTGGAACCAAGCAAGAAAGCCCGAATGAGGAAGGGTCTTTGTCTCTGAATTGTGCTCCCAGTTTTTCTATGGCCGACGGGGTGCACTATATTCTCCTCACGATTATTATGTGTGAGTTGAGTATACAAGAGGACTACTGCTTAGCTGCAATTGCTAATTTTTGTGAGATGGACATGGGATTTGTGGAGGATGGAGTGGAAAAACATCTACTTGCTAACACATCTGTGCATGACACAGTTCACTTATGGGATCAACTGATCAAAGATATAGTCAACGAAGCAAAGTCTAGAGAAGCCAATTTGCCAACAGAGGAGTAGTTCCAATCAACCACAAGACATCTAGGCTTAGAAAACATGGGTATCCCTGTGGGACCCCTAGCCTAGCTAGAGAATATCCACTCAATTCACTTGTGGGAAAGGTCCATCCTAGAAATGGACGAGAATCAGATGGTAACTTCTTTAGCGACATGCAGATGGTTTTTCCCATGTCCCATATGCAATGTTGAGATAAATCTGATTGTTGACAAGCCCTTGTGTATGATGATAGTTTCCTTAAAAGAGAAGGAGGCTCAAGGCAAGGACTTTTCACCGAAGTGCAAGGCAAGGATGCGGCGTTGTCTCAGTACATCAGGCTTTTTAACCACAAAAAGGTTTGTAGAAACAATTCCAAGTACTTGACACTACTGTGCACAAATCGATAATAACCCATGAATGTTTTGATACTGTTTTGTAGATCATAATAAACCACAAGGAATAATCTGAGGATAATGCAAAGTTTCCTTTGTTTGCAATGAAAGTTATTACAAGATTGTGTGGTGGGTATCCCATGTCATTGAATGCAGAAAGGATAATCCTGCTAGAGAAACAGTTTTTCCTATACGTTTTTGGCATCGGGTATGGGTGTGAAGAACTCAGGGCCCCCTATTTCATGTCGTACATAGCTCATGCCCTAGCGGCAGGAGTCGAAGACCCGAAGAGCCTGGATCCATACAACAAAATACTATTTTTAAGAGATAGAAGACGTGTTAGAAAATATGACGTAGCTAAATAGATATTTAAGTAGATTACTTAATGGAGAGAGATAGATTTCTCACACCAGAGATTAGAGAGTAGAGAGAGAGAGAGAGTACACACGATATATGTGATTCACCCAATGTGTGCTACATCCACGGGAAAGCAGCCACTCAATGACTTTAGTACTTCAAAACAAGAAGTAGTTTACAAAGGGACTATACCCTTAATAGAGCTCCCGTCTTGCTTCACTCTCACCACCTCACACCACCTTGTTGCATCAACTTCACACTCTGAAATGTGTGTAGAAATGGCCTCCTTTTATAGGCCAAAAGGATTTCCCTCTCTCATGAGAGGCAGCCATGTGTAGCCGCCCTTGTGTAGATAAGTCCAAATCTGACCCTCCAATCCGCCCATGTGTGGCCACCCTTGAGAAGACAAGTTTAGTTTTGAATTCGGCCACCGGCCATTGAATTCCGACCACTGGCCACCGGCCATTGACTACCTGCCACCGGCCAACCGATCGATCATTTTCCAACCACTTTTCGGCCGCCGTCCTGCCATAATATTGGGGCGAAAAGAAAAAAAAAGTTGCCCCTGATTTTTGGTCGTGAAAATTTTGGTTTCCGGCGCGTGATTTTTATTTCTGGCGAGTGATTTTCCTTCACGCACGATGGCTTCTCCTCATAATGGGGGCCTTATGAATGTGCACTTTTACCACAGAAAATTACAAGGGGTAAATCAGACTCCATACTTAACAATCTCCCACTTGGAGACTGATCTCCAAACCAAACCTGTGACTACTTTCCATCCTGGCTTCTTATCCTTGAATGCCGATTGAAGATGAGAAAAAGCTCAACTTCTCCTTGTCGACCACCTTTGTAAACATGTCTGCAGGATTTTCACTTGTATGCACCTTTCCTAGCTTTAGTTGTCCCTCTTCCAAAAGAGTGCGTATGAAGTGATATCTCACCTTTCCTAGCTTTAGTTGTCCCTCTTCCAAAAGAGTGCGTATGAAGTGATATCTCACCTCAATGTGCTTTGTCCTTGAATGAAAGGATGAGTTCTTCGCAAGATGGATAGCACTTTGGTTATCACTATACAAGACACAATTGTCTTGTTTGAATCCAAGCTCTTCTAAGAATCTGTGAAGCCACACAATTTCTTTGCTTGCCTCTGTCATTGCTACATACTCTACTTCCGTGGTAGAAAGTGAGACCACTTTCTGCAGCTTTGAAGCTCATCTTACTGCTGTGCCTCCAACCATGAAGACATAGCCCATAGTGCTCCTTCGAGTATCTTTGTCACGTGCCATATCTGCATCAGCATACCCTTGAAGAAAAATATCAGTTCCTCCAAAATACAAAACATTTTTTGTTGTCCCTTTAGATACCTAAGTATCCACTTCATAGCTTGCCAATGCTCTTTACCTGGGTTGTCCATGAACCTACTCACAACTCCCACTACATGTGCAATGTCTGGCCTTGTCCAGACCATAGCATACATTAAAGAACCTACCGCTGCAGCATATGGAACTTTAGACATATAGGCTATCTCCTCTTGTGTCTTTGGACACATATCCTTTGTTAGTTTAAAGTGACCAGCCAAAGGTGTAGAAACTGGTTTTCCATTTTGCATTGCAAACCTTTCTAGTACCTTCTTGATGTAATCCTCTTGAGATAGCTTTATTGTCTTCTTCGTCCCGTCCCTTGATATTTTCATACCAAGTATCCTCTTTGCAGCACCTAAATCTTTCATTGAAAAATATTTTAACATCTCCTCTTTTAGGTCTTTGATATCCTGCATGTTAGCACTTGCAATCAACATGTCATCAACATACAACATTAAGATGATGAATTTCCTATCTCCCAAATTCTTCGTGTAGACGCACTGATCCGAGTTTCATCTTGTGAATCCATGATCCAACATCCATCGATCAAACTTCAAGTACCATTGTCTTGATGCTTGCTTTAAACCATACAAGCTCTTCTTTAATCTGCAAACCATTTTCTCCTTACCTTTTACTTCATACCCCTTTGGTTGAAGCATGTAGATTTCCTCCTCTAAGTCACTGTGAGGGAATGTTGTATTTACTTCCATTTGCTCAAGATTTAAATCATGAGCAGCCACAAGGAGTTCATTTTTACAACAGGAGAAAATATTTCATTGAAGTCAATACCTTTCTTTTGAGAAAACCCTTTTACCACAAGCCTAGGCTTGTACCTTTTCTTCCCACCTTCTTCTTCCTTCAGCTTGTACACCCATTTGTTTTGAAGTGCCCGCTTACCTTTAGGCAACTCAACCAACTCCCATGTTTGGTTGTGATGTAGTGAGTCCATCTCCACTTGCATGCTCTTCGTCCATTCTTCTTTGGACTCATGTTGCATAGCTTCTTCATATGATTCCGGCTCTCCAGAATCTGAGATCAAGAGATGGTTGAAGGAAGGAACAAACCTTTCTGGAGGCCTACTTGCTCTTGTAGATCTTCGGAGAATAGGTTGAGGCTCCTCATTTGGTTGACGTTGTTGCACACTGTCACCGTTTGTAGTCCTTGAGTCTTCACCGTCCTCAAGCTCCATGTACTCATCACCTGTTTCTTTTGTTTGTTTTCTTTTCAAGTAATCTTTGTATATATTTTGTTCGTTAAAATGTACATCCCTACTCCCTTAAGATTTTACCATCTTTAGGATTCCATAGGCGATACCCAAAGTCACCTTCTCCATAGCCAATGAAGAAACACTTTTTGGACTTTGCATCTAGCTTTGATCTTAGGCTTCTATCTATGTGCATGAAAGCCTCACACCCAAACACTTTGAGAAATGCATAATTCACCGGTTTAACTATCCATGCCTCTTCTGGAACTCTCCTATCCGATGTCATTGAGGGTGACCGGTTGATTAAGTACACAGACGTAGTTACAGCTTCCGCCCAAAGCTCAAGCGGTAGGCCTGCATGTAGCCGAATGCTTCGTGCTCGTTCCATGATTGTCATGTTCATCCTTTCCAAAATCCCATTTTGTTGAGGTGTCCTTGGGGTTGTCATTTGCCTCCGTATGCCATTGCTAGCACAAAAGCTTTCAAAAGCTTGGCTGCAATATTCACCTCCATTGTCGGATCTGAGGCATTTAACCTTGGTACCTGTTTCATTCTCCACAAAGGCTTTCCACCTTTGAAATATGGAAAATACATCGGACTTATTCTTCATGACATAAACCCATGTTTTTCTAGTCGCATCATCTATGAATGTTACATAGTACAATGAGCCACCAAGTGATGGTGTACTTGCAGAACCCCAAAGATCGGAATGAACCAACTCAAGTTTTTCATTTTTTCTTTCATTTCCTGATTTTCGAAATTTTACCCTCTTTTGTTTACCATAAACACAATCTTCACAAAACTCTAAGTCCACTTCTTTCAAACCTGGTAGAAGCTTCTTTGTTTGAAGGATTTGCATTCCTTTGGCACTCATATGCCCAAGCCGGTAGTGCCACACCACATTGTCAAATTCTGTAGTTGTTGCACAAGCTGAAGGTTGCGTGCTAACAGTACACAAGTAAAGTGTACCGACATTTTCTCCCTTAGCAACCACCAAAGATCCCTTTGAGATCTTCCATCGTTTGTTTCCGAATGCAATGTTGTGACCTTCATCGTCCAATTGTCCTGTAGAGATCAAGTTTTTCCGAAGAGAAGGAACGTGCCTAACATCTTTAAGCTTCCATTCATTTCCGTTAGCAGTTTTGACAGAAACTGTACCTTTGCTGACAATCTCACAAGCTTCATCATCTCCCAAGTATACATACCCAAAATTACCTTTGGTGTAATCTTGGAAATGTTGCTTGTGTGGTGTCGCATGGAATGAAGCCCCGAAATCTACTATCCAGGAATTAGACACATTGTCTAATGAGAGAATTAGAGCATCTTGCTCTACTTTACCTGCCACATTGGCCTCCAATGTTGGCTTAATGTCTTGAGACTCAGTCGCCTTCTTCTTCTTGGACCAGCAATCCTTCTTGAGATGGCCCTTCTTGCCACAGTTCCAAGAACTGACTTTGTGCGTGACTTGCTCCGTCTTGAGCGATTACGACCCTTTTGGTTTTTGAACCTCTCCTTAGGCCTTTCTCTTGTTTCCACTAATAGTGCAGTACTTGATGATTCTCCTGTGCTTCTCCTTCATATTTCCTCGATTAGGAGAACACCCACAACATCATCAAACTTAAGAGTATTTGTGCCAAACATAGAATTACTTACAGCCATCACAAGGCTGGCCCAACTATCCGGTAGAGATGATAGTATAAGGAGAGCTCACACTTCGTCATAGAAATTGCTTTTCACCAATCGAAGTTGACTTATGTTTGTGTTAAAGTCATTTAGGTGTTCTGCAACTGAACCATTCTCTGTCATCTTTAGATTGAACAAGCGCTTCATAAGAAATACCTTATTGGATGCCGATGGTTTCTCGTAGAAGTCATCAAGTGACTTCATCAAGTCCTCCGTGGTCTTCATCTCCGAAACGTTGAAGGCCACAGTTGACGCCAAGCTTAACCTGATTGTTCTCAGTGCCTTTCGGTCAAGGACAATCCATGCTTCATCTGCCATCACTGTGGGCCTCTTTGCAAGACCGCTTAGTGGCAAATAGAGGTCCTTCTGGTAGAGATAATCTTTAATCTTCATCTTCCAATGTTGGTAGTTTTTTGCATTGAACTTCTCAATATTGAGCTTCCCTTCCTCCACCATAACTCCCACTCAATTCAAGAAATCCTTTCCTTGAGATAATTTAGCTACGAGAAAACCTTGCTCTGATACCAGTTGATAGGAAATATGATGTAGCTAAATAGATATTTGAGTAGATTACTTAATGGAGAGAGATAGATTTCTCACACAAGAGATTAGAGACTAGAGAGAGAGCGAGTACACACGATATACGTGGTTCACCTCATGTGGGCTACGTCCACGAGAAAGCAGCCACTCAATGGCTTTAGTACTTCAAAACAAGAAATAGTTTACAAAGGGATTATCCCCTTAATAGAGCTTTCGCCTTGCTTCACTCTCACCACCTCACATCCACCGTGTTGCATCAACTTCACACTCTGAAATGTGTGTAGAAATGGACTCCTTTTATAGGCCAAAAGGGTTGCCCTCTCTCGTGAGAGGTAGCCATGTATAGCCGCCCTTGTGTAGATAAGTCCAAATCGGACCCTCTAATCCGCCCATGTGTGGCCATCCTTGAGAAGACAAGTCCGCTTTTGAATTCTGCCACCGGGCATTGAATTCGATCACCGGCCACACCGGCCATTGACTTCCGACCACCAGCCATCGGCCATTGACTACCAGCCACCACCGGCCAATCGACCAACCGATCGATCATTTTCCGACCACTTTCCGACCGTCGTCCGGCCATAATATTCCGGCAAAAATGAATATTCCGGCGAAAGAAAAAAAGTTGCCCTTGATTTTTGGCCGGCGTGAAAATTTTGGTTTCGGGTGAGTGATTTTTATTTCTGGCGAGTGATTTTCCTTCACGCACGATGGTTTCTCCTGATAATGGAGGCCTTACAAATGTGCGCTTTTACCACAGAAAATTACAAGGGGTAAATCAGGCTTCATGCTTAACAAGACGCGCTTGATGCTCGCGAGGATACTGCCATAAAAAAAGGAAAGAGTTTGGCTAAGGGGTGTGTAGATCGAGGAGGTACATAGTGAGGAAGAAGAGGGTACATTGAAGAGAATGAAAACAACGGGATTAGGCCCATCTTCTCTCGCTTCGGACTCGTGACTGTCGCTACCTCACATGGCGCTCCCCCGCATTTGAGTTGCCCCAAGCCCTTTGTTTCCTTTATTTGTGGATGAGTTGTAAAGAACGTGTAATTTTTGAACTCTTGAAAAGCTCTTTCTGCCTTGCTCTATGTATAAGTCGTCTATAAGTTCATTGGTGTAATTCTAATAGGCTATTGGCTTTATCTTTGCCTCCACAATGTCTGGTGTGCTTATTAAAGTAATGTGTTCTTTCCATGTAGTGCGTCTTTTCCATGCCTTGTGTGGGCCACATTGACGAGCCATATGTTTTGACAAAATAAGAACCATGGTTGAACCGTATGTGTTGCATTAGAATAAAACAAAATGGTGAGTAGAGTAGGGATTTGTGGAGCACATGTGGTTTGCATATGGAACATGGTAATGAGCGATATGTTGCCCACCCCATCCTGGCCACGTATGCCTTCTTCCAATCCAGCAAGGCTTCTTGAAATGATGTGAGCTTACTTTCGTCCCAAGAATGCTACTCAACGTAGTGGAAGATTTTATCGAGTGATTTCCACACGCTTGCCTTGTGATTTTGGATTGCCCACCACCAGCATTGTTTTTAACCACTCTATGTAATTGTTTCCATTTGTTGAATAGGATTATCTTCTCCTCTCAATTAGAATATTTGAGGCTAAAACCAAGAAACCTTCTGACCTTCACACCGCCTATCAACTCTTTCCTTGGTACCTTGTAACGACCTTGAGACATCTTAGGATCCTCTTTGATTTTGACATTGCCTCCATGAAAACCAATGTTTGAGAGCACTTCCTCTAAGGCTTTAATGACTCTTTTTAACTCACTCACCGGCTTTAAGACCCATGCAAAACATATGTAGAAACAAATCACCTTTTTAATAATACAACAGAGTGCATGGAGTGTACAAACATGAACTCTACATAGAGGAATGTCAAGCACTGGCTGAAAAGATTGATCTTGAATATGTCTGTTGGGTACTCTACTCCATTGCACACTCTCAAGAGATTGTTCATTGGCCATGCACTATAAAGATGGATTTGCCACAGATGCACCGTGTGTTATGTTGTATATACACTTAAGAGTCTTTAAGCCACCTACCATGTGCCATTCGACTTTGTAGTCACCAAATTCTTCCACTGAAAGCACACCTCCATTTCTTTGGTCACTGATGATAGAAGAAATCTTGATTTGTCTAAAAAAACAATGAAGGATATTAACATTTTCTTTATCGACATGTATATAAAAAAAGGAACATAAAACCAAGAACCATACATGCAATATTTTTGTTATTACAAATTGAAACAAGTGTACCTTAAATGAACCTAGAGTCATAATATTATTTTTGAATTGCACGCTAAAATATTGTGGGTCCTCTTTGGTTATTAATGAATCCAAAGCTCTGTTCATGAGGGTAATGGTGACTCTCTCTAGCTTCCTGTTCTTTAGGACCTCGCACTCGTCGAGCTTCAAAGAAAACTTGAGAACCCCATTGAACTCCTCTCGACTCATATCAAAGAAGTGAACTGCATACCTTTGCAATGCTTCAAGATCAACAAAGAGGTTATGCTCGTTATAATGTACCTCTCTCTCTCCCTTGCCTATGAATGTTGCTTCAATATGGAATGGTGATCCAAGTTTCTCAAACACCTCATTGTTTACGTGTTAATGTGCAACCTTTACATGTGATGGCTTTGGAAGCAATGATCCTCTTTGTAATTTATTTTGAGACATTTTAGCTAATGCTTTGAAGAGAGTCATGTATCCCATCTGCGAGATGCCACTCTCATCAAGTATTGCTTTCACTTCCATTGGCTCCAACTGATTCTTCTTTATGAAGGGGGTAAGGAGCCTCCCTTTTAATTTATCAGAATTTCTTCTGAGTTGTCATCTCTTCAACTACATGTTTTGGAACTAGATGATTGTAATGCACACCGGCATTGAAACCTACTCCGTTCGAGTTTGGATGTAGCAAAGTCCTGCAAAGAAAGCACCATGCGTCATGATCAGTAATAAGAAAGTGTAAAGCATATATATGATACAAAAGCATAACCAAACTTCAAGTTACCTTACAGATTGTATTCGTTTTTTCAGGCCACCATTATCAATCTTCATATTTCTTATGTTACATAGATCTCATTTTCTTTTCCGACTCCCAAGCACAAGTTACTAAGCCATTTAATGTTACATTGGTATCAGAGCACAAGGTTTCTCTTTTCTTGCTCAAAAAGGGAGGTCCTCAAGCTAACTATAAATGGTTGGTACTATTAATCGCATGTGAGTAAGTAGAATAGGGATTTTTCAGCCTTGCAGTGTGCCTACCTTTGTGCAATTAACGGGGCATCACCGTCGAGAGCTATAGTTTTAATAGTGGAGTCCTACGGGGCTTGCCTATGGCTTAACTACTATTGAGCTATTAGAAGCTTAACAGGAGCCGGTGATGTTTTGGTGTTGAACGACCCTCTCTTCCATTCCTTGCAATTAATGGTATTCGAGCCACAGGTACAGTAGCTTGAGTGCTTTTCTAAAGAGATAAAGAGGAGTAGCAACTAGGGCTTGAAGTGCCAAAGTACATCTAAAAAGTTTACACCTAAAAGTTGTTAGAATGATTGACAATAGTAAAGAGAGTGAAATTAATGTTGATAACTTTGATTTTGCTAATGAGCAAGCTACTAATGATGCCCCAATGCTTGTTAACTATCTTGTTTCTAAGCTTCAACAAGCCATGGGCAATGCATCCCTCCAAAGTGAAGTGCAACAGCAGTTTCGTGCTCATGGGATTCTCCAAGCTCCCCACCATGACGAGAGAACACCTAGGAAGTCTCCTTGCGAGACTTCCAAAAGAGGTCTCTCTCCAATTTGGGAAGAAGAAGAAGATCCCTATGAAGGGCTCAAAAATTTGCTCCTTGATGACGCATCTCCTTCTCAGAGGAGAATTCAAGAGTCTCCACCGTGTTAAGTTTAATGGCCATGTGGCCCATCACTAACTGCCGCTAACCCTAAGTGTACAGCTATACACTTATGTGAGCCATTAACACTAAGTACAATGTGTATTGTGCCTTAGTGCATAAGATAAGAGAAGAAAGAAAGGGAGCATACAGTACGTTGGCTCTCCCCCTTCAACCTGTGTGTGGCTATGGTGGTGTGTGTGCGTGCGTATTCTTCTTCCGTTGTGCTCCCAACTCCTCCCCATCATCTGGTATCAGAGCGGTTTCATTCCCGAAATCGTTTCCGCGCGCGCGCACTTTCAAGGGTACAAACAGGATTCCGATTTCACCATTGGCAAGTTCAGCTTCCCAAGGGAGTTTCCAGCAGGTGTCCTGCGGTGTTACCCCCCTTTCGGAGCAATTCGAACCATCAGAAACCCCATTCGAGCTACGATTCAAGAGCTGAAATTTTCAGCCCTCTTGTCGTAGTTTGTGCTGCAGTGCTTCCATAGCCAATTTTACAGGTACCATTGTTGCAATCTCTTCCATCTACGAGAGCCTACGGCTCATTCAGGAGTGTGTAGCCTCTTTCGGAGTGGCCTTATACACACACATAGAGTGGGAGCTTGACAGCATTGTCTTCTTCGACTACAAGTATAGGCACAAGTACAGGTTTCAGTGCTTCCAATATTATGGTTCCAATGGAAGCAGTTATTTATGCATAGATACATATGTTGACACTTTTGACAGTGTTTGAGCTCTTTTGAGAGAAAATTGACTCCCCGCAAGGATGTTTAGTTGCAAGCACATGCTTTTGACGTCTGTTTGAGCGTCTTGACAGACTTGTACGTCTTTGTGGATACTATCATTGTACGCTTTTGTGGAGCCATCTTTTGGCTAGTACGACAGTCCCGACTATTTCTGAGACTTGGTTCGGAAGATAACAATTTCTGAGACTTGGCTATACGTTTTTTGCTGCATAACCTACGTTATTGAGGATTGATAGCGTGAGGTTTTCATTGAGCTAAGGTATTTTCAAATGTGGAGATACCTTCGGTGATACAGGTAGCTGGAGCATCCCTTACGAGGCCTCTCCATAGGACATGTATAGAGTGGTATAGGTGCTTTTGACGTCGAGTTGACGGTCTATGGTCAATTTAACTGTTTATGCGCCTCAGTTGGTCTTTATACAGTGTATTTTTGAGAGGCATTGCTCTCTTTTATGCTTTGCGAATGACATACTTGATCATTCTGTCTCGTATTTTGGTTGACATAGTCCCAAATACAAAAGAGACTGCCGAAATTTTCCTAGAATCTTTTGATAGTTGTCACTATGTCTACAAACAAAGACCGTGACATTTATGACATAAAGAAGTTTGATGACACTAATTTTCAGCTTTGGAAGAATCAGATGCAAGATGTGCTTGTCCAAAAGAAACAGAAATTGCCTATTATTTATGCGACACGGACTGAAGATATGAATTTGACTCAGTTTCAGTGGGAGGAGCTTGATGAGCTATGCAGATCTACTATTAGATTGCACCTTACTGAGTCAGTGCACTTTTCAGTGCTAAAATGTGAATCTCCCTATGCTTTATGACAAAAGTTATACAACACTTATAAGAAGGATACAACAAGTAATAAGGTTTTCATGATGCAAAAACTGTTTAACCTTCGCATGAAAGAGTCAGCCAGTATTGCTAGTCATATTAATAACTTTGATTCTCTATTTGCCCAAATTCGTGCACAACGGATCAATATTAATACGAGATGAAAACAATCTTCTTACTTTGTTCGTTACCACTCATGAGATATCTTTTGCACAGATGTCAGTAACTCTGCTCCTAATGGTACGCTAGAGTACATTGATATCACTAGTTCTCTTTTGTCAAAGGAAATACGCCACAAGGCTATGGATAGCTCACATCATGGCGAAGCTCATTATGTGCGAAAGGATGAAAAACAACATAAAGATCGTTCTTGGAATCATGAATCCAAAAAAGAGGACAATAGAGATACTTCAAAAGGTTGATCAAAGTCTCTTCGTCGTCGCAATGTTCAATGTCATTATTGTGATAAATTTGATCACATAAAGAAAGATTGTTATGCTTAGAAGCGTGAAGTAAAGCAACATTCAATGCTAACAAGTTACAATTTTGCCTCTGAATTTGTTGTTGCATCCTTATAAACCAAAAGATTTTAGGCAGCTAATAGAATTTATCCCTACATGTTAGACAAAGAGGAATTCATTCTGCATTTAAATTGCTAACCTTGCTCTAGTTTGAAGCCGAGAAAAAATCTGGTATCTTTTTTTTCCTGCTGGTAGAGCAAGGGATACTAGACACATAGGGCCTCTGTGGCTGTCTCCTTGTCACTTGGCCCCCATGCTGACCTGTAACCCTGCAAGACAACGCAAGCATACCTACACCCTAGCGAGAGAGAGCGAGAGAGAGAGAGAGATCGGCCTCTTTACCAAGAGAAAAGGACAGACCCTTCCTTTTAACAATCCAACACCTCCCTGTCGCTAGCATACAAGCTTCCAAAGATCGAGATAACCAGAAGCAATAAGAGACATTAGCCGCCCACCACCTTGCCGTCCTACACCCTCTTCTTCCTGATCTTTATTGGGTCTTTTTTTAGACTGAACAGACATGCTTTAATCTTCATCATAATACCGCTCTGATATACATTTTCTTGTGGCATAATCTTCTACAAGAAGAGGCTCAAAGCCTTGGATGCCTCCAAACTCCAAACGCTTGCACATACCATGAATTCTAAGTAGAGAACAAAAAACCTTGGCAACTACAAGCTTTGGTGCGGAAGAGGGTCTCCCCTACTTGAATTATTCGCTTGTCAGGCTGCAAGCGGGCAAGTTGAACATCTAGGGACTTTGGTGCCCTTACCACCTGATCCACACAAGTAGGACTACTTTCTGACAAAGGCCACTAGAGTTGCAGCTCCCATATGCCAAAGCTCAATCCATCATCATTGTCCTCATCCCCATAGCAGGCTTGAAAGAACCTCTCTGTCTACTTGAGGCAAGGATTGTCATAAAAACAGGACATACATGGTGTTTCCACAATGCTCCATGCAACGCAGCCAACAACTTCCTCTAGATATCAGGGAAAGCACCCTTCTCGAAGTAGAAGAAATCGCCCTACAGCAAACCCAGAATTCAACTTCAATGTGGTTGTGACACCTTTTTTTTTAACTCCCTCTTTGATGGTCGAAAAATTCATAGTGGCGGTCACCGAAGAGTTCCCCAAGAGTGATGGCTTCAAATTGAGCATAACATAGTGGCGGTCACCGAAGAGTTCCCCGAGAAGCGATGGCTTCAAATTGAGCATAACATAGAATCGGCAGGGTCGTGATCACCAATATTTGCGATGTAAACTGGGCATGGCCAATCCTTATCTGAATATAGGAGTGGGGGGAGCACATTAATAGATCCTGTGAGGCAGTTAAAGACAATCACTTTAAATCTGTCATACAATTATCCTCATACACCAAGAGACACCTGCACTTGCCATTGGCAGTTGAAAGTCTCAGCGGTTGAAAGAGCATGGAACTCCACGGCAATTCGAGCCGCCAAGGCATGATAGCAATTTCTTATTGCAAAGAGGCAGCAAAGGAAAGGTGTCCTTCTCATGACTGCTGGACACTCTGATGAAACTGGGCATGGCCAATCCTTATCTGGATGTAGGGGTGAGGGGAGCACCTTAATAGATCATGTGAGGCAGTTAAAGACAACCACTTTAAAGCTGTCATACAATTGAAAACAATAATCATTCTCATACACGAGTGCACAAGAGGCCACCTGCACTGGCCATTGTCAGTTGAAAGTCCCCACGATCGAAAGAGCATGGAACTCGGTGGCAATTCGAGCCGCCAAGGCATGACAGCAATTTCTTATCCCATAGATGCAACAAAGGAAAGGTGCCCTTCTCATGGCTGCTGGACACTCTGAAGTGCATCACAAACCAATATCCCCCCCTCCTTGACATAATCCTCGGGGAACTCGAACTTATGTAAGGGGCTGCCCCAATACAGAAAGCATTCCAAGACTTGCAAACAGAAAATAGCTTGCAAAGCTGCCGTACAGAGAGCTGGCAAATGTGTTCCAGAATGAGATGGAAGGGCAAGTGACTCTGTTCATCATCGTTGTTCCTGCCCGACACCAATCCTACCTACTTCCAGGATGCAGCCTTACTGCATGCCTTCAAGTAGGAAAAACAAAAACTCATGGGCATCCTGTTGCTGCCCTGGAACAAATGACCTCGATACCTCTAGGAGATGGTTCAGGATTTTAACAAGATTTGAATGCTTACATGCTATTTGTTATCACAAAAATGACTCGCACACATCAAGAACAATACAAAGGATACAATCAAGTTTCCATGCCAAAAGGCAGGAGACACCTTTCTCCCAGAAGCCACCAATACAACCTTGACATGATTTTCTATTGCACACATTGTACAGAACTCCTCCACTTTACCTGCAACAACAAGCAGCCAAAATCAGCCCAAGCATGTATTAACCCAAATCCTAGACCAGCTTTTAGACACACTTTCCTAATGCATTATCATTAGCTGTTTGCTGCTCATAAGTTGATGTGTGCACCCCATCACCAAAGTCTTTATTTGCCAGAAGCATGTCTTATGTCACTCCTAGCACATCAATACATTAAACTCAATCTTAATTGCACATGCCTTTATACAAAAGCTACAATAACTTCTATACGACAAGCTGAGGAGCACAAGTTTTCTCCCATTGTCTGCTAGTTTAGAAAAAGTAACTACAGCTCTCACATGCAAGAGCCCTCCCTCCTTTCATTTCAAAATTATAGAGATTTAATGTATCATTATTGGTTCAAAAGCATCAGTGATTTTTGCAGTCCAGTTACTGAATATAAAGCATTGATGAAGACAACTTACGTAATAAAATCATGCAATATGATTCAAATGAAGAGAGACTCACATGAAAGTTTGTGTTGAGAATCTAAAATTCTGTTGGAAAATGGAACCGTATAAGTTAAGCTGAAGAACAGAATTCATGTATTGCCCAGATTTGCTAGACCTGAACACTACAAAATACAAGCCCACGATACCAATTAGCAATCTAGAAAAGTCATGAAACTGGAGTTAGAATTTGATTGCAAACAATGCAAGAAACATTTGCCAAAAAGAAGCCTCTGAACCAGTTTGATAAACTCAGAGATGAAGAACGTTTTTTCCAATAGTGCAGTAGAAACAAACAATTCCAATCAGCCAGAGTCGTTGAAAGTTGTATCCATAATAAGCATTATACAATTACTTTGAACAAGAAATGGAACGTCTTACCTCAAACCAGACCAATGAATTTGAACTCAAACAAATGCACGACGTGCAATTGTCTGTAAACTGTAACAATACAAAATTTGAGAAGTCTATGTATAGAATAAGGATAAAGAGAAAAACCTTGGCATCAATCTCTACCTCCTGTGATTCTTCAATTTCACAGTTAGGGTCATATAAATCACCCCAACCATCTCCTGCAGATTCAGAGGCTTCTGCCCAGAAACTTCACCCCACCCATCATCGAAAATCTCAGAGGTCCTACCCCAATACTCAGCATTCTCAGAGGCTTTACCCGATTCATACTCACAGGACTCAGTAGAAAAATCACCACCACAATCTCCTGATAAATCTGTATTAGCAGCTGATTGAAGGGATGTCAGCATTACCCTAAGTTCCCCTACCACTTACGGGTTGACACCTGCATGATGATGACTCCCCCCATCCTCCTTGCATATGCAATCGGCCATCCATATGAAAACCATTTGCTTCCTGCCCCCGACCTCATGTTCTATTGCCATCCTCAAAGCTCCAATTAGAACACTCTGTGTGCGAATCCCTGCAAAAGATTGTAAAAGAAGCACATCTTCAAATGACAATGGATCTCCTCTATACACGACAAAGCCTTTCGCAGAAATTTAAAAAGTTGTTGATGCCAGCTTACACGATCGACTTTGACTGAATCGTAACGCTTCAACCACAGTCAAATCAAAGGAAAGACGCGGACCTTGCTCGAGCTTGAAAACACTGCGTTTCTCTGTGTTTGCTCTTTGAAGAATGAAGAAGACGATTCTGGTGAGAGAAATATGAAAAGCCTAGCCTCTTTGGTGGATAGGCACAGGGATGCCAAACGATAGAAGCTGCAGAAGTAGGAGAGGCAAAGAGATTAGGGGTGGTGCACGTAAAGAGTCGCCTCTCTTCCTTTCCCCCTCAACACTGTCTGTTGTGTTTTTTTCTGATCGAGGGGAAAGGGCGGGAATTAGGCATAGGCTACTTCAAGCCATGCATGCTTCACAATGTACTCTCTTGGTGGAGGTTAATGTTGGAACATAGTTGTGTGTGTGTGTGTGTGTGTGTGTGTTTGTGTGTGTGCGCACGCGTGCGCATGTGAAAGAGCTTTGGATGATCGTTGTCTTATGATTGATCGTGGCTCCAATACAAACTATGCAATCCCTCTACATTGTGAAGATGCTTGCAAAATGGAGCCCATCATGTTCAAATTTGAAAATTTCTACAGTTCTGCAATTGTGTATGACTCTTTGTAAGTGCATGTGTGTGATAAAGATGTTCTATCTATTCTATACTCTAAGTAATCATTAGAGTTGCCAAAAGAGGTTGATTACAACTCGAAAAAGTACAGAACCTTGAAAAAGGACCGTTGAGAAGGAGCCAAATTGCTTAATCAAACCCAAGGTTACATCTACCAAGTATAAACAAAAAAATTGCTAGTACAAGCATACTCTCGGCATTCACTCATAGGAAATCAAGGCCACATCAGAGGCAAAAATCTTCCCATAAGGTTAGTAAAAATTGTATGCTAACAACCAACAAGCATCATCGTCTCTAATACCCATCATCTTTGAACTAAGTACTATTTTTTCTTAGCAATAGATGACACTATCTTGATTATCATTATATAACAATAAATCAAGGCATAGCTTAGTGAAATATAAAGTACAAGTAATATAGAAAAAAACCAGAACAAGCAGCAAAGAGATAGTGTTTTTAGGTAAACCTCAGTAAGACAACAGTCCTCCAACCATGTAACCCCATCCAAGATTTTTTTTTAATCAAACCACTCAGCCATAGCTCAGAAACACGACTCACGATGCCTATTTGCATGGGCAGGTAGGGGAGACCATTAATATTCAGAGGATTAGTATAAACACGAGTCCCAACTCGAAGTCATAATCCCAACTACTCAAAAACTATAGTAGATCAAATTTCTTCAACATCATAACCTATGAAGACCAAAATCGGCTCCCATTACACCGTACCAATTTATAAGAAATCTATGTTTTAGAGTTTACTCCTTGATGGTTATATACCCAACACGAGGCAGGTTAAGAAGTAGCCGTCACCAAAGTATATACCAAGTGTTGCTTCATAGGAAGGTTGGTGCTTGTTATTTCTTGAGAAGGTGTGGTGCTATTGTTAGCAAGGTGAAGTGGGCCACATTTAGCACAAGAATTTGCCATGGTCCACTTTTACGTGCTTGGTTGTGGACGTTGCAAATATACCTTGTGGTAACTCCATCACAAATTGTCGTAAGCCCGATCTACTATATCGGCTATGCGAAGGCATGTAGACACACATCAATTGTGTTTACCACAAGGGAAATTGGGCTGACGATGGCTAGCATCTATAACATGAGCTTATCTGCATTGTAGAGGAGGGTGTTGGTCTCTAGATGATTGGGTGCAAAGCCATTAATATAGGAGTGGGAAAGCTTGTGGATGAGTTGTAGGCATGAAAGATGAGAGCAACACATGGTGAAAAAATGTGTGTATGATGTTTTGGGGGGGAGGAGGGAGAGAGAGAGAGAGAGAGAGAGAGAGAGAGATATGTAGCCAAAGATTTACACCAAATGCAATTTTCTTAATAGATCATCAGTGGTGTAAACCATACAAAAGGAAGGGATAGGGTTTAAATAGCAAAGCTGAGGAATGAGTTTCCATTCCCAAAAAGGGTACACAATTTAAGAGAGATAGAGACTCTTTTGGGAGGAAGAATTTTATGCGATCTAGGGGTTGGTGGTGTCTTAAAGAGAGGATTTTGACACAATCAAGGATGTACCCTTCAATAAAGATGGAGGAAAAACATGTGTAAAGGGGAACTGAAGAAAGAAAAGATAGGAGTACTCCAACACAAGGAGAGCCTCTAGGACTTTTATTACAAAAAATAGATAAAGGAGAAAGGGTGTCCATGGAAGTGTGGCAATAGCTCATCCAAGAGAAGTCGAGGAGGATGCCTGGTTACCACTGTCTAAAAGGTGTTGAAAAAAGAAAGGTTGTCCATGGAAAGCAATTTGCTTAGGTTGGGTGAGTTCAAATTACCGGTTTGGGAAGATGTGAAAGTTTGAGATTAATGAATATCCATTTGAAGAGGTTTTTATTGATGGGACATGCTAAGTTGAACTGGCGTCTCTGGGGTGAAAAGGGTACTTTGGTGTTAGATTTCTTTTTAAGAAGCAATGATCTAGAATTGTAAGAAATATAAAGAAAACATGCCATCAAGAGAGGGGAGGGATGTCCTTTTTCTCTTAGTCTAGAGAAGAACAAGTTGCTAATAAAGATGAACCTTGAAAGTGAACTCTCTAATGATGTATCTTATAAGCTCAAAAAGGATAAGGCAATTCTTTGATGCGTGGGGTGCCAAGATTGCCCCCCCCCCTACGATAGATATAAACAATAAGTGGGGTTTACCCCTATTATATATGCTTATGGTACCCCTATTAAAAACCCCTCTTCCTTACACTCTCGTGTTACCATATGGAGCCACATAGTGACTAAGGAACCACTTCTGTTGATAACTAGATGTACCCTCAATGTATCTTAGTTTGACTTTTCAAACTATGTGCCCGATCAGTCTACATTCTGGCTACTCATCCAATTCTGACCCATCCAAAGCTATTGTAAATCAACCCTTGACTTGCTCCAAATCAAACCTTATCTATGACCCGCTTGATGCAAATTTTGATGTGTGGCCTGATAAAAAACTTTCCCAAAATTCATCCAAGTTCTAGTGCACACCAATGACCAATCGATAGAAGTGATCAACCCGGGTCAGTTCCCCCCTTCCCCCCCTTCCACATTAATATGATACCCCCTCCCTTATTTTTAAGCTTGGGAGATAAATTATTGGGGCTTGCCCCTAACTTATACGCTTATGTAACTTGTAAAAAAACCCCCCTCCCCTGCACTTACGTGGTGCGGTAAGTTTTTCATGGTGAATCCCCCGGGGCAGCAACCTGAAGGGTTTGTGCTCAAGGGCAAGGAACATTTGGTATGTAAGCTTCTGAAAAGTCTCTATGGCTTGAAGCAATCATCCAGACAATGGTATCAAAAGTTTGATGCATTTATGTGTTCCCTAGGCTATAAGCACAGTAATGAGAATCCATGTCTTTACATGAAAATACAACCAAATGGACAGCTTATTATGCTTATCCTTTATGTAGATGACATGTTTATTGTTGGTCATTCTAAGAAGGACATTGCTGGCTTGAAAACCAAGGTGAAAAGTCAATTCGACATGAAAGATTTGGGTGAATCCAATCACATTTTGGGTATGCTCATTACTTGTGATCGTAAGAAGAGGTTGTTGTACCTTTCTCAAAAAGAGTATGTGCACAAGGTTCTTGATCGTTTCAACATGCAGAAGGGGAAGGCCTTGAGTACTCCATTGCCTACATATTTGAAACTTAGCGAGAACAATTGTCCCAAATCTGCTGAAGAAAAAGCTACGATGGCTAAAATTCCTTATGCTTCAGCTTGTGGTAGTCTCATGTATTCCATGGTGGCTACAAGACCTGATATTGCACATGCAGTGGGAGTTGTTAGCAGATTTATGTATAACCCTGGTAAAAAGCATTGGGATGTTGTCAAGTCGATTCTCAGATACTTGAGTGGCACTACAGATAGACAATTATGCTATGGTCGTGGAGAGTCATCCATTCAGGGATTTGTAGACAGTGACTTTGCAGGCTGTGTTGATAGTCGTAAATCAACAATAGGTTGAATTTACACATTTGCTGGTTCTGCTATTTCTTGGAGATCTGTTCTTCAAGATTGTACATCCATTTCTACCACAGAGGCAGAGTATGTTGCATTGAGTGAAGCATGCAAAGAAGCTATTTGGTTTGCTCGCCTAGTGAAAGATCTTGGATTGGAGCAGTGTACACCAGTTCTTCATTGTGACAGTCAAAGTGCTATTGCCTTGGCTAACAATCCAGTGTTTCATTCCAGAACGAAACACATTGATGTGCGCTATCACTTTAGTCTTGAATGCCTGGCAAACAAGAGCCTTGATTTAGTGAAGATTCCTACATCAGAGAACACAGCGGATGCACTCACTAAGAGTCTCTCTAGCCATCAGTTTCAACACTGTCGTAAGTTGATGGGCATTGGGTGAAGAGAGGTGCTCTTCCATTTTTATAGTCTCCCACATTGGCCATCAAGTGGGAGAATGTTAGGTTTAATGGCCATGTGGCCGACCGCCCATCACTAACTGTCGCTAACCCTAAGTGTACAGCTATACACTTGTGTGAGCCACTAACACTAAGTACAATGTGTATTGTGCCTTAGTGCATAAGATAAGAGAAGAAAGAAAGGGGGCATACAGTACGTTGGCTCTCCCCCTTCAACCTGTGTGTGGCTATGGTGGTGTGTGTGTGAGTGTGTGCGTGCGTATTCTTCTTCCGTTGTGCTCCCAGCTCCTCCCCATCACACCGAAGGAACGAGAAAGAAGTGAGTCTTCTGCCACCTCGGCGGAGATGGCTCCACGAAGTCGGCGGGCTAAACGCTCTCCATCACCTCCAAAACGGAGAAGACCACGGCATACTTCTCCACACCATACTTCAAAGAGGGATGACAAAAAGCAAGAGAAGAAAAAGGCAAGAAAGAGGACACCCTCTTCTCCATCTTCTTCATCCTCTTCCTCTTATGAAAGTGATGGTGAAGACAAACAAGATCAAGGAAAGAAAAAGGCAATAAAGAGGTCACCCTCTTCTCCATCTTCCTCAAATTCTTCATCTTCTGAAGAAAGTGATGGTGCAACCTTTGAACCATCAAAAAGAAGAGGCCATAGGAAATACTATTCCGCGTGGAAGAGGTCGTCCAAGCTCAAGAAATTCAAAGAGGGAGGGAAGAGCATCTCTTTCCTTACCTATGATGGCACTTTTGGTGCTACGGACAAAGTCTTGGCCTTTATCCAACAATTTGATGCAACGTTCGGAGATGAGGGCTTTACGGAGTCCTCTAAGCTACACCATGTAGCTATGCACTTTCAAAAGTCCGCCAGACAATGGTGGTCTAGCCTACGGGCCAACGGTGAAGCTCCACGAACATGGAAAGCTTTAAGAGCTTCCATTATGAAGCAGCTTTTGGCCACCGATGCCAAAGACAAAGTACTCACCGAATGGCGAAGCTTGAAGCTCTCTCCCTATGAATCCATCCACAAATATGTAGACAAGTTTTGGAACCTACAACTCAAAGCCATTGTCTTCAAAAAGTTGAAATTTGGAGAGCAAAAGCAGCAATTTTGTGCGGGCTTAACCGAAGAAATGGCGGAGTATGTCAACTCCCAAAGGCCACGCACCATATCGGCGATAATACATCATACTATGGTGGCCTCTCGAATCAATTTCCAAACAGGGTCTAAGAGGAATTCTAAGCCCCCTGAAAACAAGGGTTCCAATGAGCCTAAGGGGAAGGAAAATGTTCAAAAGTCTCCTAAGGGCAACTCCAACAAAGCTAAAGATAAGGGAGCTTATAAAGGCAAAAATAAACTCTCTCCTGAAGAGCTTGAGCGTTATCGCAAGGATAACCGGTGTTTCAAGTGCGGCGAAAAAGGGCATGCATACCGCGCTTGTCCCCAAAAAAACAACCGCCATGATCCTCCTAGAGCTACCTTGGTCGAAATCCAAGAGGAGGAAACTCACCACAAAGGATCTCCTCTATGCCATGCTTGGGGAAAGGTAAGAGAACATGATGCTTTTATTCTCTTTGACCCCGACTCTACTCATAATTTAATATCTAATAGAGTTGGCCACCAAACTAGGCATACAAACCTACGAGATGGGAGATGTCCCACCCGCAGAATGTGCTTTCAAGGGGCAAGAAGCTTCAATCACTCCCTTAATCGGAAAATTGAGGCTCCATGTCCAAAGCTATGTGGACAAAGAGGACTTCTTTATCTCTCCTCTCAAGCATGAGGATGTAATCCTAGGGGCACCATGGTTTGATCGCATGGCTGCCAAAGTTAAATTCCCTGAAAGGAGAATCTACTTTAAGTTCAGGGAAAAAGATATGTATATAGATGCTAAGGAAATGAATAACACTATAACCATTGTACATACACAAGCTTTCAACAGTTCAATAAAGAGCTCTATTTCCGTGTACATGTTTTTTGTTAAAGATTCTCAAAATGAATCTAATGTTTTAGCAAAAGAAAATATACACAATCAAAAGGAATTAGAGTTATCCAATTTTTTCAAGGGGTTTCAAGATGTCTTTATTGACGACATCCCTTGTGAGCTACCTCCTAAACGAGGCAATGATGACCATGCAATTGAACTTTTTCCAGGAAGCTCATCGCCTAACAAACCTCCTTATAGAGTTTCTCAAGCTCAACAAGAGGAGATTATGCGGCAAGTGCATGAGTTAGTTGAGAAGGGCATGGTTAGGCCTAGCTCATCTCCATTTTGTTCTCCTGTGCTACTAGTGCAAAAGAAAGACGGCACATATCGTATGTCTGTTGACTATAGAGCACTAAGTAGGATCACTATCAAAAATAGGTTTCCTGTTCCACGGGTAGAAGACCTAGTTGATAAGCTACAAGGCTCCACCTACTTCAGTAGGATTGACCTAAAAAGTGGCTATCATCAAATAAGGATAGTTGATCAAGACATTGTAAAGACCGCATTTCGCACTACGTTTGGTCTTTATGAATACATTGTCATGCCTTTTGGCTTGACCAATGCACCAGCCACATTCAACCACTTGATGGAGAAGCTATTCAGGCCTCACCGAACGTTTACTGGAGTGTTCTTTGATGATATCATCATCTACACACAAGCGACATCTCCAGGTAATATTTCAAGTTCTAAGAGAGAATAAACTTTATGTTAATCAAAAGAAAAGTGAATTTTTCTTACAAGAGATTCAGTAAAGTTAGGTCACATTATCTCTCAAGATGGCATCCAAATGGATCCATCAAAGTTAGAGGTAATAAAAGGATGGCCTAAACCAAGGAATCTTCATGAGTTAAGAAGCTTTATAGGTATGTGTGCATACTATAGATGCTTCATAGAAAAGTTCTCACTAATAGCAGGACCATTACATGACCTAACAAAGAAAAACGTTAGGTACACATGGTCTGCCAAGGAGAACAATGCTTTCAAAAAGCTTAAAGAAAAGCTTATCTCTCAACTTGTGCTTACACTACCGGATCTCTCAAAGACATTTGAGGTCCAATGTGATGCTTGTGGTGATAGCCTTGGAGCTGTTTTGCTTCAAGAAGGGCACGCCATAGGCTATGAAAGTCAAAGGCTCAACCCTGTTGAACAAGCTCTAGACATTTATGAAAAGGAACTCCTTGTAGTTCTACATGCCTTAGACTCATGGAAGCACTATTTATTGGGGACTCTTTTCATTCTGCGCGAATGGATCACTAAAGTCTTAAGTACTTCATGACGCAAACCAAGCTCTCCGACAAAGAAATGAGGTGGGAAAATTTTCTTTCACAATTTCATTTTCATATTGCTCACATTGCTGGCAAGTATAATCAAGTAGCCGATGCACTGTCAGGACGACTGAGAGTAAATGCGGTTTCCATAACAACTCACAATGATCTATCTTCTATGATAGATGAGTATGCTATTGATCCCGATTTTACAGATGTGATTTCAGCCCTTGCACTAGGGAAAGAAAGAGGAACCTTTTAACTTACAAGATGGTTATCTTCTCTATGGCAATAGACTATGCGTTACTACCTCACTACGTGAGAAAGTAATGTATGAATCTCATGATCCTCCTTATGCAGGACATAGAGGGATTCAGTCTACCCTAAAGAGCATTGAAACATATTTCTATTGGCCTACCATGAAAGCAAACATACAAGAGTATGTTTCTAAATGTGTAGTATGCCAAAAGACGAAGTTTGATAGAGGGAAGCAACTTGGATTGCTTCAACCTTTGCCAATCCCTAATTCACCATGGGAGAGCATATCCATGGATTTTATATTTGGATTGCCTAAGTCTATCCATGGGAATACGGGAATATGGATGATAGTAGACAGGTTCGATAAACAAGCTCATTTTATACCTGTCAAAAAGACTATCAAAGCCCATCAAATGGCAACCCTCTTCATTTCACAAATCTTCAAGTACCATGGCTTGCCAATGTCCATAGTGCCAGATAGAGATCCTAGAATAACCAGTAATTTCTAGAAGGGTCTCTTTGAGAATTTAGGAACAAGGCTAAACTTCTCTTTGGCCTATCACCCACAAACGGATGGCCAAAGTGAAATAGCTAACCTAACAATTGTCAATCTATTAAAATCCTATGTAACGGAAGTAGATCAAAGATCCCAATGGGAGAAGTACTTACCCTTAGTGGAGTATGCCTACAATAACACTGTACATACTTCCACGAGACAAGCACCTCTTGAGGTAATTGAGGGAAGATCAAAAAGTCCCTTGCTACTTAAGGTACACGGCAAGATCTTTGTTGCAGATGAGTATAGCCGAGACCTACAAGAATCTTTCCAAAAGATTAAGGATGCTATCTCTATCTCACAACAAAGGCAAAAAGCTGTTGTTGACAAGCACAAAAGAGCCCAAGCCTTTAAAGAAAATGATTGGGTCTTACTCAAATTTCCCAAGGCTCGATCAAGGCACACGACGGGCAAGAATCTTACAGGACACCAAAAGTACTATGCTAAGTTAGCAAAAAGGTACTATGGTCCCTTCCAGATTCTTAGGCCAATCAATGAGATGGCCTATCAACTCAAGTTGCCCAACCATTGGCTCAGACACAATGCTTTCCATGTGAGCCTACTAAAGCCTTACAAAGGAGAGCCACCTCAAGAACCAACTATTGAAGACCCACCGAAGATCGAGGACCAAGAAGAGGTGCTGCATACCGAGTCCATTCTCCGACATGAAGACAAGCTACTAAGAGGTGGTAAGACTATCCGACGATATTTTATTAAGTTTAAGAATTATCCTTTTGAAGATGCTAGATGGATGCAAAGCATACAATTAAAGGATAACCTAAACCTTTTCAATGCTTCCCAAGAGTAAGCAAACGTACAAATGTTAAAAATGCACAAAATTTTTGTCTTATAAGACTCTCTTTTTCTTTATTGTGCACAAAAATGAAGTAGTATGCATGCTTAGATCAAGTTTGCGGAGATGACGTCTCCCGAACACTAAGTAGAGCTTGTCACTCTACTATGGAAGATGATAGGACTAATGTGCAGACATGCTTGCGGCAGCCTCAGGCTCCCAAGCGCCAAATAAACTAGTCATCCATTGTGGAATGATGTTGTAGGGTAACATAGGGCTCCTCTACCCAATAGGAAAAAGGACTAATGAATATGCTTTATCTTATCTACCCCATAGTCGAGGACGACTATGATTTCAAGAGAAAGGTAATGTCATAATAATCAATATCTAATTCTCCTAAATGATTTCTCATGTTAAACTGATCATTTAATATGGAGAAGTGCCAGGGGAGAAAAAGCTAGAATATTGGTTAAGCTATCAGACCGCCACAGTAGGGATCCAAAGGAGGGAAAATGGGGATCCAAAGGGGCGGGGGGGGGGGGGGGGGGGGGGGGGGGGGCAAAAGAGCAATGTGAAACAATGGGCTTAAAAGATGCTAAGGTTTAGCCCATTAAGACTTCCAAAATGCTAAGGTTCCAAAATTCAAAGGTTGTGTCCAAAGGCCAAACACTAGAGAAATTGGATGCTTAGTGTGTGTCACAAAAAGTCTTTGTCAATCCCTACATAGGAGGGGGCGAGCCTTGCAAGTAGGGGATGAGACAAACACACACACACACACACACACACACACACACACACACACACACACAAGCTCCCTTTACACAAAGGGAATGAGGGACATATGTTAGCTACCTAGCCCAAATGCCCACAAGGTGTACCCAATTCCTATTGGATGGCCTTGGAGGTGGACCAATGAGAATTAGGCTAGAGTAAATCTAGTTTAATTAATTTAAAAACACTTAATAAAAGAACCAGTAAGAATTAAGCTCTCTAGAAGACTATTGGACAGTCTCCCAAGGGGATCAATGAGCATTCAGCAGCCCAATGGCTTGCATGATTCCTATTGGCCAGGAGGCAAAGGGGTCCAATGAGAGTTTAGTTGAATTGAATAATTACCTAAAGCTCTCACAAAAGGGGAAAGGGGAACACATGTCAAAAGGCTATCACTTATGCTACTTAATTACCATTGGCTAAGCCTAGGGAGGTCCAATAGGATGCTAGCAAGAGCAAATAGCAAGAGGGGTCGACCAAGAGAGAGAGGGGGCTGATTTTTGCAAGGCGTTATCACACACACACTCACACAATCTCATGTGTGAAGTAAAGAAGACTCTCTCTCCTTCTCAAGCTTTAATGGAAAGCTTATCACCTACTCCAAGCTTATGAGAAGGAAGGCCTACACCAACAACTCTTGGCTTTGTGATGCAAATCCAACCAAGAGCCAAGCTTCAATGCATGCTCATCTCCTCTACCATGCTAATCACTAAGCTAATCTATGCTAATATGAGTGATTATGTGAGGAGATGTACATCTTTCACGTAAGAATACTCCTTCTTCCTCTCAATCTACTCTCATACCCCGCTAGCTCTCACCATCTTCGAAGGTGTGTGAGGTTTTGGGTTTGAGACCGTGAAAGAATTGATGTTGTGTTTGATAAGTGTTTTGCATAGTGCATGAAGTTTCCATCTTCATTGCACTAGCTAGTATTGAAGGAACACAAGAAATTGTATTGTAAAATGTCTCTCTTGATGGGAGAAACCATAATACAAAGCCTTTTGGAGGGGGGACCGGCTCTATACAAATCCGGTCCTCAACTATTGTCAATTACTTAATTTCTCTCTCTTTTGAAGTATTGTTCATGCTATCTAACTAGGTGTTATGCTTTCTGTTGCTCTCTCCACCCAAGCACTCTTGTTAATCTCATTAGGAATCTATTCTAATGAAATGCTCACTATGTTCATGCTATTTTCCGCTGCACACAAGTTACTAGGCCATTTAATGTTACACTCTAAGATGATGTGGAACTTCTTACAGGGCCCAAAAGTAAGTCCAAAGTTCTCCTAATGTTGTATCTTCAGGAATTATGTCACCTCATCATCCCCATGCATGGAGACATCCACCACCATTTGGCATGTCACATTTTCATAAAGGAGGGAGTTAAAGCTCTTAAAAATTTTGCTTGCTCTGTTAGGATAGCATCTTCTAATACCCTCTCTTGCTCTATCTCAATCTCCTTGCCTACTTTGATATCCTTGGCCTTTCTTGTGTCATACAGGTGTGTAACATCTTCAATGACAACCTTTGACTTCTTCTATTGCGTGGCAGGAGGAACATTCAAAATTTGGTAGGCCCTTAGGTCCTCCAGAACCATGTCAAAATTGTACTAAGCCTTGAAACAAGCACAAAGTTTTTGCTCATAAGTGCGACCCTATGAGAAAATGCAGCTGCAATGTAGCTATCATTCAAAAAGTCTATCAAGAAGTCCTCTCAGCAGCCTCCTAAAGACACATCAAGGCTTGAAATTTCCACATCACTAAAACAAATATTCTACTTCTCATCATGCTGATCAACCTCTATGATATCTCCTTGACAACTCTCCTAAAGTGCAACCGAGAAATAGGAAGGCAAGTTGACTTTTGTGCTTTCCTTATCTCCCATAGTGACTCCGCTTGATAGCTCGTTCTCTTTCTACCAGTGGGCCTGGCACAAGGCTTTGGAATTGGTTTCTCCTATTTGTCTTCATCCTTCTCTAATTCATTTGGCTTTGGAATTGGTTTCTCTTGTTTTTCCTCGTGTTTCTCTGATTCATCTGGCACCTTGTAGACCTTCCTTGCTGTTTATTTTGTTCTTGCCATGTGAGCACAAAGCTTTTTAAAAAAGAGCTTAAAGAAACACTTTTTAGGGACACTAGTACTTGCAAAAGGTAGGATCGTGCGAATGAGGCTTAAACAAGGTGAAGAGGGGATGCTTTACAGTGACTAACCCTCCTTTATCGTGCCGTGGATGGCAAGTAGGAGAGCCCGAACGAAGCAAGGAGGGGAGGTTTAACAATCTCCAACCTTCATTGATCACAACGAGCAAACTTTTGACAAAGTAATTACGAAGCTCGGCAGCATTGATCTCTCTGAGATGATTCAGCAATCATCTCCTCCTCCTCACTCTTTTGGGCAAGAAGCTTGTGTTTCTCCTTGTCTACAGTCTTGCTTTTAGCAGGAAGAACAGCGAGTAAAATTTTGACGAAGTAATTAGGAAGCTCGTCGGCACCATTGATCTCTCTGAGATGATTCAGCAATTGTCTCCTCCTCCTCACTCTTTTGGGAAATGAACTCTGTTGATGCTTTGTCAGAAGAAACGATGTTGGCTTCTTGCTCTCAAATGCACATGGAAATGAATCCTGACCATTGGATAGTCACTTTTGGACTTTACCACCGCTATGCGAACGTGGTTCAACAAATAACACTATGCATTGGACAATGTGCATTGTTTTCCCATGCCATATGTGCACTCCACTTCCCTAGTCTTTCAACTAATGCTGCTACAACTCCACTACCAATAGCACTAGCCCATGTAGACTGGGCATCCGTGCTGCACCACACCCTGTAGAATCAGATCTTGCAGTATGCTTAATGCTTAATCAAATCTAAAATATAGTGTATGCTTGCGTGGGTCCATAGGAGTTTATACAGCGTCCGCAAGAGCTAATGTTTGTGTTGATTGAAAAAGCATCGACCGCAATGTAACAAAGGTTTCGACCAGTAATTATTATTTTAATATAGGCGGTGCAAAAAAAAGCTTTGAAGATGCACCGACAAAGAGGGCCAGCACTCCCCGATGGGCTATCAACCATCACGGCTTAGAGGTCCACACCTGCCATCCCCAGGGCGTGAGGCCTTATTGGACAAAATTGGCTTAAGTCACCACACGACCTGAATTGCAAAGACGAGAGGTCCTTAATCGAACACCCGGGGAGGTCACCTAATAAAAATGTAACCTATCACGTGAGTTCAACAGAAGGGTATTTAAAGTTCTTGAAACTTACAGAAATATATATACAGAAGGGCATTATTTTTTCAACTTTGCAAAAAACTTACATATTTTAATAGAAAAGGGTATATTATATTTCTAAAAAGATTCACAGATAAGGGGTTTTACAAAGATGTCTTGAACGCATGGGATATGGTAGTTTTACACATAGTGAACCCCCTGAGATCGAACACAAACAGGAGATAGAAGAGAACATGATGTTTGCTGCTGATTCTTCCCAAACACGCCGCATCTCGTCCACATACGGCAAGTTGGCATGCTGATGTGGCAACATCTACTGCTCAATCACATAAGGAGTCTGGGCCACGCTCTTGCTCGTCAAGTCAGCCCTCTTCACCATCACCCTTACGCCCCTCGTCGCCATCACCATTAAGCTCCTGTCGTGTTCACCTTAAGCTTCTATCAAGGAAAAAAGCTGAAAAAAGGGGGTTGGAGTCCCCCCATCATCCGCGCACGCACAAACAATGGGGGGGCTCCAAACCCCCCCCCCCCCCCCCCCCCCCCCCCCCCCTTTTTTTTTTTCATCCCTTTTTCCCTTTGATAATGGATTTTTTGCTTCTAATCCCCCGTGACTCGCATGATGCACTAGATGGTTGGGGATTTGAGGGTAGAACACTTCAGATATTGCAAAATGGGTGGAGGATCAGAGATAAGATAAAGCAATGCAGGTCCCGGAGCCAACATGTGTGAGGTTAAAAAGCTTTGGAGTGCTTTTCACTTATAAAATTCAACCAGACTCCCATGCTGCCATTTTATTCTCTCTCTCTCTCTCTCTCTCTCTCTCTCTCTCTCTCTCTCTCTCTCTCTCTCTCTCTCTCTCTCTCTCTCTCTCTCTCTCTCTCTCTCTCTCTCTCTCACACACACACACACACACACACACACACACACACATCACCAATGAGCGACACCTCGCATGCCTACCTCACTGCAGCTTGCTCAATAAAAAAATTGCATGAAAGGACCGCCCTCAAGCACACCACATTTGGCATACATGTCGACCCACGCAGTGAACACGGGGAGATGCTTATCCCTTTAAAATATTATCCATGAAACATGGTCGGACAAGGGTTGCATACCATGGGGCAAGAGCCACGCGTAGCATCACCAATACTGCCACTTAATTGATGCACAAGAACAACAAAGAGAACTCGTAGCGAAAAAAGCATGAAAAAAAAGGGGAGGGACTAGAGCCCTCCCATCATCCACACGCGCGCAGATGATGGGGGGGCTCCAACAAAGGGGAGGGACTAGAGCCCTCCCATCATCCACGCGCGCACGAATGATGAGCCCCTCCCCCTTTTTTTCGCTTAGCATGGTTTGAGTGCATTGATGCTTGATGCATATTTTATGCAACCTCTTTAGAGACAAATATGCTCAACTTGCCCTTAAGTCATCCCGACAGCGAGCGCTACAAGGAGACATAACATGTTGGTATGGGCATATGACATCATGGTTTCAATCACATGGCTTCAGCATGGATAGACTACCTCCATTTCAGTACTCCTTGCATGCACCCTCCCTATCTCTCTCACGGACAGAGATCACTATTGTATGTCGAGATTTGATTCAACTAGATACTAGGATCATATGGATACAGTCGATACAAGAGTTGGACACGATAATGGCTTTCTTTAGAGAGCATCTTCTCCAACTAATAGAGGATGGATATATGATCAGACCGGCCTATATGGACTCTCATTTATCCTATGGGATACAATATGCTATTGGTCAAATGCACACATCGTTGCATCAGCTAGAGATTGAGATTGGTAGATTTAGGAGAGTACCAGTAGAGGCCAGTATATGCCAGTTGTGTCATATAGTGCTAAAGACAACGTCATGAGATATCAAGATTATAGATTTCTCGGGTTTTTTTTGCTAGAGCTGTACAGACACAAGGAGAGTCTCTTGAGGAGATCGAGTAGTGGGATACATTCATGGAGGGGGATCAATAACTTCTTTAGAGCAAGGACTTAGCAGCCAAATGAGCAGACTTCAGAGCCCACTTATACAAGAGGTATATTAGTTTATACACCCATTGAACCAGGGAGAGCTAGACGCCCAAGGTCTACGAGGACGACCACGACATTGATGGAGGCTCCATCATAGGACCAGAATATTCTAGCACGACATGGGAGAGGCCCAATATGACTATTTACAGAGGCTGACATTGACAAAGCTCTTCAATGATCGATGCAATACTTTTTTGGACAAGGCCCGATGCCAGGTATTCTCAAGCAGCATTGGATGATGATGATAATAATTTTGGTCTTTCACTTCATTTTTATTTTTGTACCAAGAGATTGGATTAGATCCACTAAGATTGTATCAATTTTTCCTCAAAGGTCATTTTGGCCTTTTGAAGATGTTTAATATGAGATTTCATTTCATTTCATCTCTCTCTCTCTCTCTCTCTCTCTCTCTCTCTCTCTCTCTCTCTCTCTCTCTCTCTCTCTCTCTCTCTCTCTCTCTCTCTCTGTGGCAGCTCATCATCAAGGACTTGTGTTGTCTTTACTAGACCACCGCATTTGGCATACATATCCACTAAAGCATTGCCAAACACGGTTCCCTTCCCCAACATATCCTATTTCATGATATCATCGTATACTTTCTCTCCTATTTCAAGTGGTTGAATGCTAAAACAATCTTTTAGAAGCGACACATAGGTGACTACATCAAGCTGTTTTGAATTGCAATGCGTCCGTGCATAGCAATTCAAAGCATCTTGATCTTTGCCATGTTGGGCATACCCCCCAATCAGTGCAGACCACATCACAATTAGGAAGCTCCTCGAACAGCTTTTATTAGAGCACCACATATCGTATACATATCAACTATTATGTTTCCAAGTGTAGTAATTTTTTCCTAGCAATCCTTGTCTGGAAATCTATTCATGAACTTGTTCCCTCAAGTCGATGTCATCTACATTGCCACATGCTTTTAATTAGCTAGAAAAAGTCACTCTATTCAAGGAGAATCTCTTTCTCTGCATCCATTCTAAACAGATTAAAGCATTGATCCTGGCCAATTTGGGCACATCCTACTAGAAGTGCATTCCAAAAGATTACATTTTGTCATCGAAAGATTTAGGTGCTTTGCCAAGGGCATGGCAATTGGCATGCATATCAACACACAAAAGTGTCCAACACTACATCACTTCCAAGTAGCTCTTATGGATAGTTGCATATGCCTCTGAAACACCTCATCATGATTGTTGTAAAATGTTTTTATGGTAAACAATATATAATAGTATAAAATTAAAACCTTACATCACACGACCTCCTCCCTAATTTGTACACCAACTATGGACAGGCTGCTTCTAGAGATCTGAATATTGTTTTTGCTTTTGCTCTCCCTTGACTGCTAAAGTACATAAGACTATAGTTGCCTATGCCTCTAAGACACCTTAGCATAATTGGTGTGAGATTCTTTTCTGGCAGACAACATATAATAGTATAAAATTAAAACCTTACATCACACAGCCTCCTCCCTAATTTGTACACCAACTATGAACATGCTGCTTCTAAAGATCTGAATATTAATTAAATTGCTTTTTCTCTCCCTTGACTACTAGAGCATAGAGGACTAGCAACCTTTGGAGGCAACAACCCCTTTTCCCTCCATCTGTAACGGCTCCTTCCCATACCATATGGCCATCTCTAAAACATGTTTCTCATGAAATTCATCATTCAAAAAACTACAACAAGAGAAATGCTTCATGTCAAACTCACAAATGGTGTAGACAGTAGCTTATGCTTGAAACATTTCCATGCATTCATACTATCCCTTTGGAATATCCTTTGGAACATCTAATGTGCATTTTACACCTTGTAGTTCACAAAACCATTCAATATTGATTTTGACCGTACACACAAGAATAAGTTTAAGTCAAGGCTTCTCTGCACAGTGCACACTGCCCTCTTGGCCCTCATACCTCCACTCTATGCCAAGTCTCTCCTCCCTCTTTGTTTCTGACCTCCCTTCCCCTACGACTTCAAACTCTCAATTGATTGATACCCTCTCTTTATGGAAAAAATACTAAGCATGATATTCAATCGAAATACACACAAGATCAATATCTAAAATATGTTTTTGTTATTCTTTAGCATCACAATGAACCTTGAATGGTTTCCTTCAACGAGCTTCTGGAAAAAGGTCTAGTACAACCAAGTACTTTGCCTTACTGCTCTCTACTCTTAATAGTGCTAAAGAAAGATGGCAGGTTTTGAATGTGCTTAGACTAATGATCTCTAAACAAGATCCCTATCAAGAATAACTTTTTGATTCCTCAGATTGATGATATTTGTGATAAATTCCAAGGTGCAAGCATCTTTAGTCGCATTGACTTAAAGAGCAAGTATCATCAGACATGCATAGCCCCTGAGGATGTCCATAAGACTGTCTTTCGCATAACCTTTGGACTTAATGAATTTTTGGTAATGCCTTTTGGCTTGACCAATGCTCCTACCACATTCAATCAATGATGGTTAGAATTTTCAGCCCACACCGAGCTTTTACAGTAGTGTTCTTTGATGACATACTCATCTTTTCAAAGATTGTCGAAAGCACTTGGACATAGTGTTTCAGGAATTGCAAAAGCATAAGTTGCATGTGAATGCAAAAAAGAGTGTGTTCTTTCTCACTGAGATACTCTATCTTGGCCATATACTCTCACACAACCAAGTATGGATCCCGCAAAGATTTAGGTGGTACAAGATTGGCCCACTTCCACTACATTACATGATGCACGTAACTTTTTGGGATTGTGTTCCTATTATGGGAGGTTTATCCAAGGCTTCGCTCAAGTAGTAGGACCACTCCATAACATAATAAGGAAGAAAATCCCTTTCAAATAGGGATTGAGACAACAAGGTGCCTTTGATAGGCTAAAGTATCTATTAAACAATGGACCTATTTTGATAGTACCAGATTTAGGGAAACCATTCGAGGTTCATTGCGATGCTTTAGGTGATTTCATCGGTGCAGTACTTAACCAAGAAGCCCATACAATGGCTTATGAAAGTAGAAAGCTTAAGGATGCAAAATTGCATGCCTCAATCTACGAGAAGGAACTTATGGCTATGATTCACGTCTTGTCTACCTGGAAGCATTATGTTCTAGGCGCGGATTTTGTGACCAAAGCCGATCATCAGAGTTCGCGGTATTTCCTTATGCAACGGAGATTATCAAAAAGAAAATGAGATAGAATAACTTTTTATCCATGTATCACTTCCACATCCTTCATATGGATGGGAGTAAGAATGTGGTTGCAGATGCATTGTCTAGACGGCCTAGGGTGAAGGCAGGTACTTCTATATATCACCAAGAATTGGAATCACTTCCAAATTTGTATCCAAATGACCTCGACTTCTCCTCCATTTGGAGCAAGACAAAATGGAGAGAATGAATATCCCTATTCCATTCGAGATGGTTATCTCTATCACCACTAAGCAATTTGTGTGGCGGTGCCATTGAGGAAGAAATCATGGAAGAAGCCCATGCTTCACCCTATGCGGGTCATTAGGAAATTCTCCCTATGACTTTAGCATTGGAAAGCTAGTTCTTTTGGCCAAGCCTTAGAGCAGACATTGATCAATATGTCAGGGAATGTTTGGTTTTCCAAAAGGTAAAGTAGGATCGGCATAATACGCTTGGATTACTCCAACCTTTGTCTATGCTTGATCAACCCTAGGAGATTTGCCATGCATTTTATTATGGAACTCAGACTGGAAATGATGCGATAGGGACCATAGTGGACAGATTTAGCAAGCAAGCTCACTTTATTAGAGTCAAGAAAACGATCAAAGCGGACCATATGGATGGGAATTTCCTAGCACAGATCTTTAAGCATCATGGAATGCCCAAGTCTATTGCGAGTGATCAAGATCCTCGCATGACAGGAAAATTTTGGCGTGCCTTATTTGATAACCTTGGCACAAAGTTAAATTTTTCTTTTGCATACCATCCTCAAACAGATGGGCAAAGTGAGATTGTTAATTCCACAATATTGGATATGCTGAAATCTTATGTGTCACAAAGACAGTCTGACTGGGAGAAGTATTTTTCCCTTGTCGAGTACGTGTATAACAATACCATACATGCGTCCCCCACGGGGAAAGCACCTTTTGAGATTCTTTATGGTAAGCCTTTTCTTCCACCGATCCTTGTCACTAAGGATAAGATTTTTTGAGATTTGGACACGGCCTACGGGCAAGTTAAGATGCAATTTTGCGCTCTCAAGAAAAACATAAGAAAGCTACAGACAAGCACATAAGGAATCTGGACTTAACAATCGGTCAATTAGTCTTACTCAAGTTTGAGAAGACAAGATTAAAGAAACAAGTGACTCATAGAGGAAAAGTGGTAAAACTTTCCAATCATTATTATGGGCTGTTTAAGATAATTGACCAAGTGAACGATGTGACTCCGATTAGATCTACCATCTAATTGGAAGATCCACCATGCTTTCCATGGTAGTTTACTCCGGCCATATGTGGAACCGCCTCAAGTCAGCCTATTGATGAGGAACCTCCTAAGTTTGAGGAAATGGAAGAAATACTCCACCGGAGCAAATCATTCATCAATAGGTGCGGCCACTCAAGTCGGAGAAGATTACACGGAAGTATTTGGAAAAGTTCAAGAATTATTCTACTTTGGATGCTCAGTGAATGACCGCGCAAGAATTAGCATCTTATCCCAAAATTATGGAAGGATATGTACACGCACTACATTTGAGGACAACTGTCTAGAAGCCAAAGGGATGTTGCTGAATGGATTGTTTTCATTTTTCTTTTAATTGACTTCTTTTTAGTGAAATTAGCAAATTTAAATGTGTGCACTTGAATCGTAAGGTTAGGAACTATAAATCTACTGGAATCATTAAAAGCCATCAGCAATTGGCAACCTTGATGTGTCATATGATGGGTGATATAAGCATTCCAAAGGGATTGTACTGTTAGTTCGGTAGGAGGGATCAGGAACGAATATTCCTTATGTGTCACGTGATGGGTGATAGGAGCATCGAAAAGGGAATATTCCTTTGGTCTGGCAAAAGGAGTAAACACGAAGACGCAAGCACAAGAATAAAGATGGGTTTCGAGAATCTTTTTCTAAAAGGGGAATACTTTTACGTATTTTTTAGAAAAATTAGATGCCTTCCAACAAGCAATCTATGTTTGCATTGCATCTGTACCTGAGAACTGTATCCGGGGATTCCTGGAATGTGATTGCATAGAATCAATTTTCAGCTTACTCACTTTTATTGAGTTTTGTCCAGATTCACATTTTTTTAAAACAAGTGACCGACTGCCCACTTATTACCCCCTTAAATTGAAGCAAGGATTTATTAAAAAAACACAGCACTGCTAGTCACAGGTTGCTCGTCAATCCTAAGAAAAATGAATTCTTCTTGGAAAAGATCCACTTTCTAGCACTTTTAAGTTGGTAGTGCTGCACTTTTAAGTTGGAAGCACTACCTGCTATTGTCCAAATAGATCATCACACCTTGCGATAATTTTTGACACAATCAAAGTTATTGGAAAAGCATATGCAATGGGCGGACATTCTCTCTATGTTCCACTTTCAAATTGTGCAACTGGAAGGCAAGAAGAATGTTATGGTTGATGTGTTATCAAGAAAGCTACAAATTTTAGCTGTGCCAATCCCTTATCATCATGAGCTTGATGACATGAAGGAATGTTATACTACTAATAAAGATTTTGCAAAGACCCTTGAACAGTTGCAAGATGGACAACACCATGACCACTATCTCCTCGGGGGCGTTCTTATGATGATGCGTGGTTGACTATGTGTCACTCGGCCATTGCAACATAAGGTTATGGTAGAAAGTCCAGGCCCATTTTATTCCTATCAAGAAGAAGATAAAATCTGATCAAATGGTAGGATTGTTTATGCACAATGTGTTCAAGTACCATGGTATGCTTTGATCCTGATCCTCATATGACGAGCCTATTTTGGAGAGTCTTGTTTGAAAATATGGGCACTATGCTCAAGTTTTTCTCTTCATGTCATCCACAAACTGATGGACAGTCAGAGGCCAATTCTATTGTCTTAGATCTGTTGAAATGTTATGTGTCAAATAATAAGGGCAAGTGGGAATAGTATTTACCCATGCTTGAGTATGCATATAACAATACGGTGCATTCTTCAAGAGGCAAGGCACCTTTTAAAATTGTTCAGGGTGGTAGGTTCTTCCCATTTTTCGTACAAAGGATGAGATTTTTGAAGCAGATCGATATGTAGAGAACATGGATGAAATGTACAAGAAAATCAAGCTTGCCTTGGATAAGACTCACGCAAAGCAAAAAAAGGTTGTTGATCATCACCGACGTGAATTGTTGTTTTCACCTGGTGATTGGGTTCTTTTGTGGTTTGAAAAGGCAAGGTTAAAGAAGATGAAGGACAAGGAAAGGTTGTTTCCCAAGCTTAGCATGCGTTATTATGGGCCTTTTCAAGTACTTGATACGATCAACGATGTGGCATATAGATTGAAATTGCCTGACACTTGGGAAATTCACAATGCGTTCCATGTGAGTCTTCTAAGACCCTTTGTGGATGATGTGCCAGAAGACATGCCAAATAAAGATCAACCAAAATTTGAGAAACTTGATGAAATCTTGGTAATTGAACAGATTTTGGTACATAAGGAAAGAAAAGTTAAGGGATAAGTTGCAAGACATTATTTGGTGAAATTCAGGAACTATCCACCTATGGATGCAAAGTGGATGGAAGTGTAAGGTGCAGCCGAAGTGAATGTTGATAGTGCTAGAATGAGTGCTCCGAACTTTGTTCAAGGGTTCCTTTTACTTACGGAAGGGAGAGCTTTCCATTCTTCTTAGAGGAGACTGCAAGTGCAATGATTACAAACAAAGTGAATGCAACTATGAATGAGAGTATTAAGAGAGAGAGAGAGAGAGAAAGAGATACGACACTAGATGGTTCTCAAACCCTCCTCGAAGGGTCCCCCCTCTCTATGGCAAGAGAGGTCTATGCTATAGATTGCACAAATCTGGTACAATGGTCTAAATGTTGTGGTACTTGATGACAACGATCTCGACGACGATGGAGACTATGACGATGACGGCGATGGTGTCGTCTTCAAGTTCGGGATCTGCGACAATGGCGATGAAGGTGTCGTCGTCAAGATAGGGACTACGATGACAAAGGCGAAGGTATCCTTGTCAAGATAGGGATCTGCGATGACGATGACGATGACGATGTCGACGACGATCGTGTCAAGGCTAAAACCTGAAAATGCTAGATACTCTGCTAGGGGGATCTACTGTTGTGGCGGTATCACGGCCTGAGACTAGAATTGCTTCGCTGGACTAGGGCTAAACTGAAAAAATGTTGCTGAAATCTAAAAATGCTAGGTTGATATGGTACTAGATGGGGAATTTGGCAAGGATCTGCAACTAGAGGATGCGGGTTTTAGTGAGGCTAAGGCTCAAAACTAAAAACGCTCGTGGTAGTGGCTGAAAACGCTGATCTTCTTCTTCTTGAGAAAATGCTAGGGCTCCTGGTGAGGTGATGCCTCTAACTGCTGGGTGTCTCTCTTGTGTCCCTGTTTCTTCTACTTCTACTGAGTGCCCAATGGTTTCTTTTATAGTTCTTTAGCAAATTGCCCTACCTACTTTTCCAACAAAATTCACTTATTAATAAATTAGTGAAAAATGTGTACTTTGACAAAAGGTTCTATGCTCTGAAAAATGCTCATGATGGGTATTGAATGTCATGCTAATGATCCTTCTTTGTGAAACCAGAGGATATGCAACTACTCTAAGTGCATGGACATGCACGGTCTGCGCACATGCTCACAAATGGTGGTAGAACACTTCCTAGACTAACTTGAACCCAAGACCTGGAATAGCTTGTCCACATGCACATAGGGTTTTAGATGTGCACGTGACATCTCCTCCTTTTTAAAGTGAGGTAATAGTACCGAGTTGTATGGCGTGGAGGAAGTGTGCCAACAACTCCAAGAATCTTGGGAAGAACTCTTCATCAACCCACTCTAATGTGTGGGTCGTGCGATACTTGAACTTCATGAAGGTCTGTAATGCTTGCTTCTTTGGGTTGTGTCGAAAGTGACACAAAATGATTTGTTGCGGCTTCAATGCTCCAACTTTGGCTATGGTCGTGGGTCCACCTTCTTCAAGAATCTTCGAGGAGGAAAATTCCTGAAACCATTTCCAACACAAAAACATAAATATACCCATTCCATGTAGAGTAACTGAAAAAATATTATTCTCCCTAAATAAATGTGTATACAATGCAGATGAACAAAGTGACGGAGTGCCAAATCATTTACCAAACACACGCAAAAAGTAAGATCAAAACTTGACTTTTAGACGTAAACCTATGAACTGTGGCAAATCACAACGGAAATACTGATGCTTGATGAACAATCTTACTCGTGCTCTTTATGAGACTTTGTCATGCCAAGGAAGAAACATATAAAAGCGATTGACAAAACGGACAATCGAGAAACAATGTGAATTCCTTGAATGCAAACTTTTTTTCTTTTTGAGAGTGATCCGCATACATCTGTGCTCATCCGTGAGTGAATCATGTGCAACATACAATACGGCATGCCTATGAAAAGGGAGCACATAAAGACGGTGATGAAAATACAAGAAACTGTCACGAATAAGAAACTCAAACAATGCACGATGGCTAATCATGTGAACACACAATATTTCCTCAGTGGGTTCTTTGGACCTCGACTCAAGAGCCAAGATCAGTCATGTGTGACTAATCGTATCTGCAATGAGGTTAGCTTCACTAGAAACATCATCATTCAAATCCATCATCCTTGCGAAAAATATGTATCGTGCTTCGGAGAAGAAAGGACCGAGAGAGTCTCCTTCTCATGTTTCTTTTCAAGCTTTACATGCACATGAGAAATGAGAGGTAAAGAATGAAGACTCTCCTCACCACGAACGATCATGGGAGAGTCACTTTTGGCATTTGGAGTGAGTGTATTGTCTACCCAATCAATGAGAGGGTTATGTTCATGAAACCATCGAATGCCCAAAATCATATCGCATTCTAAGAGAGAAGACACAACAAATCTTCTATGGAAGGAAGCTTGCTGAACGGTGAATAACACAGCAAGGCACTCTCGTGTAATGAGAGAGTCCATACTGGGAGCGAAGCTCGACACCTCGAGAGGAGTTTTCTGGCTAACCTCCAAGCGGGCTCTTTCTACAAGAGAGTCACTAATCACATCATGCATACTGTCTGAATCAAACAATAACGTTGGTCCTTCAGATCACCATAACAGTTAAAGAGAGACTCATCAATGGTGGGTGTGTCAAAAGACACGTGGAGAATCAGTGTGGTTCACTAAAGTGCTTGTGGTGGTTGTTGGTGTTGTGGATTCTTTAGGTTTGTCGGATGATTTCTTAGAACAATCTCTTTTCATATGACCTTTAGTGTGATATTCAAAACATCTTTTGTCTTTGTGCATATTCAGCTCGTTCTTCAAGAGTTAACCAACCTCCTGAAATTTCTTTTGCAGATTTTTCATCAACCGTCACCTTAGGGTTTTCTTGACTTTTAGCTTTTTCTTTTCCCTTAGGTTCATTGTGAGAATTTTGTGCTTGAGAAATAGAGAAAGATTGATTAGGAGAATTACCGTTGTTCTTACCATTCTATGAAGTTTGAGAATTTTGAGTGATACTGCGAGAAGACTTGTTCTCCTTAGGCGTACCTTTATTGTGCTTCATCTCTTGTGCGAGATCAATCGCTACCGCCTTGTTGAGATCTATTGAGTCAAGGACTTCAACATCGAACTGGATATACTCATCCAACCTGAAAAGGAATGCCTCTTTGCGCTCATCATCCAATTTGCGTAATTGGGTGTTGAGCTGCAAAACACGGTTAGAGAAAGACATAAATGGCATACCATTTTTCTTGAGATTGCGTCAATCTTTTTTCAACCGCGCTAAGTACTGAGGTGGCATAAACGGCATCTTGAGCTTGTTGTGGAAGTCGGCCCAATTGAAAGAAAAGGGCACGCCTTCCTCGGCTTCCTCTAGGTGTGCAGTCAATTGTGCCTCTTGCCACGCTTGATACCAATTAATGGTATCACCGGCAAGATACATGGCTGCCGTCAAAACTTTGCTATTTCCTGTTTTCTTAGTTGTCCCAAAGTAAGCATTAAATTGGTGCAACCAAGAATGAATAATGTTTGCATTCATCTTATCGTCATACTTACTGAACGTCAACTTAGTGAGACTGAGTTGTCGAATCTACATCTCTACCTGTGCTACCTGATGAAGGGCCAACGTCCTTGATTGGCTTGGATTTTGATGTGAGTACCTATAAGACCAACTCTTGCATGCGTTGGTCTCTCTGCGCCTCACACTATAGCTCCATAGCTGCTCGCTTTTCTTCGACTTCTATCCATTGAGTTTCGCGCGCTTGCTCGCACTCAAGCTCCATTGTTTCCCTTTGGCTTCAGCCGCCAAGTGCGCTTGCTCATGCTCACGCTCCATGTCTGTCCTTCTTTCTTCTAAGGCGACATGTTGCACCTCTTGTTGTAGCATCATCTCCATCATCAACTTGACCAAAGCCTCCATAGGATTTCGTGCAATCCGTGGCGTAGATGGGGATGAGGGAGGATCGGGTAACAATCCTCTTGGTGTAGAAACTTCTTCTCCTCCATCTCCACTCTCATCACCTTCACGCAAAGTATCCATTCCGCATCCGTTGATGACCATACACTGAGATCTTGGATACTTGGGTTCTTGAGGGACTTGTGTTCTTGAGGTGTTTGACAAGGCTTCTCTGACCCGAGCTCGACTCTTCCCTGCGGGTGCACCCCTTGGTACCCTTGTGCTCACATCAAAGTTGCTTTTTCCCACCTCACGTCGATTGGCCGGCCACTAAGTGCATGGTCTGCTCTCAAAGTGAAAAGAGGAACAAGGGGAGGCTAGACAAGCCCTTCTTTCTTGAGTTACCTGTCACTCTTCAAAAACACGATTAGGAATCGACACGCCCAAGTAAACTTGGGTTACGTGCGACCGCAACAAGCAAAAAAATCTTGTGGTTCTTTCCTTAAGTGATACAAAACACTGCCAAAAAGCTCTGATACCAATGCAATGTGAAACATAAGTGAATGTTGATAGTGCTCAGGATGAGTGCTCCAAATTTTGCTCAAGGGTTCCTTTTACTTACGGAAGGGAGAGCCTTTCGTTCTTCTTAGAGAGAGAGTGTAAGTGCAATGATCACAAACAAAGTGAATGCTACAGTGAATGAGAGTGTTGAGAATAAGAGAGAGAGAGAGAGAGAGAGAGAGAGAGAGAGAGAGAGAGAGAGAGAGAGAACAGCAGACGATTCTCAAACCCTCCTCCAAGGACCCCCCTCTCTATGGCGGGAGAGGTCTATGCTATAGATTGCACAAATCTGGTACAATGGTCTAGATGTTGTGCTCCTTGATGATGACTACGTCAACGATGATGGAGACTATGACAATGGCAACAATGGTGTCGTCCTCAAGTCCGGGATCTGCGATGATGGCGACGAAGTATCCTCGTAAAGATAGGGATATGGGATGACGATGACGAGATGATGACAATGACGATGGTGTTAACGACGACGGCGTCAAGGCTGAAAACTGAAAACGCTAGATGCTCTGCTGGGGATGTGCTACTGTGGCGGTACTCTGGCGTGAAACTGCAACTGCTTCACCGGACTAGGACTGAAATGCAAAAACGTTTGATGATATGACTAAATTCTGAAAACTCTAGGTTGATCTCATACTAGATGGGGAATCTAGAGAGGATCTACAACTAGAGGATGCAGGTTCTCGGGAGGCTAAGGCTACTACTCTAAGTGCCTGGACATGCAAAGCCTGCGCACAGGCTCACAAAGGTCCCAGAACAGTTCCTAGGATAACCTGAACCCTAGACCTAGAATAGCTTGTCCACATGCACATAGGGTTAGATGTGCATGTGACAAGAAGAGAGTGAACTCTTGGAGTCACCTTATGTATTGCAACTTTACCTTGAGGCCTTTGGGTTACAACCTACGTATGCCCCAACTCAACGTGTTCAAAAGAGGGGTAATAATGGAACTAGCAAATTATATGTACATACGAATTCAGTGCAAAGTATACATCGCTCAATAACTATTAAGAGTACAATGCTCACTTCTATGATAGATGGAAATGGCAAAAGTATGAAGTTTCATTAATCATTTGTATCTTGTTTCGTGACCTTTCTTGCGGATGCATGTGATGATAAAAGAGTGCTAATCACACTAATTATCTATGGCATGTATATCTGGCATGCATCGAAGACGTTAACGATCTTAAGAGGGGGGTATGTCACGAGGCTGTGACAACCACTGACCTTAGCTGTTGGTTTTTTTCTCTTGATTTTTATTTACTTTTTGGGACCCTCTTTTTGAAGTCACAAAAGGTGAACATTGTATGGCCAGTGTGAAATCGCCGACGACTAAGAGTTTCATCCACAACATTGAATGGTCAGTGTGAAATGGCCGGACATTGTATGACAATGTGAAACGGCCGACGATTAAGAGCTTCCTCAGCAACAATGAAGGCCGTGTTGCCACAAGTTGGTCGGGCCAGTCAGTACTGAAATCCGAGCAATAAAAGGTTGTTTAGGCTTAGTTCAAAGTCATTTATGCTCCATGCAACACTTTATAAGTTTGTGGGTACTAGAAAATTAACTCAAAAGAGGTAAACTGAACACATGGCCACACTAGAGCTCTTTTGCAAGCCACATCAGCTTGGGACATCCATTTTTGAGAGAGGAGGCTGCATCTTTCCTGATTAAGTACCTACAGTGTGCGTGTGAGTAGTGGGTGCAAATCTTACAGCTTTAATGGAAATCTTGCCTTCTCCTTTGTCTTATGTAGCACAATGATTCCGCTCTCATGCACCTCTCTCCCCTTTTGAATATAGAATGGTGATGCCTAGCTCAAGCGCTATTCATCTGTATGTACAGTTGTGTGGGTTCATGTGCGATTGCCGAGGCAAGAGCCTTTTGCACAGGTACTAGAATAGCTAATTACCATTCCCTCGCAGACACGTATTGATTTGGAGAGATTCCACACGAGAAATCTCGTCCGAATCAAACCACAAGTAGCCCTACAGGTGCGGGAGCTCGAGAATTTGCTATGGCCTGTTGTGTATTTTTGCAGGTTTAGGATTTCGAACCCTTATACCTTGAGGAAGCTAGGGGATCGTTGTGGAGGTGTTCTTGTGCATTTTCAAGGCCAAAAACAAAGAATTCAACGTGCTGCAATTTCTTGCCAGGTTTGAGAAAGTGCTCTAATGCACCGGGAATGTCACCTTTTGCATGGAGGTTTTGTCGGTGAGCCTCCTATCGCGGGGTTATGCAGCCAAAACCGGGCTAGAGTAGGCCATTTTCAGCCCAATAAAAGTGGAACAGCTTATAGAAATTCTCATAATTTTCTCCAAAGTTTACTTGAATAAACGAATACTGAAAGGGGCGCCAACCTTTGGGGCCAACGCGGTGTCATTGTCTGCTTGGAAGCACTCTAGCTACCAAGCCATGGTTTGTTTGAAGTGTAATTTCTAGTCACAATTTATTTGTGAAGTTCCATTGTGTCGTAAAGTTCAAGTAAAGTTAAACAGTGTAAAGATCGGGTGAAAGCTGAAGTCTTCCACCCTTTAGAGAGTCTAAGGGCCGGTTTCAAGAGGAGTGGCATCTTGAGGAGCAAAAAGAGGTGGTGGAGCTAAAGGAAGTACAAAGGCTTGCTTATGCAAGAATAGAAATTTTCCAAGGTCAAAATCCACCACATTCACAACAGGAGGAGTATCATAAGACCAAAGTCAAAAGGAGGCATCAAAGTAACCATAGCAAATTAGTATGGTACAGGATTCTAGACCTTGTTCAACAGAATCTTATGAGAGCTAGGAGACAGAAGGGATATATGCCCTCAAGGTAAAGAAGATCTAAAAACCACCAAAAAGGCAGAGCCTCATAATCATTATCATCATCGCAGTCTAGATTACAGGTTTGCGTCTCCTATGTAGAGGAAGTTCCAAAGAAGCCCTCTAGGGAGACCATCCCAATATGCCTTGCTTCGCTCTAATAGCAGCCTCTTGCTTGTTTGTGCTCACTCACCTCCCGCCTTTGGATGATCTATTGTAGACATCCTGGTTCACTTCTTATGGTGTGATAATCTCAGTGGTATCCTCATGATGTATTTTATATTTTACTTGGTCTAGCTAATATGGCTCTAACAATATGTAGGTTTTTGATAGCCAGGATCACTTCTTCTACTGATATTGGCTTGTTCTGATCTCTTAAAACCCTATTGATCTCTTCTTCCATGGTTGCTTTTCTGCCTCATACCAACTTTAAATTTGTTTCTGCCCATATTGGGAACTTGTAGATTCTGGCCCTGAGAAATATCTATGGCATACTCATTACATAACTGAGGCTTGATTGGTTCTGACAGATGCTTTTTACTGTTTTTTTATTATTACTCACTTTCCCACTTTGCTAATCTTAACTACCAGCTATCCTATCCAAACCATTATATAGTTTATTTCATGGACGACTAGCTGGATATATACTAATAGACTTTCAACCCTTTCGGATGCCTTTAAAAGTCTTGCAGGGTGATCAGACCTTTACTGCCTTATGTTTGTACCAAATTGTTGATTTATTAAAAAGATATTGTTATGGTAGGGATGGTTTAAAGTAAACTTCTTGGTGCAAAAGACAACAGTGATTTCTCAATAAAGTTTTCATGCTATAATTGAATGGTTTCAGGCCCTTTTGATATATGAATTATCATTGATGAGTGCTTGACTTACACAAGGTTGACCTTAAGATTAATGCATTTTGATTACAAAGATACACCTGGGTTGGATAAGACTGGTTGGGTAAAGAATACTACATGGTAATATGGCGGCTAATCTGGAATATGTTTTTCAGTGATGGCTCACGTACTAGTGAGGATTAATGAGCTGTGGTAATTGAATTCACTTGAGATGATGTTTTTCGTGGGTATCTGATGCTTTATACATACCCGCACAAGTTATAAATATAGGTTTTTTTTCATCTGGAATGGTAAATGTACCTCATAATTTAAAACTGAAGCAATCACATCCATACCTCACTCATCTTTTCACGGATGTCTTGATCTGCTAAATCTCGTTACTATCAGAATCAGATCTTTTCATTTCACATTTCAATCAAGCAAACCATGCCCATGACCATCCCCACAAGACAGTACATCCACATAGCTTGCAGTTCACAAAATCACACATTTAGTTCACAATGAACATCGTGTTTCAATCATTCAATCTAGCCATCTCGTTCCATCCAGAACTCTTGATGCACCTAGATCACTGTGCAACCGTCTCATCCTTCTGGAACTCTTGATGCACTCACACCAGTATCTAGTCATCTCATCTAGATAGACATCTTGATGCACTAGAATCTCATTCAGTTCTCATTCACTTAGCCATCACATCCAGATCTCTAACAGATGTCTCGATGCACTAAGTTCAAATCATTCATCAGACAAAATGATGCAGACATTTTATCTTTCTCTACATGTCTCTAACAATACACACACAAAAGAGCACATGTTTTCAAGCAAATCCAACAAGTGTCCTCATTTCGAGGATCACTCAAATTTTTCTTGGTCTTCAGAGAGTTCCGATAGTTCGTCGTCCTCTAGTGCTAGTGAGGATGAGAAAAGGCGTAAGAAGCGGAGAAAAAGCAACAAAAGCGAGGAAAGCAGATTTCTCAAAAAGTCTAGACAACGTGGGAGGTCATCTAGCAGTTCAGGGGAGAGAGCTCGTTCGCTTCTAACAGTGACCAGATGAGCAAGAAGACCAAGGAGTTCAAGGAAGGGGGGGTCAAGCCGTCATGTTTGAGACGTTTTCAAGCTAACAGGACACCCAGTGATCCCTTGAGTTTATACAACAGTTAGACGTTGCCTTCTCTGGAGGTTGGTTAACGAAAAACTCCAAGGTGCGAAGGGCGGCATCTTACTTGAAAGGAACTGCACAGACATAGTGGTCTACTTTGTTGTTACACAAAGAAGCACCCTATCGCTAGAGGTTTTGGGATACTTATTTGCCAGTGTCTTTGTTTCGGAAGATTATCTTTAGGGACTAGATTGAGCAGTTTTATTGTGGATTGCCAAAAGAAATTCGAGAGTATTGTCTAGAACAGTCTGACTCTATTCAAAGACTTATGGGATGTGCTAAGCAACGATTTGTAATGCATGCCGGGTCATTGACTTATCCTACAGACAAGATAGTATCCACCTCAACAGGGCAAGAGTCTTTAAATGAAGAGAATGAATCGAGGGAACCGGATAAGAGACCATCATAAGAACCAAGGGAATCAAATGGTAGCGCATCCGAGGGTTCCGACGAACTAAGGGAACCATGGAACATGGGCAAAATTCAAGAAGATTTGTCGTCGACTTGGATATCAGATGAATAAGAAAGAGATGTCATCACAGCTTGGCATCATTTGAGAATGACTAAGAAAGATACATTGGATTACCACCTCGAAAGTCGACTTCCAGCCCAAATAACCGGGGAAATCCACCAATTCCTCTTCTTCTGAGACGTGCTTCAAGCCTTTCATTATCTGGTTCATCTTCTTTTCATGGTAGCGCATCCGAGGGTTTTGACGAACTAAGGGAACCATGCGACGTGGGCAAAATTCAAGAAGATTTTTGACGTCGACTTGGATATTAGACGAATATGAAAGAGATGTCATCACAGCTTGGCCTCATTTGAGAATGACTAAGAAAGATACATTATATTACCACCTCAAAAGTCGACTTCCGGCCCAAATAACCGGGGAAATCCACCAATTCCTCTTCTTCCGAGAGTGCTTCAAGCCTTTCATTATGTGGTTCATCTTCTTTTCAAGAGCTTTGTCTAGCTCTTTCTGCGGTACAATTTTTTCTCTTTTTTGCAATTGTCTGTCCTTTCAGCTTTCTTCCCAACGTGGAAGGAGAATCAATGGCCTCACACCATCTCGAGTGAATCTCTCCAATCGAGTAATTCTTCAGGTGTTTTGCAAATCTCGGGTCTCTGGAGTACTTCATCAATCTTTTCACACACGTGCCAACTTGCAATTGATGGTTGTACTCTGCTCTGGCAAACTTCCCTGCCGAAAATTTGCCAAATTTTTCATTCTTTTCTTCAGTTGCCGCGTCGGATTTCAACTTTTCTTCACCTTCCCATTGAGAGGTGTCATCTCTATCAGATTCTCCGCGAGAACCCTTGAGTGCTTTTTGGTTCTTTATGGCTTATGCCCATTAGGACAGAGCGATGAAGATTGGAGCGCACTCGATGGACGAAGGGTAGTGGCTAATAAGTCTGAGGTCGGGACACACAGATTCTTTCACAAACAAAATCTTGACTGCTTTGTCAGGTTCTTCTCGAGAATGTGTGTGTGTTGCAAAAGGGATTAGATTCTCTATAGAAGAAGAGCTCTGATACCAATGTTACAGGGTTGGACACTCCAAGTGAGATATCAATACGAAAACCAACAGAAACTGTAAAATCACTAAACTTTACTACCGAGCTCCACGACCAAAAGCACTCGCCTCAAAGACTGGTGCCCCTTTTGGTGTTTCTTTTTTATTGCTCACAGTAAAAGTACAACTCTCGAGGGTCCTCTGCATAGGCACTCATGACTACACATAGTACTAGGGCAAATGAAACCCAAACCAGAAGAAATTCAAAACCCAACCAACTCCAACAAAAAAAATAGAAACAAACTCAGAATTTGAAGCCCAAAACTTAACTCACCAAGGCTGCTCAAATCAAACACATAACATAAAAAGGCGCAGTTGCAGAGATCAAATACCATCGCCATCAGTTCCATAAGGAGGGACACACCCGCGACTTGGCTACACAAGCCCCATAGCCGGCAACAATGGGCCTTCCACGTCCGAATGCCTCCATCACACGCAAAAAGCAGGACTGATTGCTTCCCTCTTCTTCCCTCAAACCTCTTCATCACTCACGACCAAAAACTCATAAAAACTTCAGTTTTCTTCATGTTTTAAAAGCATTTACTCACTCTTTGAAGTCTCAACATTTCTATGTACAAAAACAGCAAAACTATGTACCCTGCACAACTGGCCCACATGCATATAGACATATAGACAGCTGGCACACACCGACTTTGCACAATTTGTACAAGCATCCTTTATTTACATCCATGAGGCCCAAAAGCATTAAAAGACATCTCTCGAAGTCTTTGGGGTGCCCCACATTACTCTTCAAAAACACATCACAGCATTATGGAAACTTCATGCGCTTGCGCCGCCAACATTGCATCCATTTGTTGCCCCATGTCTTCAGGCTCGATCCCTAATTGAGCGGCCATCTCAATCGAGATAAAATTGGCCTCACTATCAAAAAAGATAAAAATTCTCATCTTGCACCTTGCCCCACGTCCTACAAAGTTGGGATCAGATTAACTTGTAGGCGCCCCCATGAGATTTGGAATCTTTTGCTTTCCCTTTCGTTGATTAATGAGTATGGTTTGTCTTCATCATTCTCTCCTCCTTAGTGAACTTTCCTTAGATGTGCCACGTCTCTCCACACCCAAAGAGTAGTACTCTATCTTCTGCTCTACAACCATCTGAGGGGTGAAGGATTTCTTCTTCTGCGTCTTCTTGGATTTCTCTTTATCCTTTGATGCCTCTTTCTCTTCAGTTTTTTTCATTGGCTCATCTGTAGCATAAGTCAATGGCCCTATCCATGATGAGAAACTGTCCATCGCTTGTTCCATGAGTCGAATGCTAGAAGATTGCTGCTTGAGACAATATCTCTGTATCTCTTTAGGTAAACCACACCAATGTCGTTCTGTTTACTCTTTTAAAGAGACCTTTGTGAAAGAAGCCACTGGTAAAAACGTGTCCCAATATCTTCGATTGTAAGTCAAGATGGTGTCTTCTCCTTTTATGTGTAGGGTTCCAAGCCATCAACACATCTGCTTCAAATTGGGAAGTCAACCAAATAGAAGGAAACAGATTTTTTTGCCCAAGTTCCTAGCACTTTTTTATGCAATAAAAGCAAGGGCCACAATGTCTGAGCATTCCCTTTAAGATGGGAAGCTGCTTTCTAAACCTTCGAGGCTTCTGTGAAATTGTCTCCAGAAAAGATCAAACTGTTGTATAAAAGAAAGAGAGCGATGGGTATCATTATGACCAGAAAATGTATCTAACTTGATGCTTTGACCCCATCCTTGAAATCGTTCTTTCCCCTTTTCCGTTCAAAATTGTCATACTTAGGTTCTTGAGGCATATGATTCCTCTTCTTGTCAAAGACATTTTCAAAAGTATAGGAATCAGAATTGCAGAAGATGTAGTATCGATGTCTGAGCGTCAGTAGCTCCTTTTGTCCCGTCTAAATCTGCTCTTATGATATTCCAGCTTCCTCAATTCCCGTCGATCTTCCTCGCTTGAAGAGGAGGAAGAGGAAGAAGGGCTAGCATCTTCTTTGAAGTAAACACGTTGGCGGTGTCGCTTCTTAGATCCCTTCTCTGCAAGTTCTTCAAATGTAGACTATCAGCCCAAATAACTAGGGAAAGACTCGAACTTTTGTCCCTTTCTCGAGCGTTTTGATGCTTCATCAACTCATTGATTTTTCGTTTCATAGCGCACTCAACATCCTCTTCTCTCAAAAGCGAGTGCTTATTTGACTTCGGCCTTACTCTGATTTTCATTGCCGCTCTTAGAGGTTGCTTAGTAGCCTTCTGCCATATATCATAGAATTCTTGGATCGATAAATACTATGCATAAGTGGATCTCTTGCAAACTTCATCGATCAGTCGGTCAAGTATTCACTTGCAATTGACGATGAAGATCTATAGACTTTTGAATCTTGATCCTCCTCGAGAGAGTCATCAAGTAATACATTAGACGACTCCTCAATTGAACTGTTGTTGTTGGAATCATCATTCCCATTTTGGAATCTTCCTCACGCATAATTGTCGACGGGACATGTTCCCATTCCCTATTTGAATCTCTGTCAGAGTCCATGGAGAGCTGCAAAGATTGGACCAGATCCTCTATAGAAGAAGAATCGATTGAAGCTTTGATACAACTGTAATTGGCTTGGCAATGTTAAGACTGTAAACTCTCAGCAACACACAAATAGAATAGAAACTTTCACTTGCACTTCAAAACTCAAAGTAGTCAAGACACGAAGCGGCAAAGTTTCACTTCTAGTTGCGTTGGTGACACCCCTTGTACTACTTTTTTTAATTTTGATAATCACATAATATGACTGCCTGGGAGTAAATAAATTCTCATTCACCGATGAATTTGACGACACCCCCCCTTGCTGCTCGCTGCTGCTGCCACGCCCACCCTCTCGCCATCGCTGCCCCCCCCCCCCTCGCGCACCCTGCCACCCGCACCTGCTGCGCGAACGCATGAAGTGCTTGGTGTAGGTTGAGCCTCAACAAGCTCTATTTGCGGTGTAGGTTGCTTATTTTGTTGTGGCACTAGTGGCGCTTGCAAGAACTCCATAAACCTTGGGTTTTGCACCAATTGCGAAAACACAATCACCACGGCAACTAACTAAGTCGTGAATGCATCATCCTCGAGTTGCCCAGTCATAAAGCTCTGTACTGGAGGGACATTCACATCAACAGGAGGTACAGACAGACGTGGCCGTGAACTCTCTCCAATCTCGAACACCATAGGAATTTCCTGTTTGTCCTTCGAAGATGAACCCTCTTCCATAATGCCCTTCCCTTTGTCAGTCACAGTGTAATCTCGCGTCTCTGTACTCTGTGTCTTTACCCAAAACAACCGAGGCTCACTTCTTGAGGAAAAATTGATTGATGTCCCGGCAACAGAACCTTGAAACCGGCCCGTGGGGCGGTAGGCTTTGGCTTTCACCAGAAATTCTTTGCTTTAGACACACACACAGAGAACGAGCAAAGGTAATCTGCGACGGGAATTAACACTTAAAAACACACACACGGCTCGGAAGCTAGAATGCTCCGAGCAGATGCCGACAACCTGTAGGCCCCAAAATTGGCACCCCTTTCGGTATTCCTTTATATACCTTCATAAGTTCAGAATAGCCTTTAAGAGTGTAAATTACAAAGTAGAGCCCTAGGAATTCTTTACCTGTATCCAGCTAGATACCACCTGTTTTGGCGAAATTTCGATAACATAACAACCCCAAAACTTGCCCAAAACCAATTCCCCTACTGGAACTCACTTCCACTGACATAAACCCTCTGATTTCTACCCAAATACAGTAAATTCAGCTCGTTGTATTAACTGGTTTTTGCCCTGTTTTCATCCCTAAACAGTCCCCGAACTGTCCTCTAATAGTGGGGCACTAATCCCAATGGTTCTAACGTCTGTATGGCTGAAAAACAGTCAAAATACAGCGCATAACAAACGCTGAAAACACACCTGTACGGTGAGGTTATCACCCTCAACCAGTGCCTGCTTTTGGAGCAGCAATTAGCTACTCCCGTTCCTGCTCAGAGAGGCTCTTGCCTCAGCAAAAATGCATACAACCACACAGCTGTACATGAGTCAAATGAAGAGCCCTCTTGTGGGGCATCACATTACTGCACGTAGGGGGGAGAGAGAGCTGTGAGGTGTGCATGACATGACTTCTTGCACCACACTGTACATGAGAAGAAAAGCTTGAAGTCAATAGCTCTTAACATGTGACAGCTTACAAAATGAGACCTCCGAAGTACAAATCGAGCGCCCCCTTTTGCTGCATGAGGAAAGTCCACCAAAAGATGCCACTTGGCACATTTTCACACAATTTCCCGTTTCGGGGTTGCCGCTTAAAAATCTCCCGACTGGTTGCCCAGTTGACTTTGCGGCAGAGTTCTAAAATGTTCCACTTTTCATTCCGGAGGCAATGACGCGAACAGATTTCATGGCCCAAAATAGCAGTTCCCTAATTTTTAGGAGATGCTTCCGTTGGACTCCCACTGGTCTTCTGACTATATATCCCCATTGGGACCGCATCCAAAAATGCAATGTGGCCCAACTGACGGGTACTTTCCTTTGGTGACCCCACCTTGGCTTTGTGCCTTTATTGAGTTCACTTCCTAGTATCCACCAACTTGCTAAGTGCGACGGGGGGGACCTAAATAATCTTGAACTAAGCCTAGACATTCTCTTACTATACAAATTCCAGTGCCGACCAACTTCCCGTCTGCGGGTGAAACTACCGTTTACATTGGCCCGACCATTTGCAACGTCAAAAAGAGGGTCTCAAAAATAAAACAAAAATCATTGGAAAGAAACCAACAACTAAAGTTAGCAGTTGCCACGTCCTCGTGACATAGTTAATAGTTGCCATGTCCTCCTGACAATAGATCATGCTCTCCTAACGTTTGCCGTCTCATTCCATTTCAGCACAACTCGACTCGCAAAGACACCTACGCATACCCGATACACTTTTACTTCAAAGACTGATTCGGTTACATAGATGGTATCTACAGACGCTTATTCACAGAGGATCCGGGGAGACCTTTACGGGAGCTCACTTATATAATGTAAGGTGCAGCGGAAGTGAAAGTTGAACTTTGCTCAAGATGAGTGCTCCGAACTGTGCTCAAGGGTTCCTTTTACTTACGGAGGGGAGAGCCTTCCGTTCCTTTCGTAAGAGAGTGCAAATGATAACAAACAAAGTGAATGACACTGTAAATGACGGTGCTGAGACTGAGAGAGAGAAGAATACGACACCAGACGGTTGTCAAACCTAAAAGGGCCCCCCTCTCTATGGCGAGAGAGGTCTATGCTATTGATTGCACAAATCTGGTACAATGGTCTAGATGCAATGGACTTGCCAACGATGTCGACGACAATGATGACGACGACGAGACGGGCTGAAATCTGAAAACGCTAGGGGGTGAAATCTGCAAATCTGCTAACTACTGAATTCTGACACCGTGTCGTCGGCGAGGACGGCGATGGCAACAACGCAACGACAATGCGCTGAAAACGAAGATGCTGATATCTGCGGACAGCGGGCTGAATCTCAAAACGCTGGCCAATCTGACGGTGCGGCGAGAATCTGTTGTGGGTAGGTGAGATCTGTGAGGTTTGGGGCTAATGTTGCGGAGTCCAAGTGCTGAAAACTGAAAACGCTGATGCAATGGCTGATCTGACGCCGAGAAATTGCAAAACACTGATGCTATCTACAAGTTGCAAAAACGCCACGCTGAATCTGGAATCTGTACGCCAGGGCTGATCTGGTGCTGCTCAAAACGCTAGGCTGAACTGTAGCCAAAACGCTGGTCTCATAGCAGACACGGTACGGGACGGGACGTTTAATACACGGTGAACAATATGCGTACTAGACGTATTTTTGAGAATCAAAAATAAAATACGTCAACTTTTTTAGATATGATACTTTAATAAGGACAAATGAAGCAGGTGATGCACTCCTCAATGACTCTTCAATGTTAAATCATACATACATAAACAAGCACCATGAAGCTCTAAAACACACTTGATAAACTAGCAAAAGACACTAGAATAGAGTACGTTATGAGCAAAAAAACGCTAGAATAGAAGACGCTATGAGACATACTGTACGTTCCAATACGGGACGTCCGTATTCTAAATAAAGTACGCGTATTATAGCTACTATGGCTCGTCTTGATAACTATTGACTAGAAACGCTAGGTCACCCGCCGGTCTTGCGAGACGTTGCACTGTAAGTTGGTGGACTTTTGCTATCTCTTCTGCCAGAGAGTGCTAGCGCTATGTTTCTTATATAGAGCTTAGCAAATTTGCCCTACCCAGTTTCCCAACAAAGTCACTTATTAAATAATAAGCGAAAAATGGATAAATAAGGAAAATGGGTTATCTGTACTGTAAAATACTCACGATGGGTACTGACTGTAATGTTGATGATCATGCTGTGTGCAACCAGAGAATATGCAACTACTCTAAGTGCCTGGACATGCACGGCCTGCGAACACGTTGCCAAAACACTTCCTAAGCTGACCTGAACCCTGGACCTGAAGTAGCTTGTCCACATGCACATAGGGTTAGATGTGCACATGACATCCGCTCCTTTTCAAAGTGAGGTACTAGTACCAAACTGTATGGCGTCGAGGGAGAGCGCCAACAATGTCTGGAATCCTGGGAAGGACACTTCGTCAACCCACTCTGATGCGTGGGTCGTGCGATACTTGAACTTCATAAAGGTATGTAATGCTTGCTTCTTTGGGCCGCGCCAAAAGCGACACAAAGAGATTTGTGGCTGCTTCAATGGTCCAACTGCGTTTATGGACGTAGGTCCACCTTCATCAAGAATCTCCGAGGAGGAAAATTCATGAAACCACTTCCAACACAAAATCATGAACATACCCATTCCATGTAGAGTGACTGGAAAAAGACTATTCTTCCGAAAAGATTGCGCATGCAATGTAGATGAACAAAGTGACAGAGTGCCAAGCCGTTCACCAAACATTCAAAAAATGTCAAAACTTGACTTTCTGATCTAAATTTATCAATTGTGGAAAGTCACAATTAAAATGCCGATGCTTGATGGTCAATCTTTCTTGTGCTCGTTCTGAGACTGTGTCATGCCAAGGAAGAGACATGGAATGTGAATTCCATGAATACAAACTTCTTTTCTTTTGGAGAGAAATCCGCATACATCCGTGCTCATCCATGAGTGAATCATGTGCATCGTACAATACGGCATGCTTGTGGAAAGGGAACTGTCACCAGCGTGTGACTACTATCTATCCTTTTTGTTGATTTCTTTCTTATTATCTATTTACTTTCACTTTTTGGAAACACCCCTCGGGAAATCTAATTGCCCTGCATTGCATAGCTAGTGTGGAACTGTCCAGAGGGAGTCCAGGCCTGAGGGCAAGAGAGCACTAAGGTTGGACAAAGACTATGGTTAGCCAATGTGGGGTCATTGACTAGCCAAAGTGGAATCCTTTGCTACAGAGGCTACATTTCAGTTTTGGGTGTGGCTGCAGTGTACAAAGGGGGTTAGATGACCTAGAAAGATACAATGGCAGCATCTCCTAAAATTTAGGGAACTGCTAGTTTGGGACCTGAAAATGTGTTTGCATCATTATCTCCGGAATGACAAGGGGAACATTTTCTTACTCTGCCGTGAAGTCAACTGGGCAACCGGTTGGGAGATTTTTAGGCAGCAATCCCGAAACGGGAAAATGCTTATAAATGTGCCAAGTGGCACCTTCTGGTGCACTTTCCTCATGCAAGAGAAGGGGGCGCTGATTTTAGAGAGGAGAAGGGCTCATTTGCAGATTTTTGTCACAGGTTACGAGCTATGGAGTGCTTGCTTTCCCTCCTATGTACAGTGCGGTGCCAAGAGTGATGCCCTGCACGCTACGCACTGCCCTCTCTCTCCTCTATGGCAGTATGTTATGCCCCTCTAGTGGGATTTTCATTTGACCAATGTACAGTTGTGTGGGTTCATGCGCGATTGCCGAGGCAAGAGCCTCTTGCACAGGTACTGGATTAGCTAGCGGCTAATCCCCCGCAGGTACAGGTGAATTCGGAGAGGTTTCACGCCAGAAATCTCGTCCGATTCAAACGGCAAGTAGCCCTACAGGTGCGGGAGCTCGAGGACTTGCTACGGATGCGACCGGCACGCGAAACGGAGCCCGAAACAGTAAATTACAGCCTGCTGTGTATTTTTGCAGGTTTAGGGTTTTGGCCCTAAACGGTCCCTAATACCCCCAGGAGGTTCGGGGACACGAGGGGACCGCTGTACAGGTGATCTGACGCATTTTCGGGGCAGAAAACAGAGAATTCAGCGTGCTGCAGATTCTCGCCAGGTTTTGTAAAGTGCCCGTATGCGTCGGGAAAGTCAGTCAATGCGTGGGAATACTGACTGTGAAGGGTCCTAGTACAGTTATGCTGCCGAAATCGGGCTGGAACAGTTGAAATTCAGCCGAGCTTGTGCGGGGCAGCTTGTAGGGAACGACAGCGTTTATTCCCTCTTTTAAGCAATAAAGAAATACTGAAAGGGGCGCCTAAATTGGGGGCCAATCTGGTGTCGGTCTACTCATACAGGTGCAATCTAGCAGCCTGTATCCCTCTCCCCTTTGTTGTGTCTTGAAAGTACAGGTAGAATAGACGACTAATAATGGGTGAAAGCTAAATCAAGGTTTGAAGTAAAGTCTACCGCCCTTTTTGGATTGAACAGGCCGGTTTCAGGAACACATAAAGACGGTGACGAAAATACAAGAAACCGTCACGAATGACACTCGAACAATGCGTGCTGACTAATCATGCGAACACAAAATACTTTCTGAGTGGGTTCCTTGGACCTCGACTCGAGAGCCAAGATCGGTTCTTGGTGATTGATCGTATCTACAATGAGGTTAGCTTCACTAGAAAAAGCATCATCTAAACCATCATCCTTGTGAACAATCACATCTCTATCACGCAAAACATGTGTGTCATGCTTCGAAAAAGGAATGACTGAGAGAGTCTCCTTTCCTTGTTCTTTTTCGCATTCTGTTTCATGTGTCTGTTCTTGTTCTTTGTCATGCAACAAATCATTCTTCTCTAGAATGAGACCGTGTTTTATCCTCGTCCAAAACATGAGAGAGAGAGATTAGTGACATAGATGGAATCTTAGTGTCACATTGAAGAACCACGAGAAGTGCTCCTTCAACTGCGAGATTGAGAGTATTTTCTTTCCGACAAACTTGTGGATTATGACCTTTAAACCACTTAATGCCAAAAAGCACATCGTATCCTCTGAGAGGAGAAATCAAAAACTTTCGATGAAAACGGACATTTTGAATGGACACGATCACATCAGGACGTTCATGCGTAAACGAAGAGTGCATGCTAGGAGCAAAACCAGAGGTCCTAATGGGATCAATGGGTCGGGCTTCTAGACGTGCGCTCTTCACGAGAGAGTCGCTAATCACATCATGCATACTACCAAAATCAAAGAAGACCACAATACGTTGACCATTCACATAACCATAACAATGCATGAGAGATGCATCGTCATGATCGTGAGAAACTTGGGACACATTAGTGTGCTCTCTGATTGCATTAATAGAAGATGTGAATTCTGTGGGTTCTTTAAGTTCGTTCTTCGGAAAATCTCGTCTTATGTGACCCTTAATGTAACGTTGATAAAATCTTCCTTCTTTAGAATAAATGACGACTTCTTCTCACGTTATGTATCCTCCTACAATTCCTTGTGCGGCTTTTTCATCTGGGGTGAGCTTAGGTTTAGCAAGTGTGTTAGCTTTACCCTTAGATTCATTTTGAGAGTTCTTTTCCGAAGGATTAGAGGAAGATTGGCTAGAAGAGTTACCGTTCCTACCGTTCTAAGGGTTCTGAGGAGTCTAAGAGGTACTGTCACAAAGTGATGACGTGGCTACCCGCTTTGCAGGAAACCCTGACCCTAAAATCAAAAACCGTAATTTTGTTGAAACCCTAACCCTAAAATCAAAAACCCTAATTTTGCAGAAACCCGAAACCCTAAATGCTGACGTGGCTGAAATTCCTGAAACGACGCAGATTTGCTGACGTGGCAACTTCCGTGATTTACGCCGCATCTCACGCTGACACATGGCACTATGTACGGACGTCAGCGCTGGGAATTAAAGCAGCGGCAGTTTTGGACAGCCTTTTGGATTTTGCTTTTACTCAACACAAGAGATGAGAGAGAGAGAAGCTTTTGCTTTTATAAAATAAAAGCATAGAAGAATGAGAGAGAAAAAGCTTCTGCTTTATTTTAAAAGCTTTTTATTGGACAGCTTCTTGGAACTTGCTTTATTTTATAAGCAAGAGAGAGAAAGAGCCTTTGCTTTATTTATGGGCTTTTGATTTTCAGCTTTTGGGGCTCTGCTTTTGGCATCCCTTGTAACTTTAAATATGTGAGCAGGCCTCTCACAACTCAGAGCATCTCGAGGCAGAGTCTGAGTGTGAGCGCCTGCCCTCACTCTTGTACTTTGAACTCAGATTAATACAAAAAGAAATACCGAAAGGGGTGCCAGTCTTTAGGGCCAATATCTCTAGGCACGGAACTCCGCCAGCGGGCCAGTGTTGAATCAATTGTGAACTGTGAACTGTTTTTGAAGTGGTTATTTGTGCTGTCGTGGTAGATTCTTGACTTGGAGTGTCCAAGTCTGTTACAGTGGTATTAGAGCACGGCCGATTTCTCTTCTACAGGAAATCCGATCCCTAAAAAAAATTTCGGCAGCACCTATGGCTTCAGGCAAAGATCAGCCGATTCCCTCTGCATCCGGAGATGCGGGAAGGGATCACAACGAAGATTCGCGCGAGTATGGCCCGCCTCCGACTACTCAGGCGGAGCTCGAAGAGATGGAGCGTCAACGATTGATCGGCGACGCAACAAAGATGATGCTCAATTTTGCAAAGGACCCAAATTTGCAAAAATATATGAGCGAGACCTCTTTCGAGGACGTGCAGACACACTGGCGGCAGACCACAGAACCACCCAAGAAACCTCCTAGTCCCAGGATGTACACAGAGAAGGAATTAGAAGAGGTGGTTGATACACGAATTGCTCAGCTTTTTGACGCGCAAAACAAAGCTGAAAAACACGGCAAAAAGCAAAAGAAAGGTACTGACTTCCCGGGCTATTGGGTCGTCATACGACATTTGAAAAGGCAAAGAAACAGAAGAAGCGTGTTCGATTTGAAGGAGTACCCAATTCTTCTTCTTCTTCTTCTGACAGTTCCTCTAGCTCATCTGACTCGAGCGAAGAAGATAGAGAAAGCAAAAAGCGAAGCAAGAAGCATCGCTTCGAAAAGGGCAAGAAAAAGGCAAAGAAGTCTAAATCTCGCCCCGTGATTGACAGTTCCACAGAGGACTCGTCTACAGACAATTCGGACTCTGATAATAGCAACTTTTATGCAAAGAAGAAGAATTTTTACAAGCCAACCAGTACGACTTTCTGGAAGACAAAAGCAAGAAAGTCCGAGAGTTTAAGGAAGGTGGACAGTCAATTAAATTTGACACGTTTTCTTGTTATAGAGATGCTTCGAAGGCTTTGTCTTTTGTACAGCAATTTGACATCGCTTTCGCGGGAGGGCATTAGTCAGAGCACTCTAAGATTCGAAGAGCTGCCTCTTACTTTAAGGGCATGCTCGAACTTGGTGGTCCACGCTTCTATTAAACAAGACTGCACCAATTAAATGGCTGAAATTCAAGAGGCTTTTTATTTCTTCTTGGCTGACTCGAGAGCATGAACGCGATATACGAACTGCTTGGAACCATCTTCGGATGACCAAGAAGGATACAGTGGACGCTTATTGCGAGAGATTCTGGAGCTCTTTTCTACCCGCCTCTTCATTTAAGAAGATCTCGTTCAAGGAACAGATTGAGCGGTTTACCTTGGGTCTAGCTACAGAGATCCGAGACCACTGCTTTGAACAAAAGTCAGCTTCCATTCAGGAGTTGATGAGTCATGCGAAACGGGGGTTTTCCATTCACTCTGGTAGTCTGACCTACCCTAGAGATGAGATCATGACACAAAGAGCCGAACAGACTTCGAAAAAATGAAAGTAGAAAAAAAAAGAGTAACCCATAACAGAAAGAAAAGGATGCACGACCCAAGCTTACTCCTCAAAAGAGGGCTCTCTACATAAAGGAGGGGAAGTGCTTTGGATGCGAGGAAACTCGACATATCTCCGCGAAGTGCCCTGAAAAGGCACCGAGTGAACAGGATGAAGAAAGGCCAGAGAGTTCTAAAGCAGCTGAGGGACGTGGCAAAAAAGGCAAATAAAAAGCAGAACTGGTACCACATTGCGTGGGGCCTGAACCGAATCAAATGAATGAAAGTACAAACTTTGCCGGGCAAAGGGAAAGATCAGGAAGCTCTTTTGAAGGAACCAAGGCCAACTTCTTGAATTGGCGGCTCGATTTGGAATTACGTCCGACAGGCTGAGGCCACAGGCGGAGGTAGTTCGAGTGGCACCCGGACGGGATGTTGCCATTACACCGAGCATTGGCAAACTTCGTTTGCAATGATAGGGGTGTTTAGGGCACACGGAGTTTTACGTAATTGCCTTGGAAGGTTGTGACCTTCTACTCAAAATCCCTCGGTACTAGAAGAACAACGCCGTGGTTGACTACCGGGCTGAGAATGCGACTTTGACAAATGAAGGGCTCAGAGATTGTACTTGATGAACTTCAGTTTCTTTACTCGCTTTTTTTTGGGAGAGAACTAAACGATGGATGAAGGTCGAATATGTTTTAACCTGAACAAAAGAACGCCAAGATTTTCTCCACACTCATGCCGTAGTCTGGATGGATTTGCAGAAGTCGTTTGAAGTATATTGTGATACTTGTGGTCGTAGTCTGGATGCGGTCTTAATGCAAGAAGGCCAATGTCATTGCCTACAAGAGCCGATTGTTCTCAAGGCCGGAACTGACAACACAGATTTGTGAGAAAGAGCTTTTGGCGGCTATCCATGCTCTTATTCAGTGGCGACATTACCTGATCGGAGCCGATTTTACGGTTTTCACAGATGATGCGAGTTTACGCTGCTACTTGTCACGGAAGCAGCTATCGAAAAAAGCAAATGTGGTGGGCAAACATCTTGTCACAATTTACTTCTGGATTATCCATGTGCAGGGACAAAAGAAATTGGTGGCAAATACTTTGTCCCGAAAGCCGTTGATTCTGGCTATTTCCGCGATATATCATAGGAACTTCGAGGATATGGTCGGTCAATACGCCACTGAATAGATTTTGCAGATGTATCCAATTGAATACAGAAAGGGGAGATAGTAGCCGACTATTCCATTCGGGATGGCTACTTGATGAAGAAAACCATGTTGTGTGTTACACAGCCGTTGAGGGAAAAGGTTATGACCGAGTGCCACTGTCTGCCTTTTACAGGTCACCGCGGCATTGCTACCACCTTGAAAGGGATAGAGAGATACTTCTTTTGGCCGAGACTCAAGAAGGATGTGGACAAGTTTGTGCGCAGTTGCTTGGTATGCCAGAAAGTCAAGTTTGACAAGCATAAAGCACTGGAATTGTTACAGCTTTTACCCATACCCACCCGCCCCTGGGAAAGTATTGTAATGGATTTCATCTCCCGAGAACACAACATGGGCACTATTGTTTATTGCCCAGGTCTTTAGATTACATGGCATGCCTGAGACGATTGTCTCCGACAGGGACCCCTGGTTCACGAGTTTGTTTTCGGACGGCTATTTGGGGAGAACATAGGCACGCGGTTGCAGTTCTCGTCATCGTTCCACCCGCAGACTGACGGGCAATCAGAGATTGCCATTTAGTGAAACACGTTTGACTCTTTGATGGGGAAGATGCCATTTGAGATTTTTGAATTTGCGACGAAGGTTCTACCCTTCCTTAGCGCGAAAGATAAGATTTTTCTTTGAAACCGACCAGTTCATGAGGGACTTGGTCCGGAAGGCTTTGCAGAAATTTTAGGAAAGATAGAAAAAGGCAGTAGATCACCATTGTCGCGATTTGAAATTAAAGGAGAAGGATTGGGTGCTCTTACATTATGGGAAGGCACGTCCGAGAAAGGAAAAAAAGGGAAAGGAACGGCTTCTTTGAAAGCTTAACATGAAATGGTGTGGACCTTTCCAGATTTTCCGAAAAGATGAATGATACCTCCTTTCGACTGAAGCTGCCAGAATACTTGGAGGATTCACAATGTTTTTCATGTGAGTCTCTTAAAGCCTTTTGAAGGCGATGTGCCTGATGATGAACAACTCGAATTGGACGAAAACGAGCAGATACTCGTTCCAGAACAGAAATTGGCACAGAAAGAAAGAAGGTAAAGCGAACTGACGTTTTGGATGCGAAGCGAATGGAGGAGGAAGACGTAGCAAATATTTCTCGGAATGTGAATCTTTACCTTGAAGCTTTTGGTTTAGCATAGTCTACTCCAAAAGGAACCGAGAATTCAGCTTGGTCGGAGATCTGGTGCAGTGGGTTTGCACAAGAGGGGAGTTACTCCACTCCTTTGTCAATAGATGCCTCGATTTTTGAATACTAGAGTCACTAATGTCTCTTTGAGCTTCAGGGATACTGAGAGCTAACAGTATTCTGTTGGATGACTTTATGAAATGGAATTCCTGAATATGAAACTGATTTGTTCCGGACTTGTTTTTAAGTGCATGAACTGATAGACAAAATGACTACAGGATTTTGGTCTAAATGATCTCAATAGACATGGTTGCAATAGAGGTTAGCCAATCGGGCACTATGAGGTCTCGATTGGATCTAGATGCGATTGCTAGCTACATTGCCGATAAATCATGGTCTAAGATCCGAATGAATGTTGAATGTCATGTGATGTCCTGTGATGTCGAGTGATGTCCTGTGATGTGTGTGATGTGACTGTCGATTTGGTTCATGTGCTAGATGTGTGTTCCTAGTATGTAGGTACTAACAGTCAGTGTCTGCTAAGACAGTTTATGGCCTCTGTCTGTTTTGCAGGCGTAATCGAGGGCGATTACAATGCTTTCAAGAGGGGGGTATGTCACAAAGTGATGACGTGGCTGTCGGCTCTGCAGGAAACCCTAACCCTAAAATCAAAAACCCTAATTTTGCAGAAACCTGAAACCCTAAATGCTGACCTGGCTGAATTTCCCGAAACGACGCAAATTTGTTGACATGGCAGCTTCCGTGATTTACGGCGCATCTCACGTTGACACGTGGCACTGTGTACGGACATCAGCGCTGGGAATTAAAGCAGCGGCAGTTTTGGATAGCTTTTTGGCTTTTGCTTTTACACAACGCAAGCCTACACTCTTGTACATTGAACTCAGATTAATACAAAAAGAAATTTCGAAGGGGGCGCCAGTCTTTGGGGCCAATATCTCTAGGCATGGAACTCCGTCGGGCCAGTGTTGAATCAATTGTGAACTGTGAACTGTTTTTGAAGTGGTTATTTGTGCTGTCGTGGTAGATTCTTGACTTAGAGTGTCCAAGTCTGTAACGGGTACTGTGAGAAGACTTGTTCTCCATAGGCTTTCCCTTGTTGTGCTTCATCTCCTGTGCGAGAGCAATCGCTACCGCCTTGTTGAGATCTATTGGATCGAGTACTTCGACATCATACTTGATATACTCGTCCAATCCATAAAGGAATGCCTCTTTGCGCTCATCATCCGATTTGCGTAATTGGGTGCCGAGCTACAAAACACGATTAGAGAAAGACATAACTGGCATACCATTTTACTTGAGACAGTGCCAATCGTCTTTCAACCGTGCTAGGTACTGAGGTGGCATAAACCGCGCCTTGAGCTTGTCTTGGAAGTCGGCCCAATTGAAGAAAAGGGTCGCGCCTTCTTCGGCTTCCTCTAGGTGTGAAAATGGAACATTGACAAGATGTTTGCCCATCGCATGTGCTTCTCGGACAACTTCGTTTGTGTGAGAAAATATCGCAAGGTTTGATGATCTGTTTGGACAACAAAATCAGCCCCTAGCATATAGTGTTTCCAACTAGTGAGAGCATGAATTACTGCCAGCAATTCTTTCTCATAGACTTGCAAGTTCCTTTCGGTCTTCAAAAGAATTCTACTCTCATATGCAACTACTCAGCCATTCTACATTAGAACTACACCCAGACTATGCCCACACGCATCACACTGAACCACAAAAGGTTAAGATCTCGCAAAATGATTACCGGATCTAAAGTCAGCTTCTCTTTTAAGTGTTTGAAGGCTAAAATTTCCTTGGCTGTCCACATGAAAGTAACTCCTTTTCCTTGCAGCGCATGGAGTGGAGAAGCAACCTCAGCAAAATTTCAAATGAACCTCCTGTAGTAGGAACATAAGTCTAGAAAGCTTCAAATGTCATGTACAGACATTAAGTCTGGCCATGACTTAATTGCTTCGACTTTGACGGGATCCATGCGTACCCCATCCTTTGAAATATGTGCCCAAGGAAGTGAATCTCTTTCAAAAAGAACTCACTTTTCTTAGCATTAATGAGTAGCCTGTTCTTACGTAACTCGTTGAAAACTGCGGTTAAGTGATTCCTATGCTCCTCTTTAGACTTTGAGTAGACAATCATGTCATCAAAGAAGGTACCCACGAAGTTTCTAAGTGGTCTAAAAATTATGTCCATCATTCTATTAAACGTGGCAGGAGCATTTGTTTGAGACCAAATGGCATGACAAGAAACTCATAGAGACCAAATGTTGTCCTGAACGCAGTCTTATGAACATCTTCTGGCCTACTAATGCGTACCTGATGGTAGCCACTCTTTAGGTCTATCCTTGTAAACAATGACGCTCCCTCAAGCCGATCAAGAATGTCATCTATCCAGGTATGGGGAACCTGTTCTTGATGGTATTCTTATTCAAGGCGCGATAGTCAATGCACATGCGCCATGAACCATCCTTCTTTTGCACTAGGAGTACAGGCGAACAAAAAGGATGAGCTGGTCTGAATCAGCCCCTTCTCTAAAAGCTCGTTGAACTGACTCATAATCTCTTTCTGTTGGGCTACACTAACCCTATATGGTGGTCTATTCGGTGGACTAGAACCTGGCACAAGATCTATGGTATGATCCTCAGGTCTCTCAAGAGGTGACTCCCCTGGCAAAGAGTCCGAAAAACAATATCACTGAAACCACTCAAAAAAGTTGACCTGTTTTTATCTAAGGTAGACAAATTAGATACAACTTTAGGTACTTCTTTTGCAAAGATCAAGTACGCAGAAAGATGATTCTTTATTACAGATGAAATAGCAAAAGCAGAAACAACTGGAACAGACTCGCCTTTAAGCTTTACATCAAGGACATGAGTCTTTCCTCTATGTACAAGGGTAATCTTTTTGTTGTAAGTATCCACCATAGCATGCAACCTGTAACACCATAAGATACCCAATAACACATCACAACCCTCGAGTGGCATAATATGAAATTCTTCCGAATCCACATAGCTCTGAATATGCATACGAAGCTCCCCCAAAATGGGAGTAACAAGCTCCGAATGACCTGGGCATGCCAAACCTGCTTCCCCTGCCATACCCATCTCCTCGGCACGAATGCCCAACTTTGATGCCAATTCTGGTGATATGAAATTTGCATGGGCTCCTGGATCAGAGAAAACCAGCACTGTCTGATCTCTAACTTTGCCCCAAGCTCTGCACAATTTCGTGGCATCTATGTTTGGCTGGTCTCCAACCAAACCTGGGACAAGTCCTGCACTCGACTTTGGCTTCTTCCCTTTATGGTCTGACTTCTCATCCTTAACTGGTGACTTCTTCGGTGGGCATTCATTTGCAAAATGCCCTTCCTGTTCACAAATGTAGAATTTCTTGGCCTCCCTAAGAGCTTTCTTTCTTCAAAAGTTTTGTCAGAAAAATGCCTTTTTTGTCCTTGTCCTCGTCCCGAAGGAGATTTAGACTACTTCTTGGACGTATCAGCTTCTTCATTGGAGGGCTTCTTTGTGGGAGGCTTAGAAGGCTTTGCTGCAACATTGCCCTTGGCTGAAAACTGTTTACCCTGGGACCCTTTCTTGTGGCTATTAAATCCATCGGAATCTCCCTTCGACAGATTGCTGGCCACTCTTGCATTCTCTATCAACTAAAACATATTCATGACAGTAGTCTTTGTGCAGTAGTCCCTGATTTTCTTGGGCAATCCGCAACAGTACTTCTCAATCTGTTCTGACAATGGCACAAACCTATAAGAGGTGACTCGCAACAGTGCAGCCCAAAACTGTTTATTGTACTCTTCCAGATTCGCACACTGTGTAGCATTCAACTCGTGCCATTCTGTCATCACATCCACTTCAAAAGTGTTTGTCAACCATGCAGGCGCAAAAAGCTGTTTGAATTGGACCCACGTTGTTGGGGCTTGACCTTGGTTCAACAATGCGGTCCACCATTGAAGCGCATTCCCTTTCAAGAAAGTGGCAACCTTGCGTATCTTTAAAGATTCCGTGAAGTTTCCTCCAACATAAGCTGCATCGAACTACTGTATGAAGGTCAAAGCCTTCAATTGAACCTCAGTTCCTCTAAAAGTTTCAAACTTCACTCCTTGCCCACCTTCCTTGTAATCCTTAGGCTTACTCAAAGGAGCCACGTTGTCATAAATAGGTGCCTGTAACAGTGGTGCTCCATGATTGTTCATTCCAGCACTCGCACCAACCGTTTTACCTGTCGTATCTGCATTTTGTATGTATGGCTGCGAAAAACCAGCCATACCAAATTGTGTTCCAGGCACTCGAAACTGGCCATAGGCACCCTGAAAACCTAGTTGGACACCCATGTTCGCGTACAGAGGGTTACCCATGCCTGTTTGCATTGTCCCGAACACATTTCTTGGCATATAACCTGTGGAAGGTCCAGCCATAGCTTGAAACACTGAACCACCTCCAAAATAACCAGGATAAGTATTAGGTAATGGAAGGGTCTGACGCATAGCCTGTTCATTACTCCCTTGACCATTCACAAACGGTTCCTGTCCAGCTAAAGCAAGTTGCTTTGGATCATTGGACACTGCTAATTGCTCAACCACATGGGCTTTCCCTAGAGCATCATGAGTCCTCTGCGCATTGGAAATCTCCTTTTCCTGCAACGGCTCAGTCATGCCCTGTATAGGAGGCTGAAAACCCTGTGTCGGAGCCTGTAAGAACTCCTACATCCTTGGTTTCCTAGCCAACTGCTGAAACATGTCCATGCAGCAACGCAGTTGAGCTCTGTCACAAACGGGAGCGCATAACAATATAAAATATACTCAGATAAATAGAATTTATCTCTTATTATTGAAGCCAAAGGATATAGAGAGAAATAGATAGAGAGAGAGAGAGAGAGAGAGTGAGAAGATCGACACAGTATTGGGACCAGAAGATGGGCTGGTCCCCCCCCTTAAAGAGAATTCTTTATTAGGGAGAATCTTTTTACAAGCACAAGAACCGGAGAAAACCCCTCCGTTCTAAATCTCTGACTCGATGGTCGTTCCTTCCCGTAAGGGAAATCCGAGAGACAAGCTCTCAATCCTTTTTCCGTCTGTACTCGGAGTTGAGACTCCGCAGACAATTTCCGAATTCCGTTTCCGGAATTCCCATGCGTAGGCCGAAGCCTTCTCGCTTCTCCTTCGCGATGAAGTACCTGCAAACACACACGCAAACACACGACAACAATTCGTATGGCGAATCCACAATAGGTACCTGTCGCTCTTGCACGAGAAAAGCGACTTCCGTGCTTCATAGTCTCGCGATCTCTCGCGTCTTCTGGCGGCAGAGTCTTCTCTTGCTGGCGTTGGCAACCTCCCTTCGATGAGGGCATGTGGTGCTTTTATAGCTCCTTCACCACGGCACGAATAGCTGCTCGCGGAGAGATCGCGACCGTTTTTTTTTTTCGTTTTTTTTTTTTTTTTCTATTCTACCCGAAATAGGGGGAGAGAATTCGCTGGCTGGTTTTGTTGCTTTATTTTCTAAGTGGCTGCTCACTTATTAAGTGGACGGCCGGCATATTTTTAAAATTGGTTTGAACCTGCCCAAAAACTCAATAAAACCTTATAAGTTAAAATCAATGCTTTCACAGCACTTCCCAGGCGTCCCTGGATGCAACCACATGCACGAATGCAATGCAAACATAGATTCCTCGCGGGAAAGCGTTTGCTCTTCCCGGAAAACTCGTTCAAATTTTCCGCTTTTTAAGAAAAGCTTCTCAGAACCCATCTTTATTCTTGTGCTTGCGTCTTTACGCGTATTCCTCTTTCCAGTTCGGATTTCCTCTCGACTATGGATATCCCCTTTCCGATGCACCCGTCACCCACCTTGTGACGCATCAGGAATACCCATCACCTAGTCCTTTCCTACCAAACTTACGGTACAATCCCCTTCACGATGCTCTATGTCACCCATCCTATGACGCATCAGAGATGTCCGTTTTCGGATGGTCGGATACTTCTTCCCGATGCTCCCTGTCACCCATCCGATGTGATGCATCAGAAGTACTCCTTCCTGGTGGCCTTACAGATATTCTCGTTCACAGTGCTATCGTCATTACTTTGAATGACGCACTAGGAATACTCTGTACTCGGATGTCTCCAGTGAGAAAAACCCTCTCACTTAAAATTCCAATAATTCATTTAGAATTATTTTTCCTTGGTGTTCCAAGCGAATCTCACTTATAAATCCAATAATTCATTTAGAATTATTTTTATGTCAGATAAAGCCAATTTAGCAACATCCCTCTCACTTATAAACATTTGTCCTCAACTGTAGAGGTCCAACTGAACTGCCGGGGAGAAACCGGAAAATTTCAAATCTTGCTCAATGGTGAGTTGAGCCAGTGCTTTCTCAAAAGAGAACTCATAAATTAAATTAAACAAAAATTCAATAATTCAATACTTACCTTACCAGTTCATGTCCTTCCTCTAGTACCTCGAGGATATCCTTCACCATTCATTAAACTTACGAGCCATGTAAGAACTCGTCATTCGCGTCTTTCTGAGAATCTGTTTACTCAATTCCACCTTCTCAATTAAAAATAAATTTAGGTCAATGTCCTTGCGCATAACCTTGCGCTATTAGTCCTGAGGATATTAAACCTCTTGTGTCCTCCCACATAGGGAATGCCCAAATCATAAGAGTATTAATCTTGATGTCTTCCTTCACAAACAAAGTGTGTGATCACCTTAAAGAAGGTTCTTGTTTCGGGCCGTCGCTCAACCTAGGCGGACAGTTCCAATCCGAAGATTCCTTGTGCACGGTGGCACTTCCTTCCAATTTTTTCCTCCTGTGAGTTATTACCACCAGCAGTGTTTTCCCGACGCCTATTAGCGTCTCTTCCTTACAAAATCATCAAAAAATGATTCACCTTGCGAGCATCAATGACGACTTGCAAAATCTCAGGCAGATAGGATTCTAGCCATAGCATTTTCTGAACATACGTTCAAACCTGGTTCATAATAGAGCGAACCCTCTTTAATTCTCAAGGATGTTCTCCCATATGTAATTCTTACCATTTTGAAACAGTTTGCGAACTATATACTTACGAACATAGTAGTTCGAATTTATTCCAGCATCGTGTAAATGCTACTTGACCTGCTCATGGAGAAACATATACCGCAACCAAAAGTTGCAACTATAATGGTAAAAGCACATAGCGTACTCAATGATCAACGACCATCAGCAAACCTCTTCTTCGTACAGAAACTCAAATTCCTTCTACTGAACACATCTCAAATAGAGATTCTCGTGTCGGAATATCCTTGCGCGCAAAAAGGCGCTCAAGAGAGTACAACAAACTCTCGTCCACTTCCTTGGCATAGGTCTGCATCTTCGTGTGTTATCCATGTACTCAAAAGTGTACATAATTCTTAAGCTATGTTAGAGTTTCAGTGAACCTGGAAAATTTCCTTCCCTTCGTAAGATCCTTAGAGCAAAGACACTCAACCTGACGATTCCTTGGCTCGTTCTTAGAGAAAAACCCAGTCATCAAATAAGCTAGGATTTCAATCCTTGGATTCCTCGAGCACAAGCCGTAGCAGTGTCTTGCTCCTTTACTCATAAAGAGAGTGTTTATTCACTTGTGTGAAAAGCACTACCATATCTTCCCTTACCGGGTAGGGGGTGTGGGCTTAAAGAGTACTCAAGCTTCATGAAAGCTTTTCTTTGCTTGAAAGCTCAGAATGGTTCCTTCATGATTTCCTACCCGCAGTAGCAGGTAATTTGTTCAAGAATTACCGGATACCAGATCAATAGTTGACCTTCCGGCTAGTTAAGCAAACCAATTCATCTCAGAAAACAATGTTTCAGTTTGATCCTGCTCTCATAAACACTCGAGAGTGGTAGTCCCTGTTAGACATAACCATATCTTGTGCAAAAGAGCAAACAAGCACAATGCACTTTATGATTTTCTCAAAGATGTAACTTTGATTGAAAACCTGCCCTCTCACTTAAAGTTCGAGGGTCTTCTATTCAAGAACTCAGGAGTTAGATTGAATTCCCTTACTCCAAACTTTCTGTGTTCAATGATTCCCATCCCACTAAGGGGATTGGATTCTATGTACACTAAGGTGTACACTTTCAGCTTTTATTGCTGACTCTACCATCTGCTCCAAAGTATTTTGCTGCAAAGTATTTTGCAGATGCGTCTACAAAATTCGGGCAAAAGTCCTTTGTTGAATTTCTTCATCTTTCCTTCCTCAAAGAGGATCGAGAGTGGAGCTACCTTGGCAAGAGTGAACCACTACTTGCTTTGACTCACTCGTGTTCCTATTGGGCAAACCCATCCCAATCTTCTTGGATGCCTTTCTCAAAGTGTAGAGGAAAAAAAATTTGTCGAAAAATTCAGCCTTGAATTGAATCCAAGTCTTGTTGTAAGTTCCTTGCAGAGCTTTGGTATACCACCAAGTACTTGCAATCCCCTTGAGGTGTTTAATCACATGCCCCATCTTCGACGCTTTTTCAGAAATTGCCGTTTGCAAAGGCAACTTCAAACTTGTCGAATCAAAGCGGTAGCTTTCGGGGCATCTTCCCTTCCGTCAAAAGTATCAAACTTGACTGGAAGTGTTCCTAGGTCTAGAGACCTTCTTCATATCCTTCCCGGAATGACAGGATTTCTTGGCTATGGTTCTGGATTGATGTTCATGGATATCTTCTGAATTCTGAAGGATCTCGAGCATTCTGCTCCTTGGATTCTCTAGGTTCTTGAGCATCATGCTCTTGTTGCCTTCTCAGAGAATCCCAGGTCTTGTGTCGACTTCTTGCAGAGAGAAAAAAATTCCAACTTTGCGAGCTTTTTCCTGCAGGACTTAGGTTTCCGCCTGCTTACTTCTCTCTTGGCTTGTCATGGCTTCTTCCCGTATCTTCCCAGAGTCGTCCTCCTTTATAGAGAAAGAGAGGAGACCATGCTCTGATACCACTGTCACAAACGGGATATACTCAGATAAATTGAATTTATCTCTTATTATTGAAGCCAAAGGATATATACTCAGATAAATAGAATTTATCTCTTATTATTGAAGCCAAAGGATATAGAGAGAAATAGATAGAGAGAGAGAGAGAGAGTGAGAAGATCGACACAGTACTGGGGACCAGAAGATGGGCTGATCCCCCCCCTTAAAGAGAATTCTTTATTAGGGAGAATCTTTTTACAAGCACAAGAACCGGAGAAAACCCCTCCATTCTAAATCTCTGACTCGATGGTCGTTCCTTCCCGTAAGGGAAATCCGAGAGACAAGCTCTCAATCCTTTTTCCGTCTGTACTTGGAGTTGAGACTCCGCAGACAATTTCCGAATTCCGTTTCCGGAATTCCCATGCGTAGGCCGAAGCCTTCTCGCTTCTCCTTCGCGATGAAGTACCTGCAAACACACACGCAAACACACGACAACAATTCGTATGGCGAATCTACAATAGGTACCTGTCGCTCTTGCACGAGAAAAGCGACTTCCGTGCTTCATAGTCTCGCGATCTCTCGCGTCTTCTGGCGACAGAGTCTTCTCTTGCTGGCGTTGGCAACCTCCCTTCGATGAGGGCATGTGGTGCTTTTATAGCTCCTTCACCACGGCACGAATAGCTGCTCGCGGAGAGATCGCGGTCGTTTTTTTTTTTCGTTTTTTTTTTTTTTTTCTATTCTACCCGAAATAGGGAGAGAGAATTCGCTGGCTGGTTTTGTTGCTTTATTTTCTAAGTGGCTGCTCACTTATTAAGTGGACGGCCGGCATATTTTTAAAATTGGTTTGAACCTGCCCAAAAACTCAATAAAACCTTATAAGTTAAAATCAATGCTTTCACAGCACTTCCCAGGCGTCCCTGGATGCAACCACATGCACGAATGCAATGCAAACATAGATTCCTCGTGGGAAAGCGTTTGCTCTTCCCGGAAAACTCGTTCAAATTTTCCGCTTTTTAAGAAAAGCTTCTCAGAACCCATCTTTATTCTTGTGCTTGCGTCTTTACGCGTATTCCTCTTTCCAGTTCGGATTTCCTCTCGACTATGGATATCCCCTTTTCGATGCACCCGTCACCCACCTTGTGACGCATCACGAATACCCATCACCTAGTCCTTTCCTACCGAACTTACGGTACAATCCCCTTCACGATGCTCTATGTCACCCATCCTATGACGCATCAGAGATGTCCGTTTCCGGATGGTCGGATACTTCTTCCCGATGCTCCCTGTCACCCATCCGATGTGATGCATCAGAAGTACTCCTTCCTGGTGGCCTTACAGATATTCTCGTTCACAGTGCTATCGTCATTACTTTGAATGACGCACTAGGAATACTCTATACTCGGATGTCTCCAGTGAGAAAAACCCTCTCACTTAAAATTCCAATAATTCATTTAGAATTATTTTTCCTTGGTGTTCCAAGCGAGAAAACCCTCTCACTTATAAATCCAATAATTCATTTAGAATTATTTTTATGTCAGATAAAGCCAATTTAGCAACAAGCTCTAAACAACCTTTCCTCTTCTTAAAGAGTTGAAGGAACTTTCTCTGTGCCATGTGAGGAAGATCCCTCTTCAGGTACTTGGTCTCTCTTCTTTGCCATAACGACAAGCTCTATGTTTTGCTTTCACCCACAACAATCCACGCTGCATTTTTTGAAGAAAAAGTGACTATCCCGTCGATGGAACCATATAACTAGCCTGTACAACGTAGAGGGCGGTACTATTTCAATTACCTGTTAACTTTACACAGAGCACTGAGAAGGAAAGAGAACACAGTTGCGTCCAGCGACTAGAATGTCACTGCGCACACGAGACCGACACCCTGTAGGCCCCAAAGATTGGCACCCCTTTCGGTACTTCTTTATTCAATTTAAGATAGACGATCCGACCACTTAGTACAAGCTTTCACAAAGCTGTCCAAACCTGGCGAGGGCTGAATACGCACGTTTCCGACCTGATTTCGGCAACATAACGACGCAAAAACCCCTGTAGGTCAAAAGTACCTGTCTAGGGCGGATTCCCTCGTATCGGGAAGCTTTTTGGTGAGCTGTCACAGAAATTCAGCGGGCTGTAATTCTCTGTTCTTCACTGCCGAGTGCCCAAAAGCCTGTACACACATCCCAAGGCTCTCACAAGGCTCCCCTGGTGTTCCCTTGCAACTTAGGTGCAAAACCCTTAACCTGCAGAAAAACACAGCAGGCTGTAATTCCCTGTTTTGGATCGTTTTTAGCGGAGCGAACACGTCTACGCGTGTCCCAAGGGCTCACGCACACAATGGGACACTTCCCCTGTGAATTGGACGAGTTTTCACGCGAGAAAACTCTCCAAACTCGCAATCTTTCGCGATGGAACTGTGCATACCTGTGGGGGATTAACAATTAGCTAATCCGGTTCCTGTTCAAAAGGCTCTTGCCTTGGCAAACGCGCATAAACCCCCAAAACTTTACATTTTCATCTGAGTAGCCCAACTAGTGGGGCATTACCATATGTGCCAAAGGAGAGAGAGAGACATGCACGAGAGCAAGTCATCGCGCTACATGAGATAGAGGAGAAGGCAAGCTTTTCATTAAAGCTATAGACCTGCACCCACTACTCACACACACACACACACATTGTAGGTCACTTAAAGTCAAAAATCAGCCTCCTCTCAAATTGGGCGCCCCCTCTTCATGCTGGATCTGGCAAATCTACCAAGAGCCGCCATGTATCCAGTTTGCCCCTTTTGAGTTAATTCTCTAGTTCCCATTGATTTATAAAGTTATAAGTGACTTTCTAAGTAGCCCAGACCTCATTTGGCGCACACACGCTTCCATAATCATCAGAATTCAGTGCTAACTGGCCCGATCAATCCCTGACTGACCGACCTAGACTCCCGATGTGAGAAACCTATTCAGCTGCAGCCGTTTCACACTGGCCATGCAGTGTCCACTTGCACCTTTTCAAGGGTCCCAGGGAAACAAGTAAAAAAATAAATAAATAAATAAAAGATCTAGTACTTATTTATGGAAGGCAACAAACCTCCTGGTGACATTTAGGCCCCTCGGCCGGCATCTGTAAGTTGGCTCCATTCTTCAGGGCTTTGACACGTCAGCAGTTTGTGACACATGCACGGCCTACGAACAGGCTCACAAAGGTGCCAGAACACTTCCTAAGCTTACCTAAAACCTGGACCTGAAGTAGCTTGTCCACATGCACATAGGGTTAGATGTGCACGTGACATATTAACAGAGACATTACAGGATGATGCAACAGAGGCATTACCCCATACGAAGCCTAGGCACACCCCGAAATAGCTGGTATGATGAGTGTAGAGAGACGATAGCCCGACTTCAGAGGGAGGTACTTCTAGGAGTCATTACTCGTAGGCAGTCACGGATTGCTTCTCGGCATTTCGTACGACGGAAGAAGAGGGCGTTTCTAGCTCGGCTAGAGCAAGATTTATATCAGTTGTTTTTGAGCCAAGATTCAAGCGAGGCATGGCGACTCTTCCATGAGCACTCTCCCCCACCAGTCATCACTTCTACGGAGATATGGGGTCAATATGCATCATCTCTCTACACCGTCTCGGGGCAACCACCTCTTCCAGATCCACCTGAGCCATGCCCACACACATGTGCTTTCTTTACATTGATGGTAAAGAAATCCATTGATGACACGATGAAGACTAGGAGAGCATATGATCATGATGGTCTGGTAGCAGAGCATTTTATACATGCCAAGGAATTGCTTGCAGAGCTTCTAGCAAGAATGTTCAATCGTGCCATGTGCGAGGGCCTACCTGAGAGTTTGTCCACTATTGTACCTATCTGCAAGTCAAGGGACCCTATGGAGCTTGGGAACTACCGCACTATCATGATTGGACACACTTTGGCACAGTTGTATGCATCAATCCTTGAGCAACAGTCGAGTAGATGGGCAAAGAGAGAGGGTGTACGCCGTACGGGCAATAGGACAAGAGGGTTCTAGGAGAGGTTTCTCTACTCTTTATCATATTCTGACACTCAGAGCCATTATTGAGGAGGGGAGATCACGTGGGAGATGGCTCTATTGTTGCTTTATGGAGTTCTGCAAAGCCTTCGATACAAATGCCCAGAGCTAGATTGATGTGTAGTCTGCAAGATATGGGGGTTCCAAAAGAGTTGATTTGGGGGATCATGGCTCTATACAAGTCAGTAGTGGGGCATGTACGCACTCCAAAGGGGATTTCTGATTTGGTTCACTCCACTAGTGGGGTGAAACAAGGATGCCCTCTATCTCCTACACTATTTGGCATGTATGTGGATGAGGTTGCTGACTACATTGAGAGGGATGGTGACAGAGGAGCACAGTTGGCATGGAAATGGATCCCACTATTGTTATATGTTGATAATATTGTGTTGATTTCCAACCCCGAGGAGGGGATGCAGCGTCATTAAGATGCTCTGTACACATTTGCCCACGATAGTGGATTGTCGTTTAACCTAGGGAAAACCAAGGTTATGGTGTTTAACACGACACCACAGTGGGTCAAGAGGTCAGCACCTACTTTTACATATGGCCAGGAGACGCTAGAGTATACAAATGCATACACCTATCTTGGGGTAGTCTTCAGTGGACCGGCATTTTCATTGAGGAGAGCAGCAAAGACTAGATTGACAAGAGCTTATGCAACCTTGGGAGGTTTGGAGAAGATGTGTTCGCAGGTTCAGTTTCAGGAACCTCGAACAAAGTTGTGCTCTATGGGGTTCAGATTTGGGGGCCCTCAATGGAGTGAAAGTAGATCTGGTAGCACTGATGCATGGAGATGTATGGAGAGGCCTCTAGTCTCTATGATATCTCGAATGATTCGGGCTAAGGCCTCAGTGCCACATGAGATTATTCCGGCTGAGCTAGCTGCCCCCCCCCCCCCCCCCCCCCCCCCCCCCCCCCCCCCTCTCGTAGTTGAGGCCCTTACTAAATCGGTTTCCTTCATGCATAATTTATGGGACCTTCCTAGAGACAAATATGCTTGGCTAGCACTTGAGACATCCCGACAGCTAGCGCTACAAGGAGACATAGCATGTTGGTATGGGCAGATGACATCATGGTTTCAGCCACATGGCTTCAGCAGAGGGAGATCATTGACTTCTCTAGAGCAGGGACTCAGCAGCCGGATGACCATGCTTCACAGGAGACTTCAAAGCCCACTTCTGCCACAGGTATATTAGTGGACAGAGCCACTGAGCCTGAGAGAGCTAGACGCCGACGTCTACAGGCGCAACCACGACATCGACGGAGGCTCCACTAGAGAATCAGGACTATTCTAGCACGACATGAGAGACGCCCAATACAACTATTTACAGAGGCGGACATTGGCGAAGCTCTTCAGCGACGACCGATGCAATACTTTTTGTACAACGCTAGATGTCGGGCATCCTCGGGCATGGATGATGATGATGATGATTTTCAGTCTAACAATTTTAGTCTTTTAGTTTTAGTCTTTTACTTTACTTCATTTTATTTTTGTACCCAGACATTGGATTAGATCTACAAGGATTGTATCAGTTTGGTCTCATAGGTCATTTTGGCCTTTTGAAGACATTTAATATAACATCTCATTTCATTTCATTTCATCATCTCTCTCTCTCTCTCTCTCTCAGAAAACACACCCCCAGGATTTTTTTGTTAGCCTGGAAAAAACATATCACGAGGCTAAGTGAGGGAATGCCCTCACCTTATATAGAGGTATGTCATGAGGATGCGCTGGCAGCCATTCTAGATTTCTTCATGAACCCAATCTGGTTCAGCTTCAACTCCCAATCACCCAATTAAACATAGTATCAAGTCTGTACAGTGTTAGGAAAACCATAGATTGTGATAGCCACAAAGTAGGACAAAAAAAGACAGAACAATCTACCTGCAAGGTGGTAGGAGGGAAGGGGAAAAAGAATGAAGATCATCCGGCCATCATGGCAATGTAAAGTTTCTCAAAGAGCATTACTTCAACTAGAACTTCCCAAGTGTTGCAAATGTCCAATAGATTGCACACTCCAGCTATGCATCCCCATGTCACAGGAGGGAGTCAAAAAGCACCATAGTATTAGCAAGGCAATGTGTTTTAATATAAGGGAGAGCCCATGCACTACTACATATATCAAAGACAGGAATCACCTCGAAGAGAATGCGGTACTATAGTACTTACATGTATACAGTGTCGGGGAGCAGGAAAGACTTGCATCTCCAGAGGAAGGAAAAATCTCGTTTTGATTGTAGGAGGGAACAGTCGATCCAACTCGACAGAGGGCAGGGTGACAGAAAGACAGCTACTTGGTTCTCCATGGGGGAGAAGTTCAAGAGAGTGGGCTAATAAGGTAGGGTTCCACTAGGCAAGTGAGAAAACTAGGGGAAACTTTCAGAATGTCCATATCAGGATACTTGTAGGGTAGCATAAAATGTATTTTCCAAAGTGTGTGAGCTTCTTATAGAGCATGGAACTTAGAGGATCAAGACAAGTGAATTAGGAGGACAAGTCAACCCCATTTTATTTTTTTTTAAATCATCATAAATAGGTCCAATGTGTGTGTGTGTGTGTGTGTGTGCGCGCGCGCGCGCGAGTGCATGTGTGTGTGTCCAATGTATATAGCATGCCAATTTTATGGCACAACCCAGAGGAATCTAGAAGAGGGGTTTCTTGTAATCCAAGGATCTATGAAAGGTCCATATTGCTTTAATAGCCCATAACAGAATTATTTAGAGTAGGAAAAAAGCCAAGGAGTCGGAAAAAAAGCAATAAATGCCACTTCATTCCCCAAGGCACCCAAAGAGGAGCATCCCATAAAGTTAATCTTGGAAGTATTAAGAGGGCAAACCACCAAGACAAGCAAGTCATGGTATGAGACAGAGGGAGAATCACAGCCGAGCACAACAACATAACTGCACTACTCCCAAGTTTCAACTTTCAAGGAGAGATTAGGATACGGTTAGAAGTGCAAGGCCGGTTGCAAAGGCAGCAAGGCATCCATAGTTACAGGGAATGGCCATTTTCAAGTCCCAGCTCCCGGTTCCCATCCTAATTTCCCGTTCCGGATCAACATTTTGTGTTTCAGACGTGAGTATCCAAAACATGGAATGGCATTTCATGCATGTTGCCGTTCCCCGTTCCCTGTTCCCCTTCCGATTTCTCGTTCCGGGTAACTATGAAGGCATCCCCTTTTTTTTAAAGAGGGGAAAGGTTTTGTTTCAAAGAAATTGGCTCAGCAAATAGCATCAGTGTGTGTGTGTGTGTGTGTGTGTGTGTGTGTGTGTGTGTGTGGGGGGGGGGGGGGGGGGGGGGGGGGGGGGGGGTTGGAACGGGCCTTTTGCTAAAGTTAAGCCTTTCCCTTATGCACTACTGACCAAAACCTAGAAAAACCCTTTAAAACTAAGCTTTTTCAATCAAATTATGCCATTTGTATAGATGTGATTAGTATTACTGAATGCCATTACAATAGACTTGAGAAAAAAATGTGCATACTTTTTGTTGAATTATGCATCTAAGAGTTGAACTTTGGGTGTACCCACATAAACACGCACATCACTAAGCTATGAGCTTTCCATATTGTGCATGCTATAAAGAGGCTTAACTTTTTATTTGATTCAAGTCATCTTTTTAAGTATGTTTTCTCCTCTGGAAACAAGTAAATCTCGTCAATTTGCGTAGCTGAAAACGACCAAAACCGGCCAACTCCTAGAGGAGCAAGTATTTTTATTGGATTGGAGCATCACCACGAAGCCTAATCTGCACACTGCAAGACTAGAGGCGTAATTCCTCTTCAGACAGTGTTGGTCCTCAAGTCAAGCGCCCCTAGCAGCAAGTATTTTTATTGGATTGGAGCATCACCACGAAGCCTAATCTGCACGCCTGCAAGACTAGAGGCGTAATTCCTCTTCAGACAGTGTTGGTCCTCAAGTCAAGCGCCCCTAGCAGTATTTCCTTTTCACCTCTAGAACTATCTTACTGCTTTGTAGATGGAGGTAGAATGGCTAAAGAAAGTCTGATGCCAATTGCTGGCACAACAATGAATAATGTCAAAGTTACACCTAGCTATCCACTGGCAATTCCACTAGAGAAGACATGAACCTAGCAACACGAGGTTTGTTCGCTCCATACTTGTAGCAGTAGGCAAAGAGCAAGACAAGAACTAGGTGACGTGGTATGGGGGAAGGGCATGCAAATGAGAAGTCAGGGACCTTACCCTAGACAACCTCAAAAAGTCTCTCCACACCTAATATAACTTCTCAAAAAGGATGAGCTGCGCACGTGGTTAATGAGAGTTGATAATCGACGACTAATATAGCAGAAAGACTGCTGTATCTATTGATACCTAGAAACTAATCAACGCACTAAATTTCACAACAACAGCAACCTCCACCCAACTTACATGGTTCACTACCCCCTTCAAAGGCCCACAATTTGAGTAAGGCCATTTACTCAAAGCTCCCCAGACAGAGACATTGCAGCTTTGAAGCACTAGACTAGGACCTTGTACCCTAGCCAAATCTGGCATAGAAGCATCTCAAGCAAGACCCTGACCAACCTCCTGAAGTCACTACCAATTTCAATATCATGTGAGAAAAGTAGCAATGGATGCCACGAGGAATGGCTTGAAGTGCTCAATAATTAGCCTACAATTGGGTAATAGTATCCTCTTTACCTAGACCGAACGGACGTCAGATTCTAAGTTTCTTCGAGGAGAAAATTCCCCTTAATGGAACAACAATTTATCCAAGGAAACAATAGCCATAGCAATTTGCAACTGACTGCAGATACCCATTCTTTTATTAAAAAAAAACATCAGCACGAGGGGTAGTAGGGAGAACTTTATACATACCTATGTATTTACGACCGAGCATTGCTATCCACATTACCCCCACAAGGGGCCAACCATGGGAACAACTTCCCGGATGGAGAAGTTAGTATAACACCCTTCCAGGACAGCCTGTACACTCAACCTTTAGATTACATTACAAAGGCCCAACCAAGTGAGCTACGCTCTTTGAGTAAGATACCGATTCTTACTAGCACATTCTCCATCTTGAGCTTGACTCTCAACCAATGCCACTCAAACACAGAGATGCTCAGATCCAAGTAAATGTAGAGTGTCTCCTGGGGTCTTGATAAAATCAGAACTAGTAAGACAGCTCTGTTTCTCTTGCAAACTGTATCGGTATGATATTAATATACATACCACAGGAAGCTCACCATGATAATGATACAGGAGCCAGAAACATCGCTTCGCCAGTACTATTGTAAGCCTACACTTGCTTTTCTAAATTCTCGCGATCCGGAGTGATGTCCATAAGCTTGCACCCCTCAACTTTGAACAGAAAATCCAGTTTGTTTGTCCAAATACAAAGAACTATTGTATCATAAGAGACTCTGCAAGATGTGGACTTGCTTATTAGATGACTTATCTATAAGAACTAGAATAGTTGTACCTTGTTATGGCAAAGGTATTCTGAATTAATCAGATTGTGAACTTAAGCTCTGTCGCTGGCCATAACTTTCTGCTGTGTTGCATAATGTAATCAGAAAACTCCTAGAAAATGTGAATATGCATACATCCTGACCGCAATCCACACATCATGACCGAAAACAAGGCTCCATAAGTTTCCTACTAAAAAGACCATCCGAAAGGTCAATTGCCAGCAACTCTGACAAATCTTGTTTTGCCATCAAATTTCTGCAAGAAAACGGCATGCTCATGTTTCACATTAAATACCCCACATTGGGTTAGGGTACACCAAGATCAAAATGGCATGTAAATCGACAAAATGGGATCAATACCTGCGCTTTTTAAAAGAATCAATGCTAGTTGACTAAGATGAACCACGTTACCTTTCCATGCGGCATTCCAAATAGCTTTTCGATAAGTGTCTGCAATTTTCTGCCTCCTGTTGTTGTCTCTTAGACAACAAATACTGCCTCATGACCTGAAATTCAATGACGCCAGAACTTTGATGAAGATGGTCCTTTCTCTGGAGGAATAGGCTGCAATCCACGTCATTGCCTGCAGCCATAACAACTTTAGATCCTCTTGGACCTGCCGCCAAAGAAACGCCAATGTGGAATTACCCCTACGTCATTTCTAACACAAAAGGAAGGAAAGTACGCCTTCAAAAAATATCTGATAGAGAAGTGAAAGAAGAAGCTAACGGCAGAGGAGGAAAGAGTAGACCAATTTGATTGACTAGGAAAAAACCTCCATCTAGAATGTACACCATGCTATTCATCACTTTTACACGGACACAAACCCTTGAGGGAAAGTTTCTAGCTTTGTAATGTACATTTCCGTCTAAGATGTCACCGCTGCAATGATATTGATGCAGGAAAGGTGTAGATTTTTCCATCAAGAACCTCGAGAAATTAGTGATTTAGGTCTTTCTTGGTTCGGCAAAGTCTCTTTCACATAGGATACCGGGAGGATCAGTGTAATCAACTTGGACACCTCGCCAAAGATCTAATGCAACACATGCGAGAGAAACTGAAAGCACTCAATAAACTGGGAGGGAGAGAGATGAAACGGCCCGGCGGAGTTCTGTGCCCAAAAGTACTAGCCCCAAAGACTGAAGTGCCCCCAAGCCAATCTGCCAAAGGAGGCCCTCGCTCACTTATAAAGGCCCTTGGCCAATTCAAAAGCAGTTACATGAAAAGCATTAAGCCCCAAAAGCTCATGTGCTCAAAAGCATGCGCTGCAGCTAGCTGCCGTAAAATGTGGATGTTTGTACGATGCCACCTAAGCAGTCAGCAGAAAATGCAGAGATTCGTACAACATTGCCACATCAGCATTATCTACACAATTTTAGTGACTTGATTTATTTTACAAGGTTTTAGGCCCCACGACTGGGGTACCATAAGTTGGTACGACTTATTGGATTAGAACCCTCTAATTTGGGCCAGTTGAATAGGTTCCATGCGTTGGATAAAAATTTGCAGCTTCTGATCAAGAGTTTCTACGCCCTTTAGTCCAGGCTCTGTCCTCTAGGCCATACCACATCATCACTTTGTGGCATATCCCCCTCTTGAAAGAATTGTAATCGCCCTCGATTACGCCTACAAAAGAGACATAAAACAAAAACTAGTTCAGCAGAGACACTGACTCTAAGTACTGACATACTAGACCACCTATATCTAGCACTTGCACGAAGACGGCCATACTCTCCCAAGGTCAGCTAGGAATAGGTAAAGGTTGTAGTAGACCAGGTGCCTTATGCCTATCAACAAACTTGACCTTTTGGCACACCAAGCAACTCGAACAAACTTGTCCACATCCTTTTTGAGCCTTAGTCAATAGAAATACTTTTCTACACCTTTCAAAGTGGTGTCTATGCCGCGATGTCCTGCAAAATGTGGACAGTGACACTCTGTCAAAACCTTGTTCCTCAACCCTTGAGTAACACACAACATAGTCTTCTGCATCAAATAACCTCCCTTTAGAGCATAGCCTGCAACTGTATCCCCACTCTGCAACCGGTCAAAGATTCTGAAAATTTTGGATTTGTGACGTACTCATCAACCATATTCTCGAAGTTCTAATGGTGAACCACCGAAATAGCCGATATGTGTGGCTTGCAAGACAACGTCTTTGCCACCAAATTCTTCTTTCGCTTTACATGGATGATCTGAAATATTTACCCATCTCATTGTTTTTCTAAAATTTGTTTCTAGGACAAGAAGTATCTCAACCTTTGGTGATCGGTGAACACCGTAAAATCAGCTCCAAGTAGAAAATGGTGTCCAGGGGGTCCACCTTTCACAAAAACCTATAGCACCTACGTTAATCAAGAGGTATTATTAAAACCTCTCTACACACACACTTCATCATGAATTAAAAGACCCCTCTTCCTTCATGAACTTGTCAGTTTTTTTCAGTTTTCCATTTTTAAACTCCTCTTGTACATGTAATTCTGTAACTCTTTGGTATATAACAAACGCTTCCGAGGGAACTCATGTGCTATACTTACATATTTGTAGGTGGACCCCTCAAGAAATGGTGCCACTGAGTAAAAGCATGGATGACCGCCAAGAGCTCTTTTTCATAAATCTGTGCAACCCATGGTCACGAGAACATTCTACTATCATAAGATACAGCATGGCCCTCCTGCATTAAGACCGCTCCTAGACTGCGACCACGTGTATGATCGTAAACCTCAAATGGCTTCTGCAAATCTGGTAGTAACAACACTAGACCAGTCGTCAACTTCTCTTTTAGAGTCTTTAATGTCTCTAAGAAAAAGGAACCCCTTTCTATGTCAAATGTGTAATGGATAAGCAATCTCCGCAAACTTTCAAATGAACCGCCATGATATAAACACAAACCCAAAGAGCTACAAACTTCATGTACATTCTTCATCTTTGGCGAACCTTTAATGGTTTCAACCTTGGACAGGTCCATCTTTACACCCTCTACAGAGACAATGTGTCTCAACAAGTGTATCTCTGGCACGGAAAAACTCACTCTTTTTCCCATTTACCACCAATCAATGTTGCCATAGGGCTTGTAAAACTTGTAACAGGTGGTGTATGCACTCTACCCCGCTCTTGGAGAATGCGATGATGTCGTCAAAAAGGGTGCCCACAAATGATCGGTATTCTCAAAAAAATCCTATCATCCATCCTATTGAACATTGCAGAAGCATTCGTGAGACCGAAAGGCATCACCAAATACTCGTACAATCCAATGGACGTCCTGAACGCGGTCTTGTATACATCTTCAAGAGCGATCCTAATCTGGTGATAGCCACTTTTCATGCCGATTCTGCTAAAACATGTAGAACCCTATAGCCTGTCCAATATATCACCAATTCCTGGGTATTGAAAATCTATTCTTGATGGTGATTTTGTTGAGATCTCTGTAATCAATGCACATTCTCCAAGATCCATCTTTCTTTAGTACCAATAAAACTGAGAAGTGGTAAGGTAATGTATTGGGCTGAATTAGACCCTTTTTTGGAAGCTCTTCCACTTGGTTCATAATTTCCTCATCTTGAGCTCATTGTAGGCTCTGCTAACTCGGTAAGGTGATTGGTTCAATGACGTGCTGTCGAGAATCAAATCAATCATGTGATCTTCAGGTCGTTGAGGAGGTAACTCTCTCGGTAAGCCTTTAGAGAAACAATCGGCTTGAGCTTGCAAAAAATCTTGTCGTTCTTTCTCGAGTCGGACCAATTTGAGGTTTTATGGTCATCTAACTCATTCAAGTAGACTGAGTAAATAAACAGACTAGATTTCATAAATTTCAAAATGTCTGAAGTCTATACAAGAGGGATGCACTTTGCCCTTTAATTTACATCAAGCACTATGTCTTTACACTTTTCATTCTTCAATGTCGCTCTCCTCGTCATGTAGTCAATCACAATGTCGTTGTTATGGAACCAGGGGATTCTCAAAAGGACGTCACACCCTTCCAAAGGCATGATATAAAAGTCCTCACGCACTACATACCCCTGACAATGCAACCGAAGTTTGCCTATGACAGGTGTAATGGCTGCTAGAACTGCCTCGGCCAGTGATCCCATTTCTTCAGCTAGCGTAATCCCAGGTCGAGCATGTCTACGCTAGTTAGTTGTGTTTTGAACAAAATGTTATTTTGTGTATAAGGAGTATCTTAACACAACAACACGCACACTATTACAGAGCAATGGTGAGTCTCCCACTCCTAGTAGGCATACACACACACACACACACACACACACACCGAGCTCCTCCTCACCCTTTTTATGGTATCGTGCGGCGTTGCCCTCTGCATGGGAGTTTTTCCCCTCTCTCATTATCTAGCAACTCAACCTTTTATTCCTTTTGTTTAATCATTAAGGGGTAACTCACACGCGACCTTGACCCCTTAGCTCTTTATGTGTGTCTATGCATGCTCATGTCCGGCTATAGGATATATCACATTTCTTCCCCCTTAAGATGATTTTTGTCCTTGAAATTCATTGAAAGAAACATTCCTAAAGTTGGGAAACCTTTTAAGGAGATTGCTTACTCACTCCATGTTGAACTCTCTTGAGCACAATCTCTCCACTTAACTAAACACTCTCTATAAATTTTATTTCTAGTTCTTTTTTCTCCAGTGTCTAGTATTTCTCTAGGTCATGTGGAAGGATTAAGTATTTATGAGTTCCACTATCTGATTACCTTGAACATTATCAGATTGACCAATTTCTTTTTGAGTCTACTAATGTGGGATACTCGATGTATGCCACTTGTCTCTAGTAATTGGAGTTTGTAAGGCATGTCTTGAACTTTCTTTAGTAGTGTGTAAGGTCCACAATACCTTGGCGATGATTTTGGACATAGTTCCGTCTTCATGGTTTCATAGTTTTTAGGCACTTTCAAATAGACTTTCTCCCCTTCCTCAAAGGCAAGACTTCTTCTATGAGAATCAATGTATGTCTTTTCTCTATATTGAGCTCTTTTCATACTATCTTTAGCTTGTTTAAGCATTTTAATTCATATCTTCTAGAAAGTCTTTAGCTGTCTAAACTTTTTCCTTTTGCAATCCTTCTGCATAAAGAGCTCTAGGTTGAGACCCATACATTAACATGAATGGACTATATCCCGTGGAAGAGTGCTTGACACTATTATATGCAAACTCTACTATAGGTAAGTACTCTTTCCAATTAGTTTGCCATTTACTTACATGTGCTTGTAGCATGTCTGATAGGACTTGATTAACACTTTCAATTTGACCATTCGTTCGAGGATGCTTAGCTATGTTCATACTTAGTTTAGTATCCAACCTCTTTAAAATAGCTCTCCTAAAATGTCTCTTAACCTTCCTGTCTCTATGAGACACAATATCTACTAGTAATTCATATAATCGATAGAAATTTTCTACAATTAATCTAGCCAATTCAAGAGTTTGAAAAAACAGTTTTGGTTTGAATAAACATAACATTCTGGTTAATTATCCACTGTTACCATATACATGTGGTAGTGATGTGTGTGAACACACTAGGACCGCTGGGGCATTTTTTCCCTCTTTAGGAGGTTTTTTCCCCCGTGCATTGTATATACGCCCATCACTCTAGGGCTATCTATCTTTCCATTGCACACTAAGTAACACACTCTCTATTGTGTGCCTTGAGCTTCCTTCGTCTTCTCCAAGCTGTGTGTGTTTCTCTGCAACCCTAATTCCAACAATTGGTATCAGAGCAGGTCACGTCCTCCCGAGCTTAGTCGCCAGCTGCTCTAGCACACGCTTGCTCACTTTCTCCGATTTCAGTGAGCTTTGGCGAGCGTTCGCAGGTCGACAAATATTTTGGGGCAGCTCGAAGAGCATGGTCTGCTCAGAATTTTGATTTGGGCTCATTTCAGCCTCCGTTTCCACTACGGCCAGTACTGCACAGGCTATTTCGTCATTTTGTGCAGATTTTCTGTCAGTGCCGTTTTCTGCATAACAGGTGCCTTATAGTCTTCTACGGTTTGTGCTATATAGCACAAGTTGTTCCCGCTCCATTTCTCCTATTTTCGGGCAGTTTTCACATCAGGTGCAGCATTTACCATGGCTGACAACAACAACACAGATGTGTTCAAGATGTTTGCTGCTGAGGACAGGTTGGATGGGGACAACTACCCTATGTGGGCTTATATGATGCAACATGTTCTTGTGTCAAAAGGTGTCTGGAACATTGTGCAGGGCATTGATGTACGTCCTGGTTCTGAAGATGTAGGCGATGTTGAGGATGTTGCAGGTCTTGCTGCAAGGATTGCAGCTGTTAGAGTTGTTTTGCCTACGGCAGAACAAGCTCGTTGGGATGTTAAGGATGCGCAGGCTCATGCATTGATTGCGTTGTCTGTGAAGCGCACCATTATTCCTCACATCCGTTCAGCAAAATCTGCAAAACAGGCTTGGGATATTCTAGTAGGTCTTTATGCAAGCCGCAATGAGGCTAAAATTGCTTTGTTGCGTAAAGAGCTAGAGTCGAAGATTATGCATGAGGAAGATGATATGGACACTTTCCTTGCTAGTGTCAAGGATATCAATGAGCAACTCATTTCTGCAGGTGAAGTCATTTCAGACAGTTCCCTTGTGCAGACTGTTCTTGATGCCTTACCAGATTCCTACCAGACTTTTGCTAGTACTTGGAGACTGATGACCCAAGGAAATCCTGAAGTTGTCAAGTTTGATGCATTATGCACATTGCTGTTGCAAGAGTCACTTTCTAGAAAAAACAGGACTAGGCAGCGTGCAATTGAACAGGCTTTTATTGCTTCTCAAAGAAAGGGTGGTAACAGTAATGCAGCCACTTCTTATGGTTCTGCTGCGAGTGGCAAAAATTCTGTTCCTAATGCTTCTGGTGGCAGCACTTCGTCTGGCAATTCTGGTGATAAGGGCAAAAAGAAGATGCGTTGCCATTATTGTAAAGCCAATGATCACTTGATCAAGTCGTGTCCTAAGTTGAAGGCCAAAGAGGCTAAGAGAGAAAGAGGGTGGTTCCACTGCAAATGCTGGTTCCACTACAAATGCAGCCATTGTTGAGTCTTCTGTGAAAGGAGATTGTGATGCTGATGTTGATGCAGAATGGGCTTTTAGCGCAGAGTGCACTTACAATCCTGATGTCCATGATGCATGTTTGTCAGTTGCTGCAGATTCACATGTGTGGTATTTCGACAGTGGTGCTACAAAGCACATTACCTCACATCGTGAATTGTTTACCTCTCTCGAGTCTGTCCCTCATGGGAATTCAGTCACTTGTGCCAACAACGCCTCTTATCCAGTTCAGGGAGTTGGAAAGATAGTGGTCACTGCTGCTAATGGCAGTTCCTTCACACTTGTTGATGCACTTTATGTACCTGGGATCAAGAAGAATCTCTTGTTTGTATCCGCACTTGCTAGACTTGGACTTGTAGTCAAATTTGTGGATGACAGATGTACAGTTCATGATCTCAGTTTTGGTGATGAAATTGTTGCATCTGGGCTTTTGTGCCGTGGGCTGTATAAGCTCACTTTGTATGACAAGTGTGGACAAAATTTTGCAAATGCTGTTGCAGATTCAAGGGCTATTTCAGATGCAAAACTTTGGCATGCACGTTTTGGTCATCTGAATTTTGCCAGTTTGCTGCGTTTGCAGAAATCTGATATGGTTGCTTCTTTGCCGCCTCTTGAAGCACCTGTCAAACATGTTTGTGAAGGCTGTATTCTGGGTAAAATGCAGCGTTCTAAGTTTCCAAAGGATGGTTCAGTTAGGGCCACATGCAGGTTGCAGCTTGTGCATATTGACGTTTGTGGGCCCATTCAAACTCCGTCCTTGGGCAATTACCTGTACTTCGTGACTTTCATTGATGATTACTCCAGGCATGCATGGGTATTTCCGCTTAAAGCGAAGTCCGAAGTTTTTATGTGCTTCAAACAATTTTTGGCTATGGTTGAAAATGTCTCAAAATGTACTATGGGCACCCTCCGTTCCGATCGAGGGGGGGAGTATATGTCTCATGAATTTAATGCATTTCTGGCTAGTCGTGGGATAAAACACCAATGTACAGTGCCTTATACACCTCAGCAAAATGGTGTTGCTGAGAGGAAAAACAGGTCACTAACGGAAATGGCACGATGTATGGTCAAAAGTCAAGCTTTGCCGCATTCTTTTTGGCTTGAGGCCATCATGTGTGCCACTTATGTACTTAACAGGTGTCCTACGAAAGCTTTGCAGTCTATTACTCCATATGAAGCATGGCATGATAGAAAACCTTCTATTGAGCACATGCGTGTTTTTGGCTGTTTGGCATATGCTTTGGTGCCACAAGTGCAGCGCAGAAAATTGGATGATAAGGCTGTCAAATGTATTTTTGTTGGTTATAGTGCTGAAAGCAAAGGTTACAGGTTGTATCATCCGCAAACAAAACGTATTCTGGTTTCACGGGATGTAGTGTTTGTGGAAGACTCTGTTCAGCCCTTGCTGTCATGTACTAGAGACAGTAATGTAAGCTCACAGGACATTTATGACACTTTGTTGCCTCTTTTCAGTGGTGGAAATACGAATGTAAGTTCCAATGAGGCAAATGTACAGCCTATGGGGGTTTCTGAAAATGTTTTAGAACAGCCTATTACTGATGCAGATGTACATGATGTACTTGATGAGGATAGGGCTGAAAATGAGCAGGCTAGAGGTATGCCAAAATGGCTGGTGCACACTTTGCGTGACAGTAAATTGGATGCACCTTTACCTAGTCGTACTCGTTCAGGCTCTCGCCATGCATCTTATGCATCAGATTGTTATGCTTTGGCTGTGTCTAGTTTACATGATGTTGAGGAGCCTCTGTCTTTTGATGAAGCACAGAATTCACAAAATTGGATTGCTGCCATGAAATGAGAATATGATGCACTTATAGAGAATGACACATGGACTTTATGTGATTTGCCTCCTAGCAAAAAGGCCATTGGTACGAAGTGGGTTTACAAGTTGAAACGCAAGCCGGATGGTGAGATCGATCGCCATAAGGCTCGACTTGTTGCAAAGGGTTATGCACAACAAAAAGGCATAGATTATGAATGACTACTGTGCGTTTTCTATGTGCATTGGCAGCTCATTTTGGTTGGGATGTACATCAATCAGACATTGTTACTGCTTTCTTGAATGGTGACATATTTGAGGAAGTTTATGTAACGCAGCCTCGCGGTTTTGTCATAAAAGGACAAGAGGACAAAGTGTGCAAATGTAAGAAGGCTTTGTATGGGTTGAAGCAATCTCCTCGTGCTTGGTATGAGAAAGCTGACACTCATTTGGTTAAACGAGGCTTTCGTAACAGTCCAACAGAAAGCACATTGTATGTAAAGCGTGAGGATGATGTATTTCTCATTGTGGTTCTTTATGTTGATGATTTGCTGATCACTGGACCAAATGAGAGACATATTGCTGAATTTAAGGCTGATTTGAATGCTACTTTCAAGATGAAAGATTTGGGGCTGTTGCATCATTACTTGGGTATACAGTTTAAGCAGTGTGATGGTGGTATTGCCTTGTGTCAGAAAAGTTACATAGAGACATTGCTATGTAAGTTTGGACTTGAGGATTGCAAACCTATTGCCACTCCCATGGAAACAGGTTTGAAGTTGAGTCTACATGATGCTGGCGATCCTGTTGATGTCACTCTTTACCAAACTGCTGTTGGCTGCCTCATTTATGTATGCAACACAAGGCCAGATATTCAGTTTGCAGTCTCGCAGGTCAGCAGATTTATGCATAGCCCAGGGTCTAAGCATTGGCAGGCTGTCAAGAGGATTTTCCGCTACCTTAGTGGCACTTTACATCTTGGCTTGTTTTATCCCAAGGGGGGATCATTGCCGCCAGACTTACATGCTTTTTCGGACTCAGATTGGGCTGGTTGTTTTGACACGCGAGTGTCCACAAGTGGTTTTTTTTTCATGCTTGGCAGTTCATGTATATCATGGTTGAGCAAGAAGCAACCTACTGTGGCCACTTCGAGTTGTGAGGCTGAGTACAGGGCAGTCTTCACAGCTACGGTTGAGTGTGTATGGCTCAGACGCCTTATGGCTGACTTGGGTGTAGGACAGGACACTGCCAACACTATCTACACTGACAGTCAGAGCGCATTGGCAGTTGCGAGGAACCCAGTTTTTCATGCTCGCACAAAGCACATTGAGGTGCATTACCACTATGTCAGGGAGAGGCTCTCAGCAGGAGAGATCAGCTTGGCTTATGTGCCAACACAGGACAACCTTGCAGATCTTTTCACAAAGGCATTGTCTCGTGAGAAGCTTGAAGCTTTCCGCAAAGCTTTGGGCTTACTCCCCTTTGTGGACTGATCCTGTCCTCAGGGCATGGCACTTCCCTTTACTCATGTGCCAGCTCTCGTTCATCGCATCACTCCAGGGGGGATTTGTTACCATATACATGTGGTAGTGATGTGTGTGAACACACTAGGACCGCCGGGGCATTTTTTCCCTCTTTAGGAGGTTTTTTCCCCCGTGCATTGTATATACGCCCATCACTCTAGGGCTATCTATCTTTCCATTGCACACTAAGTAACACACTCTCTATTGTGTGCCTTGAGCTTCCTTCGTCTTCTCCAAGCTGTGTGTGTTTCTCTGCAACCCTAATTCCAACATCCACTACATGCCCCATGTTTGATCTATACAATCCAATTATACTCAACTAGATACTCTCCCATTTTCTTGAAAGAATGTCTAATGGATGGAGTAGTCCTCACATCTTAGCCTTTTAGCCTTATTAATCTAGTATTTTATTATAATTAACCAATATTTTAGAACGTCCTTATACATTCTAGATCAATAAAACTACGTCTTAACAAGATTATGAGTCTTGTTTACACTTGGGTCCCCCACACTTGGAATATCATGACACTCATAGAGTATCTGGTGCCTAATGTCTTCATCTTTTGGGACACATACTCTACCTTTGTAGAGTAAATAGCCATAATCTATGGCAAAATTCTTTCACTTGAATCCCTTTAAGGCACTCTTCGATGCTTCATTCTCATTGGAAACCTCTTGTTCTGAATCCCCTTTTTGAATGGTTTTCCATATCTTGGAAGCATATGGATATTATCTTCAAGGTGGCCATTTGTTCCCTGTTCATCCACATATCAATGTCTTGGAACATACAAACGATCATAAGAATACCCCCTTCTTTGTCAGAGACCCATGAGTTCTCTCTTTGTAAAGATCCTCCCCAATGGAGCCATGCTAGACACCCAAAATGTCCACGGCACACCACCGATTGCCATTCCTCTATGCTTTAGGGATAGAGATGTGTAAGAAGCATAGTATCACAAAACAAGCAAAAAAAACATAACAATTATAAGATCAAAGTACCACAAACAACTCAAAACAAAGTGGAAATAATAGTCACCATATGAATCACTTAAAATTATCTATGTGTAAAGGAAGATTGGAGCTTCGGAGATGGAGATGAAACTCCTTGTGCATGTAAACATGATTCAAACTTCCTTTAGTGTCTTCTTGGTTCTAGAAAGTGTAAAATTTTTCACTCTTTTGTTCCAATATGACAAGAATTGGTTTTTTTATGAGTCTTTTCTTCTCCTGCTCTGTTGCATTATAATATAGCTACCCTTGGCTATGGATATTGGGATCCAATATTTTTGCTCGCTTAATGTGGCATAGGTGGTAATGGTTTCAATGGATGTGCTAGGGTGTCTAGACTAGGTGGACTCCGTTGCTTGAGGAAGATGACACATGAAAGATGTACGTGAAGAGGATAGGAGGGAGAAGAAGGTGGTGGAATGAGGAGAGAGGTGGAAATATGAGGGAAAAGAAGGCTGGGAGAAGATTCAAAAGAAAGGTGGGAGTAGGAGGGAAAAGAAGGCCGTGAGAAGATTCAAAAACACTTTTGGACGGTGAAAGAGAACTTTTAGAGGTAAAATAACCACTTGATGGAAAGTTACCTTAGATTTTTATTTTATTTTTAATCTTTTAAAAAATTCAAAAGCAACTTTTAAAATGAAGGTTTTGTAATGGAAGCCCTCCTCTCATTGGCCTACAGTTCTCTCTCTCTCTCTCTCTCTCTCTCTCTCTCTCTCTCTCTCTCTCTCTCTCCGTTAAAAGGCAAAAAAGAGACCTCAAACTTCCCCTAATGTATTGAATACCATAAACTTACTCTTTTATTAATTAGCTCGTGTGCAAGACCTTTGCACAAACCTTGGAGGCTTATGAAGCTGACCTGGGGCTACATCATACTTGCTAAATTAGAACCTACTAAATTAGGATAGACTTTGTTAAAAATAAAAGTCACCCTTTGGGCTTTAAAACTTTCACCTCCTGTGCAAAACCTTAGCACAATGCTTTGGAGGTGCCACCAGGTTGCTCCCAAAACCTGCTAAATTAGATAATTTGTGGCAAGTTAGAACTTCACCCTAAGGATTCCCAAACATCATACTTGGAGTCTAAAGAGTTATCCTAATGACTTCAGCTTAGCATAGTTACTTTCTATTTTTAGACTCCTATTATTTCTATCGATCATCTCCTTTGTCTTGTACCTTTGATCAAGGCTACTTGGGATACATTTATCCTTCCTTGGCATGTGCCTATGACCGAGATAACTAGCTAGCAATTACTCTTGCTCTTTTATGGACTTTCCTCTTTTGGTCCCAAGCCTTGATCGGTTGGTCCATCAACACTTAATCAATTTCTCTTATTCTCTTTTTATTTTCCCTGGACTTAAGTGGCCAAATTAAGTTGGGAAAATGATTTTAGAAGGTTAGAAATTAATATTCATGACAAAATTATATTCTGTTTAATTATGCATCACTAAATTTTGAAATGCAATTTGATTTATGAAATTTATGCAAGATTGGACACCTAAAATATGTGCAACTTCTTAGCGTTAATCTATAGATTCAATTTGAATCACAACTTTGCACTAAAAAACATCAATTATTTAAACCAACCTTTAAAACCCTAAAAATTGTCTCCTTATCACATTTTTAGAAGTATAATTTTTTGCTTACTACATGTAGCTTCAAATCTTACAAAGAACATGGTTACTTCATGTTTACTCTCATGCGTGAAACTTGAGTATTGGTCCCACATAGCTTGATATAAACTAATATAACTTTGAAGCAACTTTTTATTGAGTAAAACTTATATTAACATGTAGAGCTAGTGTATATAAACTTATTCCAAATTTTTTTGAAGCGTTGGTATTTTGCTATAAGCTTATTGTAAATATTCTATAAAATCATCGAAGGCAATTTTGTGCAAGCAGGCTTTATGAGAATGTTTGGAATCGACCAACATGCATATGCTAATACACGGCTAGGATCTTAAGCAGAATTGGACGGCATACACATTTTTTTTCCATTTATTATTTTTGAATATGTGCATTTTTATTGGCTTGCGCTTGTTGTACAGTGTGTAATCGGGCTTTACGTGAGTTGCAAATTGCATTTTAATCAACTTAGATATGCCGCTAGCAGTCACCGTCATTTATGCATTTTGGAGGATGGGCCACACTTTTTAGAGAGCTTGTATATATGTGAAATGCAACAATGTGAAAGAGGTTAGTTCACTTTGGAGTTAGGGTTGAGAGTAGAGAGCTCAAGCAAGTTTGGCTATGGTGGCGATAGAGATGGAGCTCTTCTATATTCGACATGGGCTATGTGCTAATGAAGATGAGTCTCTTCCTCCTCACTCTTGTCTCTCTCATTATCTAATCATGCTAATTGATTCTTAATTGTGTGTGTGCGTAGGTTAAGTAATTAATGTCTCTCTTTGAGATTCTATATTCTTTCTGATGTATGAGTGCTTAATTGAATTTGTGTGTGCATGCATGCTAGAAGCATTTTTCTATGTGTGATCACCATTAACGTGTAGATTAAGAGGTTTTTTTATCGAATTATTTCCTTTGAGTGAATTCGTGTATATGCTAGTGTAGATTAGCAGTGATTTGGTTAATTAGTGTGCACGTTGATTAGTAGCCACACTCATGTGTGATTGATTGGATTAGGTTTCATAGATTGGATCCAAACTTCAACTAGAGAGTGATTAGTGTTAAGATATCTTGATTCTTCTCTTATTCCTCTCTCTATCGGAGTCCCCTCTCTCCTTAATCCTTCAGTCAGCTCTCACATGTACTATGTATGTGTGATGTTTTCATGTCTAGTCAAGTAGTTACTATTTTGAATTGACAATTATGTTGGTTTAGTTGTGCTATGATGACCTCACCCTCTCAACATTGTTGTTGTTGTCGAAGACAATACACTTCACATAGAGGAGCTAATTGGGTTATGGAGATTGTGTAACTAGAACTAATTTCTCTTTAATTTCCTTTGTTTTGTGAATGTGTGTGCAGATTTGGAGTGCAATTGAGTGAAATACATTATGTGAGTATTAAATCTTATGTGCCTTATGCATAAACATTTCTATTACATAATTTTTGTTTGTTTTTTTTCAAAATTTACCTAATGAACACTCAGTTTCTCACCAATTAGAGATGTTAGTTAAGCATTAATCCATTAAAATTTTGTTTGCACATGGTTTAATTCTTAATTAGAGGCTTGGTATAGAAGATTATGTGTTCAATTTGATAAAATTTAATGTTGATCTTGTGAATTTCTATTGTGTATTTTATGAAAGAAACGGCTTTGGAATCGGTTTTGTGCACATTTGTGTATCCTTCATTTGGCGGTTGGAATCCGACACGTTTCTCGTGCAAATGTGAGTGCACAAATATTTTTATGTGTAGAAACTTGTGCGTTGATTTGGAAGCTTAATTATGTAAGAAATTTTGGTTATTCTTATGTGCAATTAAAGGTGTTTATGTGTAAGCAATGTCTTTGATGCGAAGTCAGTTAATGATTGTGTGCTTAAGAATGATAGTGTAAGTAATTGTCAAGTGGTTTATGATTATAAAATCATGCCAAAATGTTTTTAGCATTGTGTGTATAATGATTTGATGTAAGATTTTTAAGTGTTTAGTATTGTAAATTAAGCTTAGAATGTTGGTTATTTTTAAAAAAAATCAATGAATTTTTAACTATTTTGAGTTATTTTTTCAAAATTATTTTCTATTTATTTGTCGCAAATTTCAATTACTTTGCCTAAAAATTATGGAGTGCAAGACCGTAAGTGCCCATCACGAGTCCGACATCGTTCACAAAAAGTTTAACTATGGTAAACCATTTATCAAGCTTTTGATTGATGTTGGGATAATTGTTTTGTATATCAAGGCTTCTTGGACATTTTTTAAAAACTAAAAGTAAAAACAACAAACACAAACACTAAACTTCTCTCTCTCTCTCTCTCTCTCTCTCTCTCTCTCTCTACCCCCCTACTCATGCAGCACTGAATTGGCTCGCTTTGAGTCATGTCGCATCCTACACATACAAATTCTCTCTCGTTTTCTCTTTCTCGCATTGATATTGTTGCTTGTTTTTAGCCGATGACACCACACACACCAAACATAACCTCTTCCTTACTGGACCTCGTGTACTAGAAATGGGTCTCTCTCTCTCTCTCTCTCTCTCTCTCTCTCTCTCTCTCTCTCTCTCTACTTTGTCAATGCCAGTAGCCATGTCCACAATTCTCTATCTTTACTTCTCGCACACTAGCTACTCTAATTGCAAGACACACACACACTAATACTCAAAGCTCACATGCTCTCCAATCACACAAAATTTTTCTCTCTCTCTCTCTCTCTCTCTCTCTCTCTCTCTCTCTCTCTCTCTCTCTCTCTCTCTGTGTGTGTGTGTGTGTGTGTGTGTGTGTGTGTGTGTGTGTGTGTGTGTGTGTGTGTGTGTGTGTGCATGCGTGTGCGCGTGCACCCTTGTGGGCACCTAGCAGGAGAAAATAGAAAAAACGGAAAAATATTAAATAATAAAATGTAAAAAAAGAAGAGAATAAAAATCCAAAAACCTAGAAAAAAACCAAAAAACCAAAAAACGCAAAAAATTGAAAATGAGAAAAAAAAAATCCATGAAATCAAACAAGAACAGCAAACTAGATTGAGAGCACCTTCCTATACATGGTGAGAAGCCATTAGCATTAGAGTAGTGACTTCATAGCAAAATACACTTCTTGGAACACAAAGAAGCACCATGACCCAACCAAACACAAGAAACGAGTATCAAGGCCTACCTTGCTACTATGCTATGATAGTTGAAAATAGTTAAATTCAAATTGAGACCATAGATCCTTCTCCTCCTATGTGGCTGAGTGTCAGAGCATACATGCACCCTACATTGCGAGGCCATCTCATAGAGGGATCAGGAGCATCATGTAGGGTTGGCCCCACCCTCATACCATTAGAGATCATTTGGTGATTTTATGCTCTTATATGGTGTTCAAACATCTTGTTTTTCCTGAGAATAAGTGAAACCAAAATGTACATTGATGTGGATAGCTATCTATATAGACGAGAGACTAGAGTAGCAAGTTACTCACTTGAATCAGATTTTGATAGAGCCTACGGAGTTGTACAATTGAGAGTGTACTGGAGTGCTTATAGCATCTATAGATTGATTTTTGACTTGCGCTATATTCCTTTCTTGAGCATAACGACTGAGATGATAATCCCTAGTGCCGAATCTTTTCCACCACTGCAAACACAAATTAGATCACCTTCTAGATTCCCATCACCTAAAACCTAGTTTCTCATCACAGACCTTAGACCATACTGACTCTAGAATGATGCAAACAACAAAGAGTACCAACCAGTTAGATCTCTTATGCTTGGGCTACAACACGAGCTACAAAGCCTAAAGAGGCCCACCAACTTAAAAAGCATTCATACACACCCCTTGAGTAGCTTAGAGACACAATTTAACCTTTGACTACACCATATATAGAGACCACATGACCCATCGTGAGAGCACTAGACACTAAGCAAGCTCTAGACCACATAATATAGACATGAGTGCTACTCATAGAGACCACATGACCTAGACATTGAGCAAAATCTAGAACAAATAATATAGACATGAGTGCTACTCATAGGCCACCGCCTATAGAGACATCAACATAGGTTGAGTCTATAGATAGCACCATGAGCAAGCCACAATATCCTCATGAGCAGGTTCTAAAATTCATAGGCTAGGATATGAGAGGTTTGGCTTGCTATGTTGATTTTCATGGCCATTATTATTTGAGACTAGCACTGGTACATTACCCAATGATTATTATTTGTTAGATAGTGAAAGTACATTTCAATCAAGCTAGTGCCATTGTTGTTGATTATCTTTGGAAGGACTATAGCTCTCATCCGAGCACTATTTTACAAGATATTGTGAGAGCACATCATGACCATTGCTTAGATGCCCAAATCCATCCTAGGTTAGTGGAGTTGCATAGACTAGCAAAGACTTTGATATAGGACCACATGATTTTTTGTGTCATCCATGAGCATTTTAGTATACCTTGTAGGAGATCCTTGAAATAGGATTTATAGGGATATGATTGATGTTACATGTTCTCTTATGATTGGATTTCCCTCATCTCCATGACATGGATAGGATCCTATCATAACAACCACACATAGTTCACATATAGTCTAAACAAGCATCTTCTAGAGAGACATCCCCTATTGGGTCAACTCCCTGATCTCCACCACCATAGAGACATATTTTGCCACAAAGTGTTGTAGATTCATTGAGATCCAAAGTGATGGAGATGAATGCCCATATTGACAATAAAATGAGTGTACCCAAGAGCACTATAGTAGAGCCTAGAGTGATCATTGCTACTTGCTAATGGCTTTAAAAAAATTAAATTCACGTGACCTGCATAGCATAGTGGAGAGAAAATCTACCTACATAATGCAAGGAGAAAGTTTAAAAAAGAAGAAATTTACAAATGTGACAATGCACACTCGACCAGTTCTTTATATGAACATGAAAAGTCTTTTGACTTTCCATTTCCATGGAACTTTTCATTTCCTAAACGTACCCCTCACTTATGGATTTGAGGTCTTTGGAAAGGTTTTCTATTTTTCCAAGATTGGGGGGCTCTAATTTCTCTAGAGAGAATGACTAGTTTAGTGAGATAGCTCTTGCGCTAGAGATGACTATTGTGCCACTAGAGATGGATAGAGTGCTAGACTCTACACATATTGATGATTCTAGTGCACCTATTTTAAATAGAGATACCCAATTTGAGCTTATACTTGAGGAGATTGATCATGTATATGACCACAAGAGTGATATCCCAATGATTGAGCCATTAGAAATAGACATACCAATAGACACAATATAGGTAGATATTGCTACCTCTAAGATGTCTACTAATGGGCATTCATGATCGGATTTCACCAATGATTGAGCATGTAGATTCTACATGAGAGACAAAGACATATGAGGTACCTTAAGACCATGACGAGATTCATCGATGATTGAGCACATAGATTCTTACATGAGACACACAGACATATGAGGTACCTTAAGACCATGAATGTCAGTCCTCTAGAGTAGAGGGCATATCCAAGGATTCAGAGCGTCCTTTGCCTAAATTGACTTCCAATGTCGTACTTGAGACCTCACAAGATCATATAGATGTCAAATTTATTCAACCCACATAACCTATAGAGCTATCATTGACACATAAGGGTTCTATAGACCTAATAGATGAGACATTATGAAAAATATGAAACTATTGGCTCCCTTTGTAGCATAGCTCCAATGGATCAACAAAATTATCAATTCTCGGATGGTAGGGACCCGGCTAGGGCATGAAAGCATCACACATGGGAGAGTGTGTGAGAGTAATGAAATAGAAATGAGTGGGGAAATCATGAGAGGCCATCTAGATTAGAGAGAAGGCAGAACTAATGAAAGGGATTAGTGTTACACACACGCTAAACCTTATGCAAATCACACAATGCTCTTTGTTGCATTCTCTACTATTCCTTGTAGGCATATCCTAACGAGATCACCCAAGCTCACGGGGTTACGATTAGGCCAATGCATGCAGAATCCTTATCTACACATGCACTACAAGAGGCTATTCACATTAGCGACGCTCACACAGCGACGCTTAAAAAAAAAATTCCCGGCGTCGCTATGAGCGTCACAAATTTACAAAGAAATTTGAGACGCTCATAGCGACGCTCATAGCGACGCCGGCTGGGCTAAAAAAATAACAGAGCGCGCCCAAAAACTCAGATCTCAGATCTGAGTTTTTCGGCGCCCTCAAGCAAGGAGCAGGTAACGCTCTCCCTCTCTCTCTCTCTCTCTCTTTTTCTTCTCCACACACACACACACACACACACACACACACACACACACACACACACACACGAGGAGAGGAAGGAGAGCCAGGTATGCTCCTTCCCTCTCCTCATTCTCATGTTCCCTTCCCCTCTTTCTCTCTCCCTCTCTCTCTCTCTCACACACACACATAGTGTTTTTGAGAGAGAGAGAGAGAGAGAGAGTACAAACATAAACAAAAACTCACACACACATACATAAACAAAGAATGCACACACACATTGAGAGAGGAAAAGAGAGAGAGAGAGAGCATGCATAAACAAAAAACGCACGCATTGAGAGAGGAAAAGAGAGAGAGAACATGCATAAACAAAAAACGCACACATTGAGAGAGGAAAAGAGAGAGAAAACATGCATACGATCCAAAAAAACGCACACACATTGAGAGAGAAACTAATTTAACGTCGTAGGAAACTAATTAAAATTAAAAGACCTAAAGATCTAGCCGACGAGGAGTTGAACTCAAGACCTATTATTCAAGAGGAAAATGGCATAATCAATCTATCATACTTGGCATGGGTGATAGAAAGGTTATACCATTTATCTCTTTTTATTGGCACACACATCCACACACGTGCACACACACAAGAATAAGAGAGTTATAACGTCGTAGGAAACTATCCTAAAAGACGTTAAAGATTAGGTTAGATGTAGACTTACGTTAAATTAGATTTAGGTTTATTTAAGTTAAATTAGATTAGATTTAGGTTTATTTTTAATTAGATTTACGTTTATTTACGCTAGATTTAGATTTACGTTATATTAGATTAGATTTAGGTCTCCATAGACTGCAATGCTTGCATGAAGCGGGTGAAGAAAGCCCTCAATGGAATATAGGGTATTGCTGCCTTCACTCATGGTGGGCTCCGTCGATCCAAAAGTACTGGTGAAATGTCTTCAGAAGATAGGGAAGAAGGTGGATCTTCAGGGCGGCAAGAGTCACTACATCCCCGACACAATGACCATCTAGACAACCTCTAGTCATTCAACAGCAACTTCAAAGTTAGTAACAAGAGCAAGAACGGTCTAAAGGGCCAATTGCTGTCGTCAGATGTGGATGGAGATGAGGCAGCGTCACCGCCGGAAGTTAACTCTCACATCTTTAGTGATGAGAATGCCAACTCTTGCCGAGTTATGTGAAAAATTATGTGTTAAGTCAGTTTTAAGGTTCTTATAATCCCTGTTAGTTTAGTTCTTTGTTTTTAATATAACATAATTTACGTTAGATTTATATTTATGTTATATTAGATTAGACTTAGGTTTATTTAGGTTTACCCACACACACACACACACACACACACAAGAAGAAGAGAGTTTTAACGTCGTAGGAAACTATCCCAAAAGACGTTAAAGATTAGGTTAGATGTAGACTTACGTTAAATTAGATTTAGGTTTATTTTTAGTTAGATTTACGTTTATTTAGATTTACGCTTATTTACGTTAGATCGAATCCACGCAAGAATTACTTACGGTTTAGGGTTTAGAGTTAGACGAACAGTGAAAAGATCTACTGTGAAAAGATGTTAAGATGCTGTGAAGTGCTACAGCTAGAGAAGAGGCAAAGGGGTTTTGTCCACTACATGCAGTATCAAGTAGACGTGGGTCTGTAGATTTCTTGTACCCACAAATATAGGTATTGACCAATAAAGACGAGATTATAACCCGGTGGTTCTGATCTCCGTGCACCTCTAGACCGAGGTGTGCGGGGATTGGACATGACTAGAGAATGTGAGGTAAAGAGAGAGAGAGAGAGAGAGAGAGAGAGAGAGAGAGAGAGAGAGAGAGAGAGAGAGATAAGACGAAGAATGCCAATAGAATATTAAATTTGTTGTCCAGGTTATAAGATTTTTATCCTCATTATGAGTAGTGACGAGGATGTGGGACCGTCCAACCGAAACACCTATCTCTCAACGAGGGTCTTATGTCCTTGTAATCAATGCAAGCATGCTGTGCGACGGACAAGACGTGTTTCTTTGCAGCACGTTCGCGAATTTGGCGAGTTCGATCCATCTATTATAGATCGAGTTGTTGCCAATTATAACTCGTCGGACTCTGACGCTGGCCAACAAGCAGCAATCTTGCAACCCAATAGACGTGTTCGCAGGCGCTTTGGTCAAGCAACATATGTGAGGCCACAAGATGTAGCCTCTGACAGCTCGGGGGATGATCATGCAGAGCACATTCCCAACGAGGCAATGTTTGAGCCCGAGATTGATGAAATGATCGAGACGATCATGGATTCAGAAAGGCTTATCTATGATGATATGAAAAGTGAAGCCGATACTCCATTGTATAATGGAGCACGTATGTCTAGATTGAAAGCACTCCTGGTTCTTCTCAACATGCAGGCAAAGTTTGGATGGAGTGACACTAGCGTCACAACGCTTTTCAGGTAATCTATTACAATTAGATTACTTTAATAAAACTCTAAATGTATAATGATCTGATAGATTTTTACACGACTGTATTGTATTTTTATGTTGTGTAGATTGCTTAAAGAGCACATACTACCAGCTGACAATGTGATGCCAGATTCCCGAGATGAAGCAAGAAAGATTTTGCAAAACTTGGGGATGGATTACAATTCTATCCACGCTTGTCCTAATGACTGCATTCTTTTCAGAGGGGAATACATAGACATGGAGAAGTGTCCGAAATGTGATTCCGAAAGATATCGAATAGATCTCCACGGGACAAAAATTCCACAAAAGGTTTTGCGACATTTTCCTCTGCTTCCTCGCATCAAGCATTTCTTCGAATGTAAGTCCATGGCCGCCCTAGCATCATGGCATGAGGAGAATAAATCTTCGGATGGTGTGCTACGAATTCCTGCAGATTGCGCAGCCTGGAAACATATAGATGGAACATGGTCGGATTTTGCCAGGGAAGCTCGAAATTTGCGCTTAGGCCTGGCTATGGATGGCGTAAATCCATTTGGTCAAAGATCAACATCTTACAGTGTATGGCCCGTTGTCATCGTCAACTACAACATTCCCCCGTGGTTGACTACGAAGAAGGGGCACCTATGGCTAAGCTTGATTGTGCCAGGGCGATATAAAGTGGGGAATATGGATGTGTATCTTCGTCCACTATTGGAAGAACTACAACAATTGTGGATTGGCATAGAGGTGGTGGATATGAGCCGACACACAGGACGACGGAATGCTTTGATCAGAGGCATTCTAATGTGGACCATGCATGACTATCCCGGGCTAACAGAATGCTCAGGTGATCTATTGACACTCCTCACTCAGACACTGTAAATCTTGTTTTTTCCCATAGTTGATCTATTATCATGTGTATACATGCAGGGCTTCAAACAAGCGGATACAGAGCATGTGTCACATGTGGACCTAGACTGAATGCACGTAGGGCGCCCTCACTGAAGAAGCAAATCTACGAAGGTCATCAAGAGTATCTTCCAGAAAATCATGTGTTACACGACGGCTTTTTGGGAAGAGAGCCACCAAGGATGTCTGCACAAGCATGGTTAGAGCAGAAGGAGATGTGCGATGACGGATTGCCTCCAGGGATGAAGAGACTATCTCTATGGTACGAGTTACCATACTGGTCCGACTCATGATCAATCACTTGCTCGATCCAATGCACATATTCAAGAATGTGGGTAATCTACTATGGGACCATCTGACCGGCAAGAAAGATACTTTGGGAGCCAGAGTTGACCTTAGAAATGTGGATCGTATGGAGCAATATTGGCCGCAAACAGCGTCTGATGGATCGATAAAACTCCCTAAAGCACCATGGATTTTCACAGGAGCCCAAGAACGCAAAGTAAAAGAGACCATTCGATCTTTGCGGACCCCCACTGGCGTAATGCACTCGCTCCGAACGTGTTTTACTAAAGAAGGAAAGCTTACCGGTTTGAAGTCACACGATTGGCATAAAATGTGTCAGGTACGTTCATAGTCGCCAAACTAAATGCTGCGGAGCTTGTGTGCATGTTTGAGAAACATTTTCCTACTACCATGCTAACCATTCAGGTGCATCTTCTTGTTCACATAGTTGATGAGGTGGAAATAGCTGGCACAGTTCATTCCAGATGGATGTTCTTCTTAGAACGCTTCATGAAAACGCTTAAGGGATATGTGCGTCAAAAGGCACGTCCGGAGGGTAGCATGGCAAAAGGTTGGTTGGTATCAGAGTCCCTAGTGTACATTGGAGAGTGGCTAGACGGATTTGATAAAGCCCGGGACACGCTATGGCGAACCATAGATGATGAGCGCATATCTGGGATTGTCATGTGCAATCTCGGTGTTGAGAAGAAGATGACGGAAGATCTAGAGGCTAAAATCAACCGATTTTGCATGCTTCACAATCCAGTGATGCAAAAGTGGATTTCACAATATGAGGATGCAAAGCAAGAGCGACAAAGGGCACGAATCGAGTGGAGACGGGGAAGACGGCCACCGATGCACTATCCGACGGTTCTGGAGAGCCTACCAACCTTCATGAGCTTAAGATGGTTGCACAACCAATTGAAAAGCGCACAACAATGCGGTGACGAAGTGACTGAGGAAGAGTGGGAGTACTCTCGGGGTTGCGCGACCAAGGTAAGTTTGCAATGTACGACTAGCAAGTGACTTTGTTTATAAACGTTTGAACGGCCACTCATAATCTTTGTTCGTTGTAGTATAAGTCATACACAGCAGCATGGTGTAAAGGTCGACATTTTAGGGTGGAACGAATAAAAAAAAAGCGTTTTACTCAAGATTGTGGAATCATGGCAAAATTTGAACAGTCTAGTCGACGACGTTCCTCTGATGCAGATCCTGTGGTGGCGGAACTCACTTACTTCGGCACGCTGCAAGAGATTTTGAGGATCGATTACAGAGGATTTTTTGTCGACTTGTTCGACGTGCAATGGTTCAAGATAATCATGGAGGGTCGCAACGCTACTGTGCGTAGAGGAGAGTCTGGTTTTCTTGAGGTGGATTCTACTAAGAAATGGACTGACCTAAGAGACACTTTCGTACTACCCGAGCATTGTGAACAAGTAAGTATGTAAATAGTTAACATCCCCCTTTTACAAGTTATGTGCTTGAAAGCTCTCATGTAAGTTATGTGGCTCTGGCAGGTAATATTTCATCCTACAAACTCTACATCAAATTGGTGGTACGTCATAGAGGTAGCCCCTCGTAGTGCAAGGACGTATGAAGGCTACCATGTGCCAATCACAACGGCATCAATGGAGGAGATAAGAGAAGATGCTCAATCAGAAGCCGCTGCGGTGGTGCCAGACGAGCATCAAGATGCTAATACTCTATATGGGGTGCATGCAGAGGAGCTACAAAATGAAACAGAGGATATGTGTTTAAACGGAGAGCTCTATATAGATATAGGAAGTTATGCTGAGTTATGCGAGGATGAGAGAGAGATCTCTTAAAGCCACAAATATTGTATTTGAACAATTTTGCTCCGTGTTGTAAAAGCTCTGGCTCTCTAAGTACCTTCCATGGTGTATAACGCTCTTTTCTACTCGCGCTCACATCTTTTGATTGAAAATTCTGAGTTTTCGACTTGCCTCTTCTATCACTCAATTCATTGCGTCATTGTATTTATATGCGTCATTACGTCATTGTATTTAATGGTCTTTGCGTCATTGTCTACTCTATTCATTCAATATTAAGTTTAAATATTCGTGTGTTTAATGCAGGTATGGATGATGAGGATTTTCTTTCTTCTTTGTCACCGCAGCAGAGAGAGTGGTACGTGGAGCGTCATCGCTCTGGCGCATCATCGCGCGTTCCTACTCCATCCGCATCTCCCTCTCTTTCGGAGCATTCGGCGCGCTCCGAAGCTTTGGCGTCGACGAGACGAGCTTCACACTCGTTTAGACACCGGCGCTCTAGTGGTGGCGGTGGCGGTTGTTGTGGGGATTCCGCCACCGATGCCTCCACACCGCCTCGTGTTCGACGAGGCTCTTTACCCTCCCCTTCTTTGTCCGCCCCCACACCAACCACAGCATCGCCATCTACGCCAGGTTTTGCACGGCTGACTGTTCCTAGCAGCTACACACCTCTACCTACTCCGCCAGGAGCCACCCCACTCGACACTCCTCGCTTCGGGGCCCAGACGCCGGTGGAGACACCTGACGTCCGTACCCCCATCGACACGCCGCTAGAGACCCCTGCCGAGACACCCAGGTTCACGCGTCACCGGCCAGAGGGCTTGTCTTACTCCGTCGACTTCAGCGGCGGCATCATCATGGATGATGATGGCAAGAAGGTGATCTCGCGCATGCGTGGTCTTTGCTCTCAGCTGTTTAGACACTACATACTAAACAAATGGAGTGAAGTACCAAGTGATTTAAAAAACAGAGTCATCAGCATACTTCATGATGAGTTTCCCGTTCCAACACGGGATCAGCGCTTCAATGAAGACCTGATGAAGATTCGAATGCGCGAATACTGCAAACACAAGCGTTCCGAAGTGCAAAAAGCAATCAAGAATGGGTGGAACAGGCCAGATTGGCTGGCCAAAGAAGATTGGAAGAATGCGAAGAAAGCAGCGCGCGAGAATCCCGACAAGTGGAAGCAACAAAAGGATGCAGCCAGAGCGCGAGTAGAGGCAGGGAGCTCGCACCACTTGGGGAGCGGTGGATGGGCATCATTTGAGGCCGATTTTGTAAGTGTTTTCGCATTGCTCTTTATGTTCGATAGTTTAGGGTTTATGAGTTTTTTAATTCTAACATAATGAAATCTTTGTATGTTTTGACAGTGGTCGATGACAGGATGTGATCCCACACCGTACGAGCGCGAGTACGCAGGCAGGAAGGGCTTAAACGCCCTGATGGACATTCTCAGTTCTCGTGGCGGCATGGTTAGTATTAGGGTTTACTCTTTTCTATTTTTTGTATTGTTTTATAAATGTCGTTATATGTTTATACTTACTGAAAGCTGTCTTATTGTCTTTTTTTGCAGAATCAGACAGATACGCCGCTTGGACGCGATGAGACGTCTGACTAGACGACGTCAGTTTAGCCATAGCTAGATAGCATTAGTTTAGGGTTTCTCATAGCTTATGTATCATGAGACGGATTTTATACGTCTTTTTGAACCATGTATATTATTACATTTTTCACCGCAGTTCCTTTTGCCAATCAATTCTTTATGCCTATGATGTTGTACAATTGTCATTATTACATTTGCCAATCAATTCATTTTGCCTATGATGTGTACAATTGTCAATTTTGCAAACAATGCGTCTTGTGGGTGACTACTTTGGGTCTATTATCTACCCTTGCACTTTTTTTAAAAAGTGAATCAAGTACAATATGGTTGATGGGTGGCAGGGCATTGAATGCCCTGCCACCAAAAAAAAATTCTCTCGGGCGTCGCTATAACCGTCGCTATTTATGGCTCTGTAGCGTTGCAATGAGCGTCGCTATAGTCTTCTGTGTAAACGTCGCTATAACCGTCGCTATAAGCGTCGCTATGAGCGTCTCTATATAGAGATGCTCATAGCGACGCTTATAGCGACGCTCGTAGCGACGGTTTTAGCGATGCCGGGGGTTATAAAAACCTAGTGTATTTCCGTCGCTAACAGCGTCACAAGAGCACACAACCTCTTGTAGTGACAGTAATCTAATTGTATAACAATACCATAATCAAACACACAATAAGAAATCAAGAATTAGAGAGCGATTAGTTCTTAATCTACACACATCAAGACACTAATACACAACATTAGTGAAAAACAAGAGAGAAGCAAGGTGATTGAACGTCAATGCAGGCATTAATCGATTTGTGAAGAGAGTACATGTGCCTCGTGGGATATTTTTTGGCGAGCATTTTTTTGGAATCCGGCAAACAGATTTCAAAAAGGAGCCAAAAAGATTCTTTCCTCTCTTCTCAACTTCTCTCTCTCTCTCTCTCTCTCTCTCTCTCTCTCTCTCTCTCTCTCTCTCTCTCTCTCGTTCTCTTAGATTTTTTTCCTTGGTAAACACACCTTGATCCCACATTGTCATCACCATCGCTTTTGCTCCTTTTTTTTGTCCCTTGACCCTCTCTCTCTCTCTCTCTCTCTCTCACACACACACACACACACACACGCACACACGCACACACACACACACACACACACACACACACACACACGGAGAAGTATATACCTAAATCAATTTACATCAAGATTATTGCTAACAAAAAGAGAGATTAAAAGTTGTATAACCCAAGATAATCCAAAACATCTTTGCCAAAGGTCCAATTCCTACCCAATCTATATCAACTTCGTCAGCTACAATACATGGCGAAAAATGTGTCACAAGATTGTACAATATTGGGCTTCACTCTAAGTTTGGATATGTGCGTTCACGGCTAAGAACATTGTAGATATGTACTTTGCTTAGCACGGGTTGATGTATGAACATGTTTTCATTTTGGCTCAATCCAAGAACTCTCAAGAAAATGAAGTACAAGTGCTTGCATGCCAAATTAGATTTTTTCTTGGCCTCCCTATCGGTGAAATCAGGGCATGTGCAATAGGTTTCATCCTTGATGTGAACCTCATACACCCCCACATGTTCATCAACTGCGTGATTCTCAACCTTGAAGACTTCATGTACTTTGTCTACAATTCATTTCTCTTCAATCACCTTAGCCTTTAAACAATGAGCGAGCCCAATTTTCTTAGCTGCCTCCTCTGAGATGGAAGTTCGAAATTTGAATCTTATGCCATTTCTTAGTATTGAACCACTGCTACTTGCTTTTGTTGAAGTGGAAGAGGAATCACCTCCACCCCTAGGAGGAGTTCGCATGGTTGTTGCACTCTCTCGATCTCTTCCAACTGTCTCCACTTGAAATCCTCCTTCAAGTAGTACCTCAACTTCTTCATCTGTGAGATTTGTTCGTAGATCAACCGGCCAAGTTGTTGGAGGAGGAGTTGGCCTTGGTTCTATATTATGATCCACCACATAGCAATGAATAACATGTCTGGGACAAAACCAAAACTATTGTCTGAGTAGCCCATTTGGATGTTTTGTATATCCCTCAAAGGATGGTGCATGAGTCCCTTTACTACATGCCACAATATTTTGTCCACATCTTTTTCCATCGTTGGGGGTGCCACTGCATGTCTATTGGGGTTCTTCTAATTGCCCACATAGCTTCATTGGCCTTTCGTTCCAAAATACAAAACTTTGTCTTCTCTTTGGAATTCGCATTCCTATCTACTACCCCTGAATCTTCCATGAAAATGATCTTCCTTGGCCTTCCGTATGTTGTGCGGTCTCATGTTTTTGCATTGTACTCTGGCCTATGCGTCAATTCATCCTTAACATCAATCACAATCGATGGCCCTTGCTCTTGCCGAACGGTTTCTTTGTCTCCTTCAAGCGAGGTACGAGCCTTATACATGGGTGTTCTAGATGTAGCTTCATTTACTACTCTTCTCACTTGTGTTGGACTAGAGGAAACTCTTTCCTTAAGCCTCTCTAATGAAGGACCCTTTCCAATATGTTTACCTTGAGAGTAAGAAACTGCCTTTGTGCTTTGTAGTATTGCATTTGCCATATCTAAAGTACATGCATCATACAATGAACCCTTCGCCTGCAAGCCAGCTACCATGCTTGCTCTCGACCAAGTTGGTTCTTGGAGTGTTTGCCCCATCAACACTTCTCTCTATTGCTGACATGATGCTCCCCCAATGTGCAATACGAACCTCCCAGCAACTCAACCAAGAGTCCCTTGCAGGGATGTTTTTACCCATGTAATTTCCATTTTTCCACCATTGTTGAAGTAGACGAGATCCCATTGCAGCTACCTCTTTAGAGGGGGCTAGATGCCACTTTTTTCACATGTCTTTGTGATTTTGTTGAGATGGAGAGACAATCTACTTTGTGGTGTGTGCCACCATGATTTGTTTCCAATGAAAAAGGCAAGATCTCTCTCGATGTTGTAGAACATTGTCTTTGCCACCATTGAATACTATGCAAACTGCATTCTGGTTGGCTTGAGCTTCGTTTGCCATGAATCCATGTAAATCCGATTTCTCACATCCATGACCCTCCATGACTTCATTTATGCACTGCCAGAAAAGAATTTGTGCTTCCATGTCTTCCTCTTTCATCTCACATGTTGCAATAGTGAGGAGATCTTGCATTGTCATGTTGGTGAGGTCCTTGATGTACCATTAATATGCTCATGCTCTCATCCCTTGGCATGACATAATATACGAAGCAATCACATGTACGCAAACAAATGGGCGGTTGACCGTAGTAGTGGCAAGTAAGCTTTCCACCAAGTTCGTCACAAAAAACTCGTCCACACAAGGTAATTTTAGCATACTGCCATTGAAATGCATTGTGTTTGAATTCCCAAAATGGACCAATTTGGGACAACTTTCATTGAGACATTTTAGAGCACCTGCACACTAACTTTTGCAACACACTTTGGGAAATGCAATATTTGAGGTTTGCGGTTTGGTTCAATGGTGTGGATTATACTTATGTTCCATAGCATCCATTGGATGAACCTTTCATAAGGTTGGTGGAAACTCAAACACCATGTTACCATTGGACACACTATTTGTACTCCTTGTTAGAATTTTGCAATGCTTGCTCTCCAAAGAGTTGTTCCTTTCTTGGACTATTAAGGTCTATGTAGGGAACATCCACCAATGGAGCAGCCATGCCACTAGAATTTGAGACCATGATACCTTACCTCGATAGAGTTTTGCAATGATTGCTCTCCAAAGACTTGTTCCTTTCTTGGACTAGTAAGGTCTATGTAGGGGACATCCACCAATGGAGCACCCATGCCACTAGAATTTGAGATTGTGCCATCTTCGACTAGCACAACGAACTTTGTAGAAAGAGATTCGTCCACAACATAAAACTCCTCTCCCAAGTGATTGCTTGTTCTCTCCATTGGCACTGTCAACTCTTCACTCCCAACCATGACAATTGCATGCAAAGCATAAAAAGTTTGTGGCGAAACATGCCCTTGTAGATATTTAACCCCAAAGATAATCTTCCTATCAGTAAAGGGAAAAGCCCTTTTGAAAGAAGGAAAGACTATAGTGCATTACATGATAGTCGAGTAGAAATCTCTTGCAGGAGATTGAAAAGATGAGAGTGAAAGTGTTTAGTTGCGTTTAGAGGATTTAAAAGGACACATGGGACACATGTCAGACTCTCACTAAGCTTAACCACATGGTGTGCTTGAATGCTATTGGTTGGGCTAAAGAGGGGTCCAATGAGCTTCTAGGTCCATCCAAAAAATATCTAGATATTTTCAAGCTCTCTCTCTCTCTAAGGAGTAAGGAGGACACTTGTCAAAAGACTACCCATGTACTTGACTGCATGCTACATGTTATCGGCTAAAGGGAGAGGGGTCCAATGAGTTTGCAGCATGTGGAAAAGTTGCAACTCGCCCCAAGCAAGCAAGGGGGGTGCTAGGGGGCTATACACCACACACACACTCATTTTGTCGACCATTCTCGCTTGGTGAAAGTAGAGGAACACCACTTCCTTCTCCAAGCTTGTGAGAAGTGAGAGTCTACATCAACACTCTTGGCTATGGAATGCAAATCCAACCAAGAGCCATGCTTCAATGCTTAAGCTTGCCATCTTCTCCATCTTCATTACTATGCTATTATGTATGCTAGCAAGAAGAGTAATGATAAGTGAGGAACTATTTCTTTCTCCTATGGAACGTTTCTTCTTCCTCTTCCCTATCCTCATTCCCCGCTAGCTCTCTCCACCTTCGAAGGTGTTTGAGGCCTTGGGACTGAGGCTTGGGATAGTTAATGCTTTCTACAAAGTTTATGCTATGCTTGTGATGCATGAAGCTTTCCATATTCATTGCATCACCTAGGTCACAAGGAACACAAAGATTGTACTGTACCAAGTCTCTCTTGATGGGAGAAACTATAATACAAATGCCTATTGGAGGGGGGACCGGCTCCATATGAATCCGGTCTTCAACTCTCTTGCAAAAGTATTGTTCATGCCAAGTTGACTAAGTACCATGTTTAGGTTGCTGCCATCAATTAAGTTCACCCGCTATGCTCACAAAGTAATCTCACAAAAGTGCTTCATCTAATTTCTTAATTCCGCTACTCTCAAAGTTCATAGGCCATTTCCATTACATGGATTCTCTACACCAAAGGTTGAGTGTACGATTATGAAGTGCGACCTTTCGGAGATGGCGGAATTTCTTTCGGTGTTGGGCATGATCAATAAGTAAGTTTCTTCACACTTCTATTGCTGCACTTGATATTATCAGTTAATATAATGTTTCATCTAAAATTATCAGTTAATATAATGTTTCATCTAAAATTAGGGTGAAGTCAGTCCATGTGCCTCACACCACTTTGCACGACATATTTATGATACAAAAGTTAGCGCTTGCGGACCCAGAGTCCTTATTGGATAAATTCAATGAAGAAGATAGGGCAAAAGCTTATATGGCACTTCATGGGACGGCAATGAACCGTTCAAAATGGCTTAGACTACCTGTGTCTTTGCTAGCACAACTACTGTGGAAGGTAATTGTAAATTTATAATACACATGCATTAGGTAAGCACATAGGGTTTTTTTGTGGAAATGAGTTTGATTTGGCGATTTGTATTACAAGAAGAGTTCGCTGCAATGTATCGGTTGAAAACACAAAATTTACCAGTGAAGGGGAGTAGAGAGTACCACATGCACGCAGATGATTACAAGGCAAGCTAGGATTTGGCAATGAAAGAGACTGAGAATTTTTGTGTTCGAAAGAGACTAGAGATAGCAATCATAGCCAATCCCAAAAATGGAATATATTTTTTTTGAAAATGCATCTCTTTGAAAAATTTCCGATTGTTCGTTTTCGTAATGTCAAAATTTTTAAGATTTAGTGGCGTATGAATTTGACAAGTTTCAATTGCTAATTGGTTATTGTACATTGCTAATTGGGTGTCTAATTGAGTTGATTACATGCTTGGATGGTCAATTGCAAGTGTGTGTGCACTATTTTGCCCATGTTTGTGCACCTAGAAATCAATGTGTGCTTAACGATTTTTCAATTGTGATGATTGATTTGTGTTGTGCTCATGTCTAACTAATGATTTGTGAAGTCATATTGCAAATTCGACAAGTTTAACCCTTTTGTGTGCGCACCTAAATATTGGTAAAAACTGCCAATTATTAGTGTGTGTGTGTGTGTGTGCGCGCGCGCCTAAAAAGTGTTTAATTTGCATGATTGATTCAGATTTTGATTGCATAGTTGATGTGTGTAATGGTTAAATGCTACGTTTTTGTGCTCAAAACAGTGATTTACATACTCTGATTGCGTCAATTTTTGACCTAATTTTGCCGGTTTGATTGCTTAGTCTTGATTTTATTGATAAAATTGTTTGGCAATTGAATTGATGAGATTTTTGTAATTTTATTTGGCTGCACTATTCCCCTATGTGTGGAGAATTTTTAGAAATTTTTGGGTATTTTTCGGTTAATTTTTACAAAATTTTGGCATTGATTTGCTAATTTTTGGTTAACTCCATAAAAATTTGATATTTTGCAATCTTTACGAGCTATTTTGTGTATGCGTATTTACAGCATCATTTTGTTCGCATTTGTGCCCTCCACTATCGACTTTTGAGCGTTTTACTATTTCCAGGGTTAGGGCTGATGATTTTGTCAAAATTGGCATTTTTGATAAAATTTGCTATTTTTGGTGTGCTTTTGCGTGTCAAAAATGTTCGTTTGTGAATGTCGGTGATTTTCTAAGGTTCCTAGAAAATTTCAGGAATTCTTTGGCAATTTTTGGGATTCTCGGCTGAATTTTAGCGTTTTCGGCTAATTTTCGGTCTATTCTTGGTATTTTTACACGATCGGAAATAAAAAATAAAAATAAAAAAAATAAAAAAATAATAGAAGGCCGGTTTCAACTTTGACGCCCGTGCCTTGCGGCACATAAAATCCCTCTTCGGATAGATCCTTACGGTCTTTTGCGAGAGTTTCCTTCGATATTAAAAACTCTTCTTCTTCTTCTCTCCAGGTGAACACCACCCATCACACACACACACACACCCATTCTCTCTCTCTCTCTCTCTCTCTCTCTCTCTCTCTCTCTCTCTCTCTCTCTAACTAACTCTCCCTTCTCCCTCTCTTTGTTGGTTAAAACTTTAATGTCTCGTGGGAGAGCTTCCTGAGACGTTAAAATACTCTTGGTCTTCTTCTTCTACTCTCCCCCTCTGATGTACTGCCCGCCAGGCTCTCCTTCCCTTCTCTCTCTACTGCGTGCTCTGCACCGGGACAGGAGGCTGATAGCTCACGCACGCTGGGGCCCACTGGCTTAGATACCCTCATATGCTACCTCTCCGTGTCTCTTTCCTCGTTGTCCAGTGCAATCAACATCGCCGGTCCGTCTTCATGCCATGTGTTGTCAGACACCGGAGTCAACGACCGCTAGCCAGCAAGGTAAGTTAAAACAATTTACTTGTATTTATTTAAAAAAGCAATAAAAACAAAAAACAAAATCTTTTAAAAAACAATAAAAAAGGATAGAAAATCACAAAAAAGGAAAAAAACTCATAAGAAATCACCAAAATAAAATAAAATAAAATAAAATAAAATAAATAAATAAATAAATAAATAAATAAATAAATAAATAAATAAATATAGAGAGCGAGAGAGAAAAATAAAAAAACTCATAAAAAATCAAAAAAGAGTTCAAAAATTTACAAAAAATAGAAAAAAAACACATAAAAATAGAAAACTAAAAGGCTCACAAAATTCCAATTAAAAAAAAGAGTTTACAAAAGTCACTTAAAAAAAAAGAAAAATTTCATTAAAAATAAAAAACACATAGAAAATCATAAAAAACCCAAAAATCCCACAGATAATTCACAAAAATAGTTTAAATAACTCATAGAAAATTCACAAAAAATAAAAAATTCACTGATAAATTACAAAAATTCTAAAAATAAAAAATAGATCGAAGAAATAAGAAAATTCAAAATTTCACAAAAAAATAAAGAAAAATAAAATAAAAGTCGTTGAAAGAGCAAAACAAAATCAGAAAGAGCTCGAACGAGGCCGAAACACAAAAAACACATGCACCGCCGGAAAAAATCACCCACGAGTAAATCCGAGAAATTACATTGGGCAAAAATCTAGAGCAACAATGGAACAGTCATAAATAGCATAAGATCAGCCAGAAAAAACGAGCAAAAAGACCAATTGCAAGCAGTGGAGCGTTTGGCAAATAATTTTCAAAAATTTTGCATGCAAGAACCGAGCAGGTGCAAGTGTAGCAGTGCAAATTAGCTTCCAATCGGACGAACAGGGGCACAACTCACATGTGATTGCAGGTTAGGCTAGTACAAGCAGCAGAAATTCTGCTAATCAATACCAGAATCTGCCAACTGACAGTTTTTGTAGATTGAGCCAACATGGACTCAAATCGAGCCGAGAGTTCAAGTACAACAGAACAAGCTAGTAGCAGTGGCAACACAAGTGCAACTGCAACAGACCAGATTCTGTAGCTATATGACTACAATGGGGATAAATTTTTATATGCAGATACAGAAGGTCATAGGTATCTTATGAGCAGCAAAAGCAACACAAGAGCCAAGATCCTATTGATCAGGGTAAAGCCAGATTCAGAGAACTCCCAGATGTTCACACACTTCAGTGGAGCCAGGTATTGAAGCTCAAAGATGAAGTGCAGATAGAAGTTTAGAAAATCAACCCAAGTGGTCATCCAGAAACCTGCACAAGTCCGCAAAGCATCCATTTAGTGCATATGCAATCCGGGTCATTGTACATGCATTACAGTGGTCAGATCTATAGTCAAGAGCCAGAATTGCAAGATCCAACAGATCAACCAATAGAAGCAAGTCTAATTGGGGAACCAAGCCAAAGACGGTACAAAGGTCTAGATGGAGCAGTCTATAGCTTGATGCTAAGTGTTTTGAAAGAAGATGCCGACAACTTGGCAAGCACAGAAACAGAAACTTCTCAGCAAGAGCTCGACATGATAGAGCCAGTTGAAATACCACCAGTCATGGCGTATTGCTCAGATTATGGACGAAAAGATGGACATTTTTATGAAGATTATCCAAGAAATCCAGACAACAGGGACATATCAACTGCTAAGCAAGGTACAGAGAAAATTGGAAATGTGAATCTCGATGTAAGTACTTTTATGTAATCGGATGATTCTGCATTACCATTAGAAGCACCAGTAAAAGCACTGCACGTTCAAAATCAGCATAAAGATGCAAAAGCACCTAAAAAGCTTAAAATTGATTCTCTTGAACAACAAATTCTTGCATGAATTTGGTCAAGATGTCCAGATATCACCAAATGTTGAAAAGACTGTTAGGTTTGCAAATGATTTTGCATCCACTGCCACAAGTGTGCAATCATTCACGAGTCTAAGAGACACATCAGACAGAATGATGTTAGCTTTGTATAGTACACATAATTCATATGCACACTAGGTACACCAAAAAGGAAAACTATACAAAAAGGATCAACTAGTGTTTGAACGGCCCACATACCAGCTTGCGTCAAGTGATAGATAAGAAAGGATGGTTCATTTCAGCGGAAAAGAATCTATTATAGCACATCCTCTCTAGAGCTGAAGGATATTACCCGAGTGAACGCAGAAATTTGTTCAGAGCCAAACTCTCCTCCATCAAAAATCAGACTTCGATGTTGTGACCAAACGAGCATATACTTTGACCAAAACAGTCGTAGATATAGACGAAAGTCTAGCATCTGTGATGCATTAGGTCCTGAAACCACAGGAGCTTATATCATAGGAGACCCATGGGATAGACAATATCAGGGCAAAGATAATGCTATCTACAGCTTAAGCAAGCTAAAAGTCCTTTTGACCTTAAGCAAGCTAGGGTTGTGCTTGAGGTGAGAACCTTAAGCAAGCTAGGGTTGTGCTTGAGGTGGAAACCCGACCTAAACTTAGGCAAGCTAGGGCTGTGCTTGAGGTGGGAACTCCACCTAAGGTGCTTGTCATGCTTGATGACTAAGGTACTTGAGGTACTTGTCACATTTAATGAGGAAGTTTCTTGAGAAGCTTCCTATGCAAGGGGGGTAAGATGCTTGAGTCAAAAAGAGAACCTACTCACTGGATGAGGAAGTTTCTTGAGAAACTTTCTATGCATAAAAATCTCAAAGTTAGGGGAATTCTAAAAGAGCACATGAGACACATGTCAGACTCTCACTAAGCTTAACCACATGGGTGCTTGAATGCTATTGGTTGGGCTAAAGAGGGGTCCAATGAGCTTCTACTTCCATCTAACAAATATCTAGATATTTTCAAGCTCTCTCTCTCTCTAAGGGGTAAGGAGGACACTTGTCAAAAGACTACCCATGTACTTGATTGCATGCTGCATGTGATTGGCTAGGGGGAGAGGGGTCCAATGAGCTTGCAACATGCAGCAGGGTCACAATTCGCCCAAAGCAAGGAGGGGGATGCTAGGGGGATATACACCATCACACACACTCATTTGGGAGACCATTTCTCACTTGGTGAAAGTTGAGGAACACCACCTCCTTCTCCAAGCTTGTGAGAGTGAAAGCCTACACCAACACTCTTGGCTATGGAATGCAAATCCAACCAAGAGCCATGCTTCAATGCTTAAGCTTGCCATCTTCTCCATCTCCATTACTATGCTATTATGTATGCTGGCAAGAAGAGTAATGATAAGTGAGGACCTACTTCTTTCTCCTATGGAATGTTTTTTCTTCCTCTTCCCTATCCTCATTCCCCGTTAGCTCTCTCCACCTTCAAAGGTGTTTGAGGCCTTGGGACTGAGGCTTGGGATAGTTAATGCTTTCTTCAAGTTTATGTTATGTTGGTGATGCATGAGGCTTTCCATCTTCATTGCATCACCTAGGTCACAAGGAACACAAAGATTGTATTGTACCAAGTCTCTCTTGATGGGAGAAACTATAATACAAGTGCCTATTGGAGGGGGGACTGGCTCCATATGAATCCGGTCCTCAACTATTGTCATGTTCTCTAAACTCTCTCTCTCTTGCAAAAGTATTGTTCATGCCAAGTTAACTAAGTACCATGTTTATGTTGCTGCCATCAACTAAGTTCACCCGCTATGCTCACAAAGTAATCTCTTAGAGGTGCTTCACCTAATCTCCTAATTCCACTACTTCCAAAGTTCATAGGCAATTTCCATTACAATACATCTTTTGTTCATGCACAAATCTCCTTTCATGAGGGGTATTTTTTCTTTGAAAAGCTATTGTGTGTAACCATTGCATTTTGTCAATTTATCCTTAAAGAGTTCAATGAATTAGCTTATAAGGCCGTGGAATTGTCACAACTATTCACATAATAGAATCTCAATTTTATTAGTCCTCCTTTCGAAAATATATTGTTATATATATATTGCACAATGTTTTGTTTGTCAATGCATCAAGTGACATTATGGTAAGCAATATGATTTGTTGATGTCTTTATCTAATCCCGACTCTCCTTGGTGACACATTTTTTTTTGGATTTCATCACTGGATTGCCACTCAATCGTGCAAAAAATGATATAATTTGGACCATCATAGATAGATTTAGAAAACATGCTTACTTTCTACCTTGTAAGAAGGCCCTCTTAGCTAAGCAAGCGACTCTATTATTTCTTAATCATATTTTTGTTTTTCATGGAATCCCTACATCTGTCATATCTGATCAAGATAGATGTTTTTGCAATGATTTTTGGATGACAAATTTTACAAATTTGGACACTTAAATAGACTTCACTTCTACATTTTATCCGAAATCTCATGGACAACAAAAACAAAAATTGACACATTTCTAAATCTTTTAAGAACATACATTCATGAGAGACCATGAACTTGAGACCACAAAAATCCCCATTTTAAATTGTATAAGGGTACTCATTGTTGGGGTATAAAGCCCAATGTGGTCGCCCAGGTAAGAGGGCGGGCCGCCAGGTATGTACACATATTCTTTTGTAAAAACCTAATAAGAACTCACTATGCTCTACACATTACAGTAGAGCGAGTTCACCATATCCTCGTGCTCTTCTTCTCGCACTCTCTCTCGCGTCGCACTTCCGCTCGTACTCCTTCAACTGGTATCAGAGCTCAGATCGAGGCTCGGGGCAGCACTGCAAGAGGCTAGAGTCACCAGCTCAGATTGGAGTGAAATTCGACAGGCAAAGACACGGCCCCAAATCTTGTGGGAAAGCCCCTAGGGCATGGTGTGCTCAGAATTTCATTCTGAGGTCATCTCGGTCACCGTTCGGCTTTGACAAAGTTCTGCGCAGGCCATTTTCGACTACGTGGTCTCAGCGGGTGCAGATCCGACTCTGCAAATTTGGGGTTTTCGGCCTACGACTGCAGGTGCTGAGGATATCAACACTCCCAGAGTGTTGATTTGTGGCTGTCTACACATCGAAGGACGGCTCGCAGTTCTTGGAGGCGTGTCACATACGACACGGGCGCATCTACACACAGACTGTAGGCGACATCCACTAGTTCATCAAGTAGCTTGTGTTTGCTGCTTGATATTCCAGATTTCATCCTGACATTGCAGGTACTTCCACATGGGATGTATTGTCAGAGATGATGTATGTCTATTGAGGGTTTGCTAGCTGTGAGTCACGCAGCAAACAACCACCGCAGCGGTTACAGCATACAGTGGGAAATTTGTGGATGTGTGACTTTGTCGGAAGTCTATGTACTGTCAGATTTACTGCAGCCTTTGTTGAGGGTCAAGTGAGGTTTTATTGAGCTGGGGGATTCTCGAATGTTGAGATCCTTTCGGTGATACAGGTCTTGGAGCGATCCCTCGAGCACCCTTAGATAGGCAGCTAGGATGTATTGACTGTGAGTTAGACAGTTGGGATTGCATATTTTCTTTACTGCCGTTGAGGCATTGTCGCAGTCTATGCTTTACAGGACAGTGACAGGACAGTCAAAGACAGTATAGGTGCAGGACAGGTTTACCCACAGCTTACAATGTTAAAGAGACAGTGGTTTTTTGAGCTGTTTTTTGGTCAGTTTTTAGTACACCAGAGCCATTTTACAAAGGAGACTCTGCCAAAATTTCTGTAGAGTCTGAAGCTTTCTTGGTTCATTTGACAGGTTGATATTGGTTCAGAGGTCAGTTTACAGGGGAAACTCTGCCGAATTTTTCCCAGGAAAGTAAACTACTGTGAAGCGTAGCTATGGCTGGATCACAGGACACTGCTCTTTACAATATCAAGAAGCTGGATGGAACCAATTTCCCATTGTGGAAGAAGCAGATTTGGCACGTGTTGGTACAAAAGAAGCAGATAAAACCGATAAAGCTCAAGGGGATAAAACCAGAAGATATGGACGAAGATGAATGGAGTGAAATGGATGAATTGGCACTTTCTACCATTATGCTGACTTTGGCAGAAAGCGTTTACTTCAATGTAGCAGACGAGATGTCGGCTTATCAAGCATGGTTAAAGCTGAGTGATCTTTATGAGAAGCAGAGTGCAGCTTCACAGGTATACTGGCTTAAGAAGCTTGTTGACTTGAAAATGAAAGAAGGGACACCTATGTCCAATCATCTGAATGAATTCAACACAATCTATAGTCAGTTGTTAGCTCAAGGTGTCAAGTTTGATGAACCTGTTAGAGCTATGTTCCTGTTGATCACATTGCCGGAAAGTTGGGACACTTTTCGCACAGCTTTGAGTAATTCTGCACCTCCAGATGGTTTGAACATAGCAGGTGTAGAAGGAAGTCTGCTTACTGAAGAAACCAATAGAAAGACAATGGACAAAGGCAAAGGAACAGCCTTAGTTGTCAGGGGAAGGACCAAAGAAAAGTACAAAGGTGGAAAGAGGAATCAGTCTCGTAGCAAGTCCCGCAGTGCTAAAGGCAAGAGTGACATAGAATGCTACCATTGTGGCAAGAAGGGTCACATGAAAAGAGACTGCAGAGAATGGAAAGCAGAAAAAGGCAAAGAGAAAGCTGAAGACCATGGTGAGAAGAACAAGTCCTCAGTGAAGATTCAAGAAATAAATGTGACAAACACTGTTGCAGAGGATGACAGTCTAGTGTCAGGAGACATCTACTTCTTGAAAAATACAATGGACTCAGCTCCTCTTACAGCATCTGATGGAAATGCACTGAGTGACTGGATTATAGACTCAGGGGCATCACTTCATGTGTCTCCAAACAAGGAGTGGTTTACCTCTTATGTGACCACTAAAGATCATGTTCGGCTAGGCAATGGGCAGATATGTGAGATCTTAGGTGTTGGAGATGTTCAATTGAAGTTTCAGAATGGCTCTTCTTTCACGTTGAAGAATGTGAGACATGTTCTCGCAATTACAAAGAGCTTGATCAGCACAGGTTTACTTGATGATGCTGGCTACATCACCACTTTTGGACAGAACATGTGGAAGATATCCAAGGGTTCTATGACAGTAGCACATGGAGTAAAGTCTGGAGGACTTTACATGATTTATGTATCAAATGTCTCTAAAAATGTAATCAATGTAACCGAGCAGCCGAACGTTTCTTTGTGGCATAGCCGGTTAGGACATATGTCCAAGAAGGGAATGGAAATCTTGTCTCGTTCTGGTTATTTGCCTGGCTTTTCATTTAATGATTTTGAATTCTGTGAACATTGTCTGTATGGTAAGCAAACACAGCAGCCACATAAGCATAGAAGCAGTAGAAAAGATACACAGCTGGCACTTGTTCATAGTGATTTGTGTGGACCTATGACTTGTTCATAATGGTTGAGGAGATTAGAAGAGTTGTCTTCCAAGAAGATGGACCTGCACGTGCAAGACAAAATGTCAGGGCTCAAGAGGAGCAAGGACAGGATAGAGTGGAACCACAGGTTGTGGCTGAGCCTGAGCCACCTATTGTGCGTAGATTTGGACGTGTCACGCGACCTCCTGATAGGTTTGTTCCATCTATGAACTATGTCATGTTGACTGATTGCAATGAGCCTTCATGTTACAAGGAAGCAGTGCAAATGAAGGACTCCGGGAATTGCCAATTGGCCATGCAGTCAGAGATGACAACTCTGCATAAAAATAAGACATGGAAGCTAGTTAAATTACCACAAGGCAAAAAGGCTCTACCTTGTAAATGGGTTTACAGGTATAAGATCACCGCTCATGATAGTCAGCCAAAGTACAAAGCAAGGCTTGTTGCCAAGGGCTTTAAGCAAGAACAAGGCATTGACTTTGATGAAGTCTTCTCTCCGGTGGTCAAGATGACTACATTGAGATGCTTTCTTGCATTGGTTGCCATATTAGATTTGGTGTTGCACCAAATGGATGTCAAGACAGCGTTCTTGCATGGTGATTTAGATGTGGAAATTTACATGCAGCAGCCAGAAGGGTTTGTTGAGAAAGGTAAGGAAGACTGGGTATGCCAGTTGTTAAAGAGTCTTTATGGCTTAAAACAATCACCGAGGGCATGGTACCATAAATTCCACAAGTTTATGCTTTCTCAAGGCTACAAACGTAGTGAGTTCGATCACTGTCTATATACAAAGAAGGCTAAGGATGGTAGTTGGCTGATCCTTATTTTGTATGTGGATGACATGTTGATTGCTGGCAAGCACTTGGAAGAAATTTCAGCTTTGAAGTCAAAGATGGCAAAATCGTTTGACATGAAAGACATGGGTGAGGCAAGTCATATACTTGGTATGCGCATTGAGAGAGACAGATCAAAGAAGTTGATTTGGTTATCTCAAACAGAGTATATTGAGAAGGTTTTGCAACGTTTCAATATGGAGAAGGGAAAGGCACTGAGTGTTCCATTGCCACCATATGTGAAACTTAGCAAACAAGATTGTCCTGTGTCTGAGGAAGAATAGGCTGAAATGGATAAGATTCCATATGCGTTTGCAGTGGGTAGTTTGATGTATGCAATGATTGCTACTCGCCCAGACATTGCATTTGTAGTGGGAGTAGTAAGTCGATACATGTCAAACCCAGGCAAGAAACATTGGGAGGCAGTGAAAGGAATATTGAGATACTTGAAAGCTACAAAGAGTATGCGTATATGCTACGGGAGTCAGGAGCTAAGTGTAAAGGGTTTTACAGACTCAGATTATGCAGGTGACTTAGACAACCGAAGGTCTACGTCAGGGTATGTCTTTACATCGGCTGGTGGAGCAGTATCATGGCGTTCTAGATTACAAGATTGTGTTACTCAGTCTACTACAGAGCCTGAATATGTTGCAGCATCAGAGGCATGCAAAGAATCAATTTGGCTTAATCGACTAGTAACAGACTTGGGAATCAAAGAAGAGATGCCTGTGTTATATTGTGATAGTCAAAGTGCTATACAATTGGCTCGCAATCCAGTTTATCACTCAAAGACAAAGCATGTAGATGTGAAGTATCATTTCATCAGGGAAATGCTCGAGGATAAGCAACTTCAGCTTGTCAAAGTTCACACCATAGAAAATCCTGCTGATCTACTTACAAAAGGACTTCCCTCAGCATCTCTTGTATATTAGCTTGTATAGTAGCTTCTCTCACACTTAAAGTACCACATTGGACTTTAAGTGGGAGGTTGTTGGGGTATAAAGCCCAATGTGGTCGCCCAAGTAAGTGGGCGGGCCGCCAGGTATGTACACATATTCTTTTGTAAAACCTAATAAGAACTCACTATGCTCTACACATTACAATAGAGCGAGTTCACCATATCCTCGTGCTCTTCTTCTCGCACTCTCTCTTGCGTCGCACTTCCGCTCGTACTCCTTCACTCATTGCCTCCTTTGTCGTTTCACATTTCTCATAAAATACCACATGTCAATGAAATTGCTTGACAACATACCCAAATTTTGGAAAAACCAAAATAGAAATGGCTACACAATGCCGCTGAAAAAAGTGAAATTTCTCTCTCGTAGTAACCACCCTTGAATGTGTCTGCTGCTCATCGCCGGAGTCATGACCGAAATGATGAGTCATATTGTCTGATTGATGAGCCTATAACTTGCTCTTTCCCTCAAAGGAGAAACTGGAGTATTCTGGAGTCACCCATGTTTATGTATATGGTGCCGGGTGTCATTGTGTTTTGCTTCCTCAAAACATGTCTTTGTTCCATGGGAATTGCGTTATTATAGCTGAAGCTCTTTTCAGTAACTCTTTATACTACCTGGCAAAATAGTTGCTTTCTAGTCAACACTTCCAAATCTTTCTTTGATTATATGTTTATTGGAAGGTAACTGGAATTTTTTATGTGAAATTTTTAATGACTAAAAAGTATTTTGCAAGGCATAAGCCTCTGTTTGTAAGTTAGTTTATATATGCCACGGAAGCTGCTATGAGGGGGAGTTGCTGATTTGAGACCAGATTGTTGATTTGCCGACTTCTGTCGAGCCCCACAATGGCTGTGTTATTAGTCCATTTGTAAAACACACACACACACACACACACACACGCACAACTAAATTCCATTGTTAGAATAGAAAGCAAGTTTGTTGTTCTAACCACTCAAGTTCTCATTTTACGAGGGTCATTGATACCAAACACTGCCTAATTTGAAGGTCATGTGGTCTCCCCGACCCATATTCGAATCCACCGTTTTGTACTTTGTTCAGATTTCACTGCATTTTACCTGGTAGTCATGTGAAAAATTAAAACGAGTGTTGTCTAGAATCCATGTATACATAATCATTTCATGGTAAATTAAAACGAATCGTTAACGGGAGGGTCTCCAAAATGAGCTTTGAGAGCACAAATCAGTATATTAATGATGATCATAGTGGGAATGTTGTAGCATTTATTCTAAATTGCATGGCTTGCTCAAGGTGACATGAGCATGGAGGCTTCGGGTCCCTTGTGTAGCATGGCAGGCAATGACAAGCGCGCGGTGATGATGCAAAGATGGGCGCTTTCGAGGTGCAGGGTTTTGCCCTCTTGAGGGGGGCACCTGGCTGCTCCTCCCTCTTCCTTGACTTGTGGCAATGCCTAGCCCTTTATTTTTGGCCAAGGGAGGAGGCCCACCCTCCCTTGTCCCCCTTGGGAGAGACCTTGGTGGTCCAGGTCGCTTCCAGTGTCCGGGCTGGAGGTGCAAGTCATGTGCAGGCATCTCTTGGGCTTGGATCTTGCAGGGGGTTGGCTACCGCTAAAGGCCTGATCTACTGGTTCCATGGGTATGGTGGTTGTGTCGCGGATATCCGTGGGCATACAATGCTTAGATGCCCTCCTCTTTGCCTTGGAGGTCAGGGGCATGGGTCCTTGTGGTGGTGGTCAGGGGACTCATGGTGACAATCTCTCCCTCCTCAGATCTTCTTCAATGGGAGATGGAGCTTTAGGCTTCCGCCTTACGCGGTTTTGGGCCCCATTCTGCTCCGTATGATCAATGCAGTCTCCTTGTAATTCTTTTTTATGGCCATCACGGTGCAACCTTAACACTAGTTTGAACTTTAGTGCAAGTTTGAACTTTGGTTCTTCCAAAAGAGAATCTCAATTGTCCTCTTGAGCCTCTTCTACAGCTTTGTCTAAGTATTTTGGGCGAAAAATCCTCCTTTTGAAATAAGGAACTCAATCCCCCTAAAAACACTCATAAAATTGCACTCTTTTTAAAGCAAGGTAACCTAAAGATATCACTTTGGCATGTTAAAACTTGTAAACCTCTCATTTTAAAGGAAAAAATAGATTATAAAATTCAACCTTTAAGAGTCCAAAAACTCTAGATCTAAGTGAAGAGAGAAGGGAAAAAGTCCGAAGGCATAAAAAAATTATGATCCTTATGTATTTGAATCTCGTATGAAAATATATATGATGTTCTATGTAAATATTAGAAAATAGGATCAATTTGTTTGAAAAAGATTAAACATTTGCAAAATACATTAGGAGGAGCCCAAAAAGGAAGTGTGTATTTTAAGAATATGATTTTCAAAGATAACTTAAAGAAAAACGATGACAAGACTGAAAAAATTGAATGGAACTTAGGAAGGTAGCTCTTAAAGTGAAGACCTACACTTGAAAAGATCTCAATTCTTCAAAACCCGACTTAACACACACATGTCAGAACCCGTAGAGATGACCTGCCTTTTGTGCTTCTCCTCTAGAACTAAGTAAAACATGTTTACTATTTGTTAATGCTAGGGGTACATATGTTTATATGTTTATAGGTGCATTTGATCATCAACAAAGTAAACATGTCATTTATGTAATTGCATTGTATGAATAGTATCTGCATCATATTTAGGATAATTAGCATTGATGCTTGTGTTATAAAATAAGGGGATGACTTCTAAACCTTTTTGTTATTATTTTTAAGATTGAAGCAAATTCCTTGACAAGAGTAGAATTGGAGTTTTTGTAATCAATAAATTATGCATGATAAAGCTCCAAAATTGCACGATATGTAAAAATAAATATGCTAGATTGCATCCAAAATAAATTTGTAATTCCCTTGAAAAATAATTTTTCTTGCTTTTATAAAGCCTTTAAGTTTACTTTTGGATCATAGATTGCACAAAACAACATCGATTCTGTCAAAAGAGGTTTGCAAAAGTAAACTTTGCTCTGGCATTAAATCTAAGGCATTAGACGATGATTTCACCTTTTCAATCTATTACTAAGGGTTTTTAACCATGTAAAATACAATCTCTTCAAGAAATTATAGCCGTTCCATGAGTTGCTTCAAATTTTAGTAATTTTCTAATTTTGGAACTTATCAAACATGAATCAACTATAACTATATTCATTTTGAGATGGCAAAAAAATTGTGCCTTAACTTTACTAAAAAAAATTTAATTAAAAAAATCATATTCTTGAGTGTCCAATTGTTACCATATACATGTGGTAGTGATGTGTGTGAAAAGACTAGGACTGCAAGAGCATTTTTTTCCCTCTTTAGGAGGTTTTCCCCCCCATGCATTGTATATACGCCCATCACTCTAGGGCTATCTATCTTTCCATTGCACACTAAGTAATACACTCTCTATTGTGTGCCTTAAGCTTCCTTCGTCTTCTCCAAGCTGTGTGTGTTTTTTTGCAACCCTAATTCCAACAATTGGTATCAAAGCAGGTTGTGTCCTCTCGTGCTTAGTCGCTAGCAACTCCAGCACACGCCTGCTCACTTTCTCCGATTTCAGTGAGCTTTGGCGAGCTTCACAGGTCGACAAAAAATTCGGGAAGGCTCATAGAGCTCAGTTTGCTCAGATTTCTGATGCAGGCTCATTTCAGCCTCCGTTTCTAGGTGTACACATGCAATTTTGTCATTTAGTGAAGAATTTTTGTTAGTGTCGTTTTTTGCATAACAGGTCCTATAGAGTCTACTGCAGGTTGTGCTATATAGCACGTGCTGGTCTCACTCAGTTTCTCCTCATTTCGGGCAGTTTTCACATCAAGTGCAGACATTTTTCATGGTGATAACAACATAGATGTGTTCAAGATGTTTGCTACTGAGGACAAGTTGGATGGGGACAATTACCCTATGTGGGCTTACATGATGCAACATATTCTTGTGTCAAAGGGCGTCTGGAATATTGTGTAGTACATTGATGTACGTCCTGGTTTTGAGGATGTAGGCGATGTTGAGGATGTTGCAAGTCTTGCTGCTATTAGAGTTGTTTTGCCTACAGTAGAACAAGCTCGTTGGGATGTGCAGGCTCATGGGCTTATTGCATTGTCTATGACTCACTCCTCACATTCGTTCAGCAAAATTTGCTATACAGGCTTGGGATATTCTGGCTGGTCTTTATGCAAGCCGTAATGTGGCAAAAGTGCTTTGTTGCGTAAAGAGATGGAATCAAAGATTATGCATGAGGATGATGATATGAACACTTTCCTGCTGGTGTCAAGGATATCAATGAGCAACTTATTTCTGCAGGTGAAGTCATTTTAAACAGTTCCCTTGTGCAGACTGTTCTTGGTGCCTTGCCAGATTCTTACCAGACTTTTGCTAGTACCTGGAGACTTATGACCCAGCATTGGTCTAGGCTGTGTGGACCTTTTAAAACTGCTAAACCAAACATTGATTAGATCAATAGAGTAGTCCATTACGTTTGGTTAAATAGCAAAAATAAACCTTTTCTAGAGTTTAGGGTTATAGTCCATTCTTGAGAGAGAGTACTTGCTAGCAATAACAAATTACAAGAGTGTGTGTGTGTGTGTGTGTGTGTGTGTGTGTGTGTTGCTTTACATTAATAAATATACACAAAAGAACATGAAAGTTCAAAAGACAGTTGGCTTTGGACAAGTGACAAGGGGTAGCACAAAATCAACTCAACCTTTGAATTATTTGTGTACATAGCTATAAGAATGAAGTGTTTATATATAAGGGGTAATTTGAGCTGATCGTTTCACAAAAGTAGCAAGAGTCTAGTGTAATAGTGACAGACAATAGCTAAGCCAAAAAACTTCAAACAAAGGATAGAGTCCTCACCTGGATTCATTTGAACAAGACAACAGATACAGTAGCCTTGAATGCATTTTACATGTGTCAATGGACTTTATCAGTTGTTATCCATGTCCAAACTAAATCGTTTATTCTTGTATTTGAAAAGTATAAGGTGTGAGTTTTTTTTATTCTTTTTAAACTTGTAATAAGAAAGGTCATCACTCCTTTTATATAACTAAAATTTTGATCAGAAGACCACCACCCCTTTTGATCCAAGTGTCTTATTCCCAGTTTTTCCCATAAACCATTTTGTGTCTTTTATACCCATCATTTTGTGAGGTACTTTACATTTATGAATGTATAGTTCTTTGAATGAGTCAAATGATACCACAAAATTATCCCAAAAGAACTATTTATAATCAATTCCAAAAAAGAACTTTCAATTTAAACGACTCTAACTAGTAAGACACCACCACAGAGTGTAGTATAACCTACAACAGAAAGAACCAATGTTTAGCCTCAAGCCCACATCCCATTGTATCCACAGTCCAGGTTGTGCTAGACCATCAAAAAATAGAAATACTTTGCCCACTAGGTCAAAGAAAAGCATATAAGAAATGATCAAGGTACTGAACCACTAACTATGGTCAATTAAGAAAATTACAACCAGCTTAGCACGTTTTAAGAACTTTTTTTTGGAAACTATCATTATAACTTTTAGCTCAATCGGATTACTGCGTATTAACAACTTGAACAATAAAAGACAGCTCGGCAAACTACTATACACCTAAGCAGGTCTTGTGAAGCAAATTTGTGTCATAATTACCAAATGGTAACACGAGAAAAACCATATTACTCCCATGAGATAACCACATTAACAAGTCCAACATGATACAAAAGAAACGACTGTTTATTGTATGTGTAAAAAATCAGTGTTTCGAACAGTATGATGCAGACAGCGTACATGCGCCAACAAACCAACCTACTATGCAAAGTCATCAATGGTATATCATCCAAAAACTAAGCCCCATTCTTTTTGGGCCAGTGTAGAGTACAAAAAAAGGACCATAATATAATTTTGCAGAACAAAGCCATTTTGGCAGTTTATCGACCTGAGGAGCCACACCATGTTCAACCAACTCCATACCTCCACAATAAGCAGGCGTAGAGAAATACCTCTCTCCTCACTTTCACATACACACAAAACGCAAAAACAAGGCTAAGTGAGGGACCAAAGCAACCCTCACCTCCTTATATAGAAATCTACGCAGGTGGAGGCGTCAATAAATGGCAAGTCTGCAAGATCTCCTACATGATCTGCACATTCAATCCAGCCCAAATCTCCAGGCCCAAGAAAATGAGATCTAGCCGCCATGGTATTCACTGTAGGGATTTAGTTAGGAGAAAGACAGACGGTCATAAGCAGCAACCCCACAGGTGGTTGAGAGAGAGAGAGAGAGAGAGAGAGAGAGAGAGAGAGAGAGAGAGAGAGAGAGAGAGAGAGAGAGAGAGAGAGAGAGAGAGAGAGAGAGAGAGAGAGAGAGAGAGAGAGAGAGTCAGTAGCGGGGCAGAGAGTGAGGCACAATAATGGGTGTGATAAGTCATTATGCATGTGCACTACAGATAGGTAATAAAAATCCTCCAAATATCGAAAGTTAATAAGTGGCCAGGCAGGCACCATGTGAAGGGTGGAATCCCATGTAGGGCAAAAAACTCCAGCCCTTAAGAAGATAGTAGTCCCACAAGGGGTTTAGGCTCCATGTTTATAAGGGAGGTAAGCAAACCAAGCCAGGTCACCTGGTGTCAAATGCCAAAGAAATGCATAGGTCACGCTAGGGGGTTTATGTGAAAAAATCCCCCACTACTGATGTAATTTTATTAATTGACCAAAGTTAGTGGTTCAGTACCTCAAAAGAGCCAATTAATAAGATCAGACAATGTACGTTATATAAGCATAGCAGTACCTTAAGCTCAAAATATCCCCATTTTTGGAGGGAGAGTTGCGAGGGCATGTTCAAAAGGCAACTCATATGTGTGTGTGTAAGTGTGTTTATGTAAGTGTGTGTGTGTGTGTGTGTTTGAAATGGATGAAGTTACATTCAGTTACTAGCAGTACCTCTGTGTGTGTGTGAAATAAAAGATTTTGACTAGGGAGGTTAAGAGTAACCTCAATGAAGTTGTTAACAAGCCAAAAGGGATTAAGATATATATTGATAAAGTCCAAACATGCTTTTTGCTTTGAAGCACAATCTGATTCAAACTCCGTTAGTATAAGGTCAAGGCATAAATTAATATCTTTAGTAACTATGATAAAGATTCCATTTGAGGCATCAAAAATCCAACAAAACTTGTGTTTGTGATGTTTATTGGTGGGAAACAAAATGGGTAACTTGACAGTCTCGAGAGAATATCCAAGATTATTACAATATTAGCAATGTTATTAGTAACTTCAACAAGAATTAACTTAAGCAAATAAAATTCACCACCACTAGATAGATGTAAGTGAGCGGCTTTCCAAGCAAGGTTTTTTCAAAAGAGAGTAAGGAAATTGACAGCTTTATCAAGACCAACACAAACCAATTTAGGGCGGGTTTTTGAAATTTGAAGTTGAGGTCGGGTGTGATCCAGGTGCTATCAATAGATAGCCATTTATGTGGTAAAAGAGTTAGTTTTTGCATAAAACATTGTTAAAATAAATTGGTCTAGTCTAGTAGGATTGTCTTCTCAGGTGGAGAGTATTGACAAGGTCAGTCAAACAACTTAATAAAGCTAGGGCAAGGTAGGGATTTTTTGGGAAAATTTTAATGTGATTCAGCCCTTTAGCCACATGATTTTATGGATTGTAGGATCATTAATTACCTTGAGATCACATGTGCAAACATGCCTGCCTAGATCCCCAAGATCATCACAAAAAGTATTAAACTTATCACAAGCACATTCAGGGATAGTATTGTGATGTAGAAAGTCATTGTTGTAAAGTAAACTTTTAATAGGCTGATGATAAGTCCAGCCAATAAGGACATTATCTAACATTTTATGGTTGCCAAAAACTAAATCAAAACACTCACAGAAGATAGACTTGGGCAAAAGCCAATCCAAAAGTTCATTATGGTACAAACAGTGTATATAGATAAGATCTGCCATAGATGATGATACAACCGTCCTGCTATCAACTGGAAGTTTTTTGTTTGTCGAATTGTTTGTTGTTTGGATCTGTTTTCCGTATTATCAAACTCACTTCCAAAGGAAAGAATGCTAACAATTTTCTGAGACCATTTGGGTACCATTTCAATATTGAAAAGATAAGCATCTAGTATGTCATCATCTACTCCTTCAGGAGCTTCCCCATTGTGTATCCTTGAAAGATGATCCACTCGTAGATGGGTTTTACCCTTTTTGACCACCACTGTGAAGTCAAACTCTAGCATATAATAAACCAGCGTACAATCCTCCCTGTATTGCATGGTTTATTTACCAGATAAAAAAGAGCTTGATGATCTGTGAAGAACACAAATTTGTTTGCGAGCAAATAATGCTGAAATTTCTTTACAGAATAAATCATTCCTAACCCTTCCCGCTCGGTGGTTGTGTAGTTCTTTTCCGCACTGTTTAGCTGTCGGCTCGCATAGCAAACCGGAAAATCCATTGTTCCGTCTCCAGGTTGAGCCAGAATACTCCCGATGGAATATGCAGAAGCATCAATGTGAACATGGAATATCTTTTCCCAATCTGGTGCCTTCAGTACAGGTGCTGATATAAAGTTTTCCTTCAGCTTTTGGAATGAAGTTTCACACTCCTCGGTCCAATCGAAATTGACTAGAAAACGATACAGAGGTTGTGCGATAACCGCATACATGTATATGAATCTTCGATAATATCCACAGTGTCCCATGAAGGATTGCACTTGTTTCGCATTAGTAGGCCTGGGTAGGTCTACTATGACTTTGACTTTGTCTAGGTCAGTGGTTATGCCATTTCTTGAGACAACGTGTCCTAAGATACGGCCTTGCTTAACCATGAATACACACTTTTCCAGGTTAAGACAGATTCGATATGTCCTGCATTTTTCAAAGACCCTTTGCAAATGGTCAATATGTTCCTCTCGTAGAAGAGAGTGTACACAAAGATCATCCATGTAAATTTCTAAGAATATTCTTAGGTATTCCTTGAATGCGTGAGTCATTAACCTTTGGAAGGTAGCTGGGGCATTAGTTAAGCCAAACGGCATAACTCGATACGCATAAATCCCCCATTCTGTGGCAAACGCTGTTTTGTGTTGATCCTCCCTTGCTATTGCCAGTTGGTTGTATCCTGAAAACCCATCGAGAAAGGAATAAGCCCGTTTCCCGGCCACTCGCTCAAGTACATGTTCTGTGATTGGCAAGGGATAATTATCCCTTATGGTGGCTACATTTACCTTTTTGAGGTTTACACACACTCGCAATTTTCCATTCTTTTTTGGGAACTACCACAATGGGTGACACCCAATCTGTATGTTTGATTTCATAGATGAATTTAGCTTCCATCAGTTTATCAATCTCCTCTTTGATTCGTTTAGCAAATGTGTCATTATAAGTATAAGGACGTTGTTTGCTAGGTTTTGCATCCGATTTCAAAAAAATTGTATGTTGGCATATCGATGGATCAACTCCTTTGAGGTCTTTATAGGACCATGTAAACACATCTTTATAATTCTTGAGAAGTTGTGTTAGCCGTTCTTCCTCTTCAAGCTCTAAATCGTTGGCTATATAGACCGGCTGAGGCTTTTCACCTGGTTCTGCGAGGTCTATCCTTTTTGCATTTTCTGGCCCATCGTAAGATTCTTGGTTGGTTCTTTCCCTGACTGGTGGTGTCATGATGATTTTTCCGTCCTGGATAGTAAATTTCCGATAGTGTGACGGTACATTCATGTTTTCCTTTTCTGACTCGATTTTACCATCACTATCTTCTTCAGTAGTTCATATCTCACGTAAAGACCGTTTCAGTTCTTGGTATTTCTGTTTACGCTCCAATTTGGTCTACTCTTGGTCTTTTGTTGTTTCTTTTTTTGATTTTTGAGATTTTTGTCATTTTGTTTTTGTTTTAGCTTTTCGTACCTGTTTTATTTCCTCTCGCGTTCTTTCTTTTCGATCTTTTGAGAATCTTCCTGATATGTGATCTTTTACACAATCCGCTGCTTTTCCAAGCATCAAATAGTGAGTTTTACCTTTTATCTTGGGCATCAGGTTCTCTCTTGCTTTGTTTCCTGCTCGTTTCCTCCTATAGCGTTCCTGGAGTCTAGGGTGTTGATTAGCAAAATCATAAAACTTGACATTTCCGGCTTCCCTTCTACGCTCACTTGAGGTGTCTGAACACTCATTATCTGCATCATCATTTACTTTCAGATGTTCAGAGGAGTTATAAAACTCTTCTTGTTCTGGTGGTTCTACCGTCTCATCTTCTCCTGGTAAAATGTTTACCATGTAATAGGGTAGCACATCATAGCCATCCTCATCGTAAAATTTTGTTGTTGGACTATCTGTAATGGTACAGACATCCAATGTTTCTAGTATGTGTTCCCATTCTAGAGGTTCCAAGGCATCTTCAATGAAAGGTTCCAAAATATACTCTTTGTCCTCAATTGCTCTTTCTAAGACGCATTCCTCTCTTCTTAAGCTTCCACAATGTGAAGCTCCGCACATCCATAGCTCTTTTGGTTGCCCTAACCATGCTGGGAGTTCTGATCCTGCTACTGTAGCTGAATCAAACTCTTCCATAGGTGTTTGGTTCACATCTTTGTAACTATGGTCTTTTAGGTGTATTTTAGTTGTTGTCTCGTCATGTCTGAGGTATATGTGGTCATAACCCCAATCTTGGACCATCTTCAATTGTCGCATGAATGGTCGTCCCAAGATGATCTCATAATTGTTCTTTTTGTTGAAATCGACTATTGCAAATGTATGCTCATACTCGATTCCGCACGAAGTGACAATCACTTTTTCTAAGAGTCCTAGAGGCTTCTCCATGAACCCATCTGCCAATTGCAATTTCATTCTGGTAGCCCTCAAAGCTGGTTTTCCCCATTTTTTCCAGATTTCCTTGGTGGCGATAGCAACTCCCGCTCCACTATCAAGAATAGCTTTGGAAACTACTCGGAATTCTACTGGTTGCATGGTGTTTCCATCTTCTCCCTTGCAGTACTCTCCAACCTTGTTCAATGGTACTGGCCTAGTGTTTAGTTGAGGCCTGTCCAACTCTCTGATCCCTTCCTGTAGCTTCAAGGTTGGGTCTTTCACTCCAAATGTTTCTAGGCATTTACCTACTGTGGTCCACATATTTGGCCGTAACCTTAGGAGTTCTGCTAATGTGATGGTGCATGCCACCGGAGTGGACAACAACTCAATCAATCCTTGCGAATCCATCACCTTGTTAGAAGAAAGTCTTTGAGATGGGATTGCTCTCACCTCCAAATTGGCTTCGTACTCTCCTAGGTAAGAGGGTAAAGTTTTCAGCGAGTCTGGTTGGTTGTGCCCCGAACTAACTGATCCTTGGTCTCCCCCTTGTGAATGTATCTCAAAGTTCATTTGTGACCTTGCCTCAAATTCTTCAATAGGAGATAAGGTTACATTCTTTTCTTTTCTCGTGCTATTCATGTGGTTACTCATCCTATTAGCCTCATTGGCCTCACGGATTTGCTTCCACAGATTGTCTAGACCGTTACAGTCCTTACCCATTTCTGCCAATGTTTTAGGCTAGAACCCGTCACTTGCCTCATCTGGGGTATTTGGCACTATGATAGGCTCTCCTCTGGACTCATAGGCATTAGTGAGTCTTTCCTTTGTTTCTACATGTTTCTCTAAAGTTGGTTGGATAGGGGTTGGAGTTGGTGCCTCATGCCAATTTGCAGGTTTACCCAGCGTGTCTTCCATCAATGATTGAGCTGTTTCTATCATCTTTTTACACATTTCCAACCTCTGTTTTTCTATTTCTGCATATGGATAGGTCATCCACTTTTGCTCCTGGGTTTGGTTCTTTTTGAGTTTAGCTTCATAAGCTTTTAGAAGTGCATCCAACTGCTCATTTACCTTGTCAGCTAGTACAGATCCTCCTGATCCTGCACTTTTGGGCTCTGCTATTTCCTTGGGTGCTATGGTTGCAGTGGTGTGTGAACTTAAGCTAGATAGATCCTCTAACCGCTCTAAGCTATCCTTTGTATGTTTTAACTCCTCGGATAGAGCTGTTTGCTCTCGTTCCTTCCTGGCTTTCATACGCGCCTTTTTAGCTTTCCAAGTGCTTCTCTGATCTTTCGTTTCTGAACTTTGGGCATCGGTTTTTGGTTCTTCAACTATGGGTTCGTTCATCCTTCTTTGAGCTTGGGCTCGTGTTATCGCCTGGATGGGTATGATTGTTTCATTTTCCAATCCTCCACTGGAAGGTACTGTTTCTAGCATGTTCAAGGTGGTTTTTGCTCCTTTGCTCGGGGTTTTAGGGCAATTGGGAATCAAATGAGTAACTCCACACTCAGTGCAATATGCGTTGACTCTAATGATTTCATCATGAGGACAGTCTCTCAGCCAATGGTCTCCACCACACTTGTAGCAGGGTCCCTTGGGTTGTTGAGGTGCTCCTTGAGCTCCTCTTTGTTGGTATGTATGTCTCCATCCGCCCATGCCCCCGTTGGCTATGAACAACAATGTTTGTTCATCTAAGCTATATCTTCCTTCTCCTGCTACCTGTGCAGCAGTTGGTGGTCCTGTATTTCCTATCATGCTCCATGGTTCTGGTGTCGAGGGCTCTTCCGGGTGATAATAGACAGGGTTTGCCGCATATCCATTGGGATCTTCATAATATGCATGCATAGGCACCAAAGCCTTATCCTCTGATTCAGTTACGGTTGGTGTGTATCTTATACCGACTAGTCGTAATCCTGGTAGGGGTGGTTGTTGCCCCAACACTGGTTGTGGTCTTTCGATGCCTACAGGTCCTGGTAGGTTGCCTGCTTGATACCTAGGCATTGGTGGGACTTGAGGAGAAGCTACCGGAGCTTGGGGAGCGTAAGGTCTCTCTCTCACATACCCCTTGTTATAATAACATTCCTCAGTCCCATGGTTTGTCCATTTTTGTTCAATAGCACACCACTTGGGCTGTTTAGGCTGGGGTTTGGTGTACAAGTTAATCTTTTTTAGCACTTCATCTACAAGCTGCTCTTGGTTTATAGCTACTTCTCCTTTCGGTGCTGTCTTAGAAGACTTGCTTCCACTTTGTTGTGAAGATGAATCGTCGTCAAGGTCCTTGAACTCCCCCTCTTTGTAGATTGTCCACCAGGTAAAGAGCCTCCTTGGTCAACTCATTCAACCTCGTGCTCCTCTTCATATGTAAGTCTTTCTGGAGATCCGCATTCATTAGTCCTTGGATGAATATCAGCATAAGTCTCGACTGGGTTGACAGTTCTTCAACAAGACAGAACTTAACATATCTTTTTAGTCTTAGGGCTGCCTTTCGTACGGATTCTCCATCTTTCTGTTTGAATTTATGGATTTGTGAGACGGTATTATGAGCTATCCCCCTTTGTGAGAATTCCTCGATAAACTCGTCAAACACTTCCTCCATAGACTTAAAGTCTCTACGGTCTACAGAGTCAAACCAAGTGGCAGCATCATCCTCTAGGGTTAGTCCAAACCCTGCAAATTTGGTAGGAAAGTCTAACACCTCTTCGGCTCTAATTACACGTACAAAGGCTGCTACATCATCTCTTGGGTCTCTACTTCTTGTGTATTTATTGTTTACCCATTTTTGCACCTGAGAGGGTCTAATTCTCCGATGGTCTACAAACCTCATCATTGGATCTCCACGTCCTAATCGATATACCTCCTCAAGTCTTCTATAAAATAGGATGGTTCTTCTCCCAGTGGTGCTCCTAAGCCATAATTTCTGACGGTTCTCGCTGGAGGTGGTTCACCTCTTCGAACTCGTTCTATGGGTCGTCCTCCAGGCTCTGTTGACCCTTGAGTCTTTGGCTTACTCTCTCCTTGATACCTTGAATAGAGTGGTGGTTCTTGCAAATCCCTTAGCCCTCGTGCGACCTGATAACCATCTCAGTTTTGGTCTTGTTCTGCTGTTGCACTCTGTCGGAGCCATGCCTGAAATGATGGCTGGTTTTCTTGTGGGTTTTGGTTTTTGAATGCTCCTGGACCTGTTGCCCTTTCTACCTCCTTTGGGAGAATACGTTGGTATTCTCGCCCGTATCTATCAACAAAAATTGTACTCTTCCCCATAGCAGTTTCATAAGAGAATAAGTAAAGAACTTTGTCTTTGCTTAATTCGTTTACGTATGGTTCTTTTCTACGAAATTAAGAGACTATACCCTCACTCTCATGCTTGTAGATTCCCACGTTCTTGTTATAAGTTGGAACCCTGGATGTTTTCTTATCATACATAAAAATAGCTTCGGGTCGATCAATGTTTGGTGGCGGTTCTTGAGCTTCTGAAACCATTTTCCCTTTCGCCACCTTATCTCCATATCTGTTGTAATCTTCACGGTTACTAACTATTAGATAGTGGTTCCCCTTTTCGTCTCGAAATCTATCTCCATTATCATAGACTTGGATTATCTCCAATCTTTGAGCTAGCCTCTCTTCGATGCAAATGCACTTGCATCCTCGATAGTCAGAATAGACTAGGGCTCCCCTTGAGTTTGTTCCCTCTAAGAAAATCACCGTGAGTTTGGAATCATTCAAAGGATTCAGGGAGGTGCTTCCTCCTGGCATTGGTCCGTCGTGTGTGAAACCTCCTGGCTGTTGACTACCCATCATGAAGAAAGATTTGTCTGACGACGTGTCAGTATCACTACCTTCCTCAATAATCGGTGCTAGCGGATCTACCTTGCCTGAGTTACACTCTCTTCGGTGGACACTAAGCTACCTTGGTCACCTGCCACCTTCTGGTCTCTAACAATGTATCTTCCTGATCTTAAATTCATCAAACTTATCAATGCAATTTATCACAAATACAACCACTCACCTGGCAAAGGATCAGTTTCTACACAACTTCTTGCTTTGTTGCTGAATATACCTGTACACAAGAGTTTAATTTCGGCAATCGAATCAAAGCATTTATCTGCTAGAGGTTATCTTAGTAATGATTGGTATAACTGGAGAGTTAATCTCAACCATTACTGTATTTTATACAGTGTTGATGTTCTGGATTAGGTCTGCTACTCTGAAACTGTACTTACCTCGGATGTTGGTCAATTTACGCGAAAAAGTCTGAATTCAGTTTTTGCTCCGTCAAATGGGTATACAAGGTCCAAATTCACTTCTGAAAGAAGCTCTGGAACCCTTAAGCTAAGTGAAATCTCACTGTCTATGCCTAGTCAAATTTTCTCTTTAGTAGGCCCCAATAGACATCCTGCGCGTAGGATGTCTCATGCTTTGTTTTGCCTGCTTTTTTGTACTATGGTTTCCCCTTGATGTGCTGAGTCTACAACTGTTTTTTACTTTTTTATTTGGACACCTATAAGCTGGTCAATGAGTTAGAAATCTGTTCCGACAGCTTGTTGCTGATCTTGATCAGTCTAATCAACTCTAATTTGGACCAAAATTGACTAGGAGGCTTGCCTTAGGCTATACAACACCTTGCTATGCTCATTGTCAAAGTCTGGCTTCAATGTCTTGCTTTAGACATCCTATGCGTAGGATGTCTTTTTCATCAGAATGGATTCAAACTCAAAGCACAGGCTCCCCTTGAGTTGTGATCACTTTGATATACTCCAAATTTGGTTTGGAGTCCAAAATCACACATAATACATCCTACACGTAGGATGTCTTTTTGGCCTGTTTGACCCTAGACTTGTCCCACAGTTTCCCCTTGATGTCAGCAACCTAATGGTATGCTTGGATTTTGGTTTGGATTTCAAAAGTCCCCAATTTTAGCTGTTCTTGCCTTTTTCAGTCAAAAGTGCTAAAGTCCGCTTTGAACCCAATTTTCTCACCCAAATGAGGTGATACCCCTCTCAGTCACTCAATATATCATGCAAGACATGCTCATGCAACCATCTTATGGTTTTGGTCTCAAAATAATGTTTTGGCACAATTTGGGTAGGATGTCTGGCAATTTCAGTCTATCTGGCCTTATCCTGTCAAGATGTGGTCAAATTTCCACTTTCTAGTTGAAATTAGGGTAAACCCTACCTTCTGAACACACTGGTCAACTCAAAATCCCAAAATTCCCACCAGATTAGCGTGTAGACATCCTACGCGTAGGATGTCTCCTGGCTTGAAATTAATTTTTTTCCCGACAGAAATGCTCCTGATGCTCTGTAGATCTATCAAAAACACTCACAATAACTTTTGGACTTCACTTAGGCTTTCAAACACACTTTTGCATCTTTTTGCGTCTTCTACAAACTTGTGATGACTTTACCAAGCAAGTATACATACATGAAATGCTCTAGATCCAGAATCATGATGTCCTACTTACTCTACTCCTACTTATCATGTGAAATGGTGATAATGATGTTTTGGTTGCTTTTTGGCCTCTCCGAACTCTGAAGCTCTCCTCTCACCGCTTCTACCACTCCAACTCCTACTCAAGACTCGACTATTACCTAAACTATCTTGGTCCACCTAGTCTACCTAAGTCGAAGGATCTAGGCCAAACACACGCTTCCTAGACTCCCTCTAAGACCTAGAGAGTCCTCCACCCTCTGATCCTATCTAAATGTAAAACGAGACTCTTGGCAAGCCAAAAATTCCAATCCTCAAGGATTAGTCTCGGTCACCTACCTAAGGTTTTCGTCCCCGACAGCGGCGCCAATGTTAGACGGATACGCCGCGATGGACGTCAGCACAGCGAGAACTCACCTAACATATAATGTCAGCTAAGGATGAAGCTCGACCCGCAGACGCGTGGAAGCAAGCATAAGGTGTTAACCTACACTCGACCGACTCCTAACTAATTCCTACAGAGGTCTCTACCAATTGTTTAAGTCACACCCTTCAAGAGTGCATAAGAGGAAACTTCCTACAACGCTTTCTAGAGCCGAACACCCATCAAACAATCTCAAAACACCATAGAACTTGAAGGAGACCCTACTAACACCAATAGGTCGCTCTCCCTAAGGTCTATGAACCAAAATCCCAACCCAAAACACCCGGTGCAAAATCACGTAGGATGTCTGGCTGAAATCTGCAAGTCTTCGTTTCCGAAATCTAAAGTGCCTAATGTGTAGTTCTACTCAATGTGAACGCATGGATATGCTACAATGCAAAATCAGACAACGTATGCTCACCCAAACACCAGATGAAGCTCGTCGAAGGAGCTTGCAAAACCGGACCGTACGCGCACAATGTGGGTATCGGTGCGTAGCTCTCGTCGGGGGCAACACGCTGCACTTCTCAGCACTCGATTCCGACCACCGGTGCACACGTAACGTCAAGATGAAGCTCACACACTCTCTCGTACACAGTATGCTCACTCACAGACTTCAAAACATGTTTTTTAAAAATGACAAAAGGTTTTTTATTAAGGTCAAAAAGTGGTATATATACCTTACAATTCTCAAACCCTAAAGTTCCAAAATCAACCATCTACTCAATCTAACTTATCAAAACTGGGATACAATCTGGAAACTTCTGTAAGTCCGAATATTTACAAGGTGAAAACTCAGGTTTTCCTTAATGAATGAATAATTACAAAAATAATAATCTTCCGAGTATTTAGTTTCGGTGGGGTGTGTCCAGCTTCTAACACAGTCTCAGACCCCACTTTAGGTCAAGTTCCAAAAACGCGATTATTAACAGCAATGGATTTTTGACCTAGTCGTTTTCGACCCAGAATGCATCTAAATGCTTAGCAATGAGACCCCAATACCCCGCCTATGCTTAGTTTTTGATTTAAAAGTGTAAATTCCTAGTTATGATGAAATTAGGCCGCAGGTTGGCCGCGGGTTGGCGACGCCAAAAGCTACGAAATACTATGAATGGCTTACGTCAATGCGTAGAGCTCTTACCTGCAATTGCAATGCAACAAACGCAATCGCAATGTGACAACCGGAGAGAGAGTAGGAAGCGCAAGAAGGAGAGAAGTGAGTGCCGTTAGCTCACACTGTGTATTTCTTATCCAAAAACTTATAAACATATTACAAAAATTGGCTTTTATACCTTAGCCAAGGTTCTTCAGTAGTCAAAACTAATAATCTGGAGTTCTACCAAAGCTAGGTAATGACTGGCTGATACAATCTGGAAGCTTGTAGACCTGGCTCATTAATTATAGAGTCTATCCGAGAAAATAGGAGTTACAATATTCCCGATTTATCAAAATAATAAATGTTTTACAAAGAGAACTCTGAAAAATGGTGTCCGTGTTAGCTTGCTACTAACAGCTCGCGAGGCGGTCTTTAAGTGCTTGAAGAGCTTTTTGATATTGGATGCGTCGTTCTTTCTCAGGGACTTGCAAAAATTGAATAGTAACTTTATTCTTTAGTTCTATGGCTGAATATCCGACGAACCTTGTAGTCAAATTGCTGATCTCTTACTAGTCCAAAAATCTTTGTACGCCATGTGAAGAACCGGTGTAAAAAGATTCTTCAAATGCCACATATTGTTCGATGGAAGGAACATGCATCTGGCATAGAAGCCGTAAAGAACTTCTTCTGAATGTTTCCCACTTAAATCATAGCATAAGCCCTGGTTACCTTCTAAAAAGGACATCCATGGGGCTCTTGTTTGTTCAGGATCATGAAAAACTTGGATACATGTGAGCATCATTCTATAGATTTAAAAAAGCATTGCACACCAGAGGTCAGGGAGGCTCTTGAAGAAGTTCATGGTGCCCATTAGGGTTTTCAACATGTATTCTTCAGTTGGGCTGGTCCTTGCTTTGGAGCTGGCAGTTTTGGGTAGTTAAGCAAAGTCGGCCTTTTCTTTTGTAGTGCTTCATGTGCTTGCCAGGTTCTTACCCTTGGTACATGATAGAATGTTGGGTCCTTTTGAATTGATGTTGGTGCCCTTGTAAACAATATGAGATACCTTGAGTTTTTGTTGAGCCAATTTTTCCTCCATGTGGGGTAAGGTGCATCTGACCCCTCTTCTTGCATATCCTTGTAGAGTCTTTTACTTGCAAAACAGATCCACCTTTATCAAAGGATATGGCAGTGAATGTTGATGCCAATGAGTATTGATTTGATTGGGAGTGAGTTGAGTTACATTGACAGAGTGAAGGACCCTCAACTCCCAATCCATAGCCGCTTTCCATTCAACATTCACTTCTTGAACAATCTGCTCTTTAAGTGCATCTTCTTCAGCTTTAGAGAGCTGGACCATTGACACTTTTTCTTCTTCTGTGATTGGTACCTAGAATTGAAAACTTTATGTTTGTGCTTAAGTTGGTTGTGTTTCTATTTCTGCAAAGGAGATTGACGGTATCTCTAGATTCGGCTGTTCCGATGTACTTGCCTCCTCCTGAGTTTCCACATTCCCTTCTTTCAGCAAACTGATTAGCTTTTTTTTAATTCTTCTATCTCTTTAAGCAATTGCTCTTCCGTTTGCATGTGTATTAGGACGAGGTCCATTATTTGTTCTTGTTCCAGCTTCAACTCAAGTTCCAATTCTTTGTTTTTTCTTTCTAAAGTTTTGTAAACTTCATTAGTCCCCCTTGAGTGAAGCTATTGCTAGGTTTTTCCTTATTTGCCTTAGAAATTCCGCTTGGCCATTGATTCTTTGCTCTAAGTATTGCAAAGAAGCATTTGCTACATTCAACTGTACCTGGAGCTTTTGTACTGTGACTTAGTAGTGCTCATAAGTTCATTTGTCACCCCAATTAGCTGTTGTTTCTTACTTTTACAGGCATCCGATAACTTTGTGAGGAGTTTCCCTAGCTCTTTCATCTCTTTTTCTTGCTTTTCCTTGACGTTTTGGTGTTGTTATGCTTCATTCTTGAGCTCTTTGATTTGGCCTTGAAGATTTTCAATGATATTCATTCCGTCTTCAAGGTCGCCTTGGAGCGCATCAATCACCTGTTCAAGTTCTCGAGCTTTAGCACTGCGTCTAAGAGTTGCTGTTCACATTTTCTCAGTCATCAGCTGCATCTGCTTTGCATATTCATTGACTTGGGTGATACCTTCATCCATTGTTTCCCACTCTTTGAATTATGCTTGAGGCTCTTTAGAAGTTCCAACCTCATCTTTGGTTGTTTCTTTTGGTTGTTCTTGATTGGCTTCCTTCTCTTTCTTTAACCCATCTCCTTTTATTTCCCTACCTTCATCTATTTGGTTAGTTGATGAAGAGCTTGGACTAGGAAGCAGCTCATTCCCTTGTTTGGTATTTGGTGAGGATGGTATAGTTGTGTTTCAGTTGGTTTCCCAACGTCTGCTTGCTATGGTTGTTGAGAAATTGACTCTTCTCTGGCTTTTCTTTGAGCTTCAGCTAATGCCTCTTGTATCTTCAAGGCTTCAGCTTCCGTATATATCCTTTCTAGCATGTCCTTAGGATCTTCTTTGATCTTCTTCTCAGGGTTTTTGGTTCTAGGACCCTTGAATTTCCTTGGGATTCCATAGATCTGAAGTCTTTCCTGTAGCTTGTGACTTCTTCATAAGATTCCTTTTCTCTTTCGAATCTCGCCTTTTTTTGTGGAGGTTCTTCCTGAGGGCGGCCACTGCCTTTCTTTTCATCTCTTCCCTTCTTGCCCTTTTTTCTTCATTTTCTGAACTTTCTTCACTATTGTGGACTTCAAGTGAGATTTTTGCTGACTCTTCATTTGAATTATAAATCTATTTCTTCTTTGATCTTTAGCTTGTGGAGAGGAATGAGCTTTCTTTGTGATTATTCATGTGTTTTGATCTGGGGCTAGTGGTAAGTTATCGGCCATCCCAATGGCATGGTATGCAATTTGGGTCAAGAGTTCTGGAGCTCCTAAGTATGTGACTTTTCCTTCATTCTTTGTGCTCTTGAGTGTTGTAAGCACATACTAAGCATGATCTATTGATTGTCTACTTGATGACTTCATACCTATGTGAAGGTAATTGCAATAGCATGATTTGGGGTAGTGTACCTTGGTGGTTTCTTGGCAAGGAAGTGGAAGTGTTGGTGGTATAGGTGAGCGGGATCCTCTACTTGCTTTAGCATAATATCAGAGAAGGTGGTGACATCTGTACTCTTTGTGAATGTTCCAATTGTTTTCCTATCTTTGGCTCTCATTGCATACCTTCAAAGAGCAGCTTTAGTGCTTCAACCACTATGTCTTTGTTGATGACTACCTCGACTTTGTGTCCTTGCTGATATGTATCTAAGCAGATCTATCCCCTTTAATCGTGGACAGTAGTTCGTAAGCCCTTTGGAAGGTTACTCCATATGGTTCTTGATCATAAAATGCTCAAAGTCCCAACCTCCTGTTGGCTTCTTTCGTGGCTGGCTTAGCTTCTACATCATAGACTTCCTTCAATAGCAATTGCAACCCCACCTGACTTCCATCTTCACTTTTGAATTTGCTGGTGAAGACTGTGGTGTTGTGCTCCTCAAGCTGTTCTTTCAACAAGTAGGTTACTTTGGTTGTTTTCACAGAGCTGGTGGGCTCCAACTAATATGGTGGAAACTCCTGTAGCTTTTCTTTTTGGGTCTTTCTCTTCTTTTCTTTCTCATCAGCTTGCATTGCGCCTATTAGGAAAATACACTTTTAAAGTTAGAAAAACCCACAAATTTTACTCTAATGTGCGCTCCTTGCCGCACTGTCGAAGCAAGGGACTTGCCAATACACCGTATGCGAGCCACAAACGGCTCCAAGCACACAACAAGCCTAAACTAGCAAGCTCAAGAAAACAAAGGGTGTGTCACTCACCGCTCTACGCTCGCCTTCGTGGTGGATTCCTCGCCGCGATGAAGAAGAAGCTGCAGACGTGCCGCGCTCAACCGCTTCGCCGCCGTCGTGCCTTCGTAATGCTCGATCGCACACACACTCTCCCTCTCTCTCTCTCTCTCACACACACACACACAAGGAGGTGAAGAAGAAGAAGATGGAGATGGAGCAAGAGCACTCTTCAATTGCACAAATGAGAGAATCAGTAAAAATTAGGTTTAGTTGGCTTTTATAGGAGCTCACCCCATTCACACTTGGGCGCCCATGCTTAACCAACTAATCCCTTGAATGTCCAAGTTAAAGTGCGCCTCTCATCGGCGATCACTCTACCTTTCCCTATTGGTCCGACAAGCCCGGTACCTGACTCTAAATCATACATAATACGCGTCCATCGTAGGTGATGGGTGTCCGTGTGCCATGAGGGTTAACATGCCCCCCTTCCTGATGTAGATTCCGTCCTCGGAAGCTATTGAGTTGAAGCTGGTTCGTCGAGGTGGAAGAGCATTTGAGATGAATGTCCTTAGCCTTCTTCAGTCACTGCAAAATCAAACAACATTGGCACAGTAATGGCATTCTCTTAAAAAGCATATGCAGTTTTAGGTAGAAAAATTGATTGGAAAAAGAATTTCAAACAATTTGTCAGCAATGAACATTAAATTGCAATGTAATCAAATGCATAAACAGATGTAAAGGTAGAAAATTAAACAAGTCTGGGGTCACTAATTTGACGGTCGAAAAGCACTAGAGATCGAATATTAATACCATGGGTAAGCTTCTTAACTTTCTGTGGTCAATTAAGTTGTTTAATCGCGAGAGCCAAGTATTCATGTTCGAGGGCTGACTAGAGGCTATATCTAGAAAACCTTGTAGTTAAGCTACCATAAAAGGAATTTCTCATGAAATCATCGCCTGATTGATTACTTTTTCTTTGACCCCCCAAGGTCTTTTCACAATGATTCAATTATGATGTGTGTGCTTATTTTGTATGCCTTGGGTTTTTTGCTTTTCAAGGAAAAGCGCCCACGCTGGGAACCTCTAGGGCTCTAGTACCATAGGCAATACATGTGAGTGAAGTACCAAATCAAGCTGAGATTTCTCTTCCAGCTTAAAATTTTACATTGTGGCACTTTGATTTTTTGTTTGTTCATTTTCATCATTTTAATTTTGTAACTTTGGGGGGTCATATAACACTGTTACCTTCCCCAGGCTCATCACATTAGTAAACTCCCTTTATAATACTTAAGCTAAAGGTCAATAGGGTTAAGCCCACTAGAAAGCCCTAGTACATTTCATACAATGCTGCCTAAATCGGATTAAGAACCTAAGTAACCATTGCTTATTAGGAAGGCATTCCCCATGGTATTAAGAGAAGATTTCTAATACCTAGCTTGGTCAAACTAGCTTAGTCGGACTGCTTGATTTTTACACCTAGACAAGTGATTATGACAAAACATTACATTGAATTAAATGTTTGATACTAAGCCAATGCGCTGAATAGTATGCCACCAATCACAATCAAAGCAGACAAACATGGATGCAAAAAAGATAAGGGCAATGCTAATGGACAAGAAACACCTGTTTGTGTTGATGGTCGCGCTTGATTTGAAGTGTGAACGAGAGAAAGGTTCCATGAAGGTCCAAATCCTATCCACAGCAACACGCTCCTGTACACACTAGGAAACAAAAGGAATACCTCCAGGAGGCACATTAGTGGGAAAAGAGATCTTTGTTAATCACTCAACTCTAAAACAGAAACACTCCTATCGTACTAATCTTACCTACCCTCCATCACTCAAGTGATGAGGATCAAAGGTGTTTTATGGCATAGGTTTCTGTTTCACTGTACCAAATGTGACATGTGTAGGTCTGAGTCAATGTTTTGACTTTTAATGTGCATACTCGTTTGCTAATTGCTCTTGCTCTTTATTTTTTGTTTTTTGTGAGTATAAAGCTTTATATGTACATTCCCTAAGATTGGAATTGAGAGGTCAGGGAAAAAGGTTGAGAGGGAAACAAATGAATGATGACTGTCAGCAAACACTCCCCCCTTCCTTGGGTAGGTCATACCGTTTGAAATGAGCTTGTCACCCTTTGAAACCAATTGTTCCAGTTGGTAATAGGTGAGGATTTTTGCCAGTAGTTTGCTATTACCCTAGGTGCCTCGTCAAGTTGCAAGGGTGGTAAGGTACTCTCCCAGGATCGAACTTGAAGTGGTTCATTAGGTGATTCTTGAACACTGGGAGGTGTGGATTCTTTGGTAGCTTCATGGAGGTCCACTACTATAGATGGAGGCTGTGTAGAAGCTTTTACCTCTATGGATGTATTACATGAGGAGCTAGAAGCTTCATGGGACTCCCCCCTTCCTGAGCTAGGTGGAACAAATCGTTCTTTCTTTGGTACCCAAACTAGCTCGGGAGCGGGTGTGTAGCATTCTGTGATTTTTTTCTTTCCATGATCATTGATTCGTTTTGGAGCTACAGGATTGGGCTCACTTGGGTCAGGTGATAGGTAAGAGCACAATCTACGTTTGGGCACCCAGATTTGATCATTTCCTTGATAGTAGCCTTGGGCTTCCAATAGTCGTTTAGGGATCCATCGCAACATTTTCTTACTTTTCTTGGAGCGAGTGGTACGTTTCTTACAAGGCTTCTGCTTTTTAGCACTAGCTATGGTCGCTAAAGAAGCTTTAGGGACCCACTTGTATGTTTTCTTCGTTACCTTAGGATGAGTCTTGTCGGAAGCGATATGCATTGCTTGTAGCATATTTAAGGGTATACGCATTTCATCCCCCTCAGGTGTTACCCAGGTCGTCCCCCTATTTCCCCAAGTGTCTATGGTTGATGCTAGGTGGACCCAATCCACATTGTCTGATTCCGTCATACCCGGTAACACATCCATATAAGGAGAATCTTGGCCAATGTCTGTATCCTTCTTACAAGTGTAACAATATTGTAGTGGGGCCGAGTGAACTGTGGTGTCAGAGCGATGATCAATAAGGGTTTTACTCCCTAAGGGGTGTACCTTACCAGTCACCAAATCCACTCTAAGGACAGAGTCTTGGAATTGCAAATAGACATGATTTTTAGACCAATCGTGAACCATTTGTGCTTCCCTCATGAATGGTCGTCCTAAAATCATTTCATATGACATAAGGTGTTTAGAGAAATCCATTACAATGAACGTATGTCGCACCTTGTATCCTAGAACTTTGATCTTAAGATCCTTGAGCATCCCCATAGGTTTGGCTATGGTACCATTTGCCATCTTTACCACAATGTTAGTAACACTGAGGCGGGGTTTTCCCATGGATTCCCAACAATCTTTTGTAACGATGCTAACTCCCGCACCACCATCAAGAATTCCCTTTATAGTTAATCCCTTGGTAGTGATGGGTAGGGTCGCATTAGACTCGTCGCCTTCAAAATACTGCCCTAATTCGTTAATGGGTACCTCAATCACAGACTCGTGTCCATCTAAGTCAAGTGATTGCACATGATTTTCCTCATCAATCATAATCGAGTCAGGCCTATTTGGTTGCGCAAACTGCGGTAATCCCGTTCGTAGCTCTCCGTTAAGGAATGCTCGAAGTGCAAGGAATAACTCAGGATCTCCATACAGCTTTGCTATGATCGTGGTTCGGACCTCAGAAGACATGAAGTCCACTAGTTTGGCAACATTCATTGGCGTTTTGCAGGGTGTAGGTCCTTGACTAGGAACTGGTGAGGATGGAATCTCATATTCCTCAATGGGATCAGGTATTCCTTCGTTAAACATCCTTTCCAACAAGAAGGGTGTATGCTCACTTTCTGATGTCCCGTCCTCACTCCCTTCTTGGATGATACTAGATATGGCTAACGGTCTATGGTTCATGTGGGGTGGATGAACTTGAGTGGGAAACACTGTGTCATGAATTTTGACCTGCATGGGTTCTGGTTCCAGTTTCCTTTGAGTCTCCTCCACTAAATCTCTTAGATGTTTCACCTGCTTAATCTCGTCTACTGGGTTTGGGTACGTCCCAATCTTCTTTTTACGATTTTTCCCTTTTTGCCCCTGCGGTTTATCTTGGGGGTCTTGGATTGGATTTGGAAACACTTGTGGTGTTTTCAGAGGCTCTTTATGATTTTCTCTTATTCGGTTTTCATTTGGTTCCATGTTACGGTTTTCTTTGTCGGTCTTTCCCTTTGTGGTATTGGTTCTAGTCTCCATTGTCTCGACTGAATCTGAATCATCCTCGAGGTCATTCATATACACGGGGTCATCTCCTGTTCCTATGTTTGTTTTGGAACTTGGCTTTGAATTTTCCGTATTCTGCGACTTCTTCCTTCGTGTCTTCTTTTTCTTTGCTTGGATAACTGACGCGGTATCTCTCTCTTCGAGGATATGGCCTGGCCCTTGAAGCATGGACCGTGTAATCGCATAAGCGGGTGCAACGGGTGGTATTGGCGATGTCACACTAGCAATTTCGACCAAATTCAGGGGTGTGATTTTAGGCGCATTTGGGTTATAGGGGCATTGGGCAATCAAGTGATCTATGCCACAACGATTACATGTGAGTATTGGCATTGCAGACGTGCTCCCTTGATTCATTTGCATCTGTGCAGCATTCTTTTGCAGCCTAATAGGGCACTCCGCTACTCGATGTGGTCCCCCACACTCGTAGCATTGAAGAGGTGGCCTCCTAGCCTGGGTGTTGATATTTTGACCTCTGGGTGCGAGAGCAGCAGCTTGATAAACCGGCTTGACTTGTCCCCAACAATCTTCCATGTAGTATATAGGACACTCTTCCAATGTATCAAGTCCGTAGGCAATACTAGTGTCTATTTCCTCCTCACAACCATCTGCATAAGCATTTGATGGCTCGCAACCCACTTGGTTCATAGGGGTGACTCTTGGATGCGGGGGCTGCGGTCCTAGCACAGGAGGTGGTAGCGGTGTAGCTTGTACAACATTTTGAGATCTAGGGACCATGTGTTGCGGTAGTTGCTCAACAGGTGGAGTAGGCATCAATACAGGAGCTCGAGGTGCATCCGTCCAGGCTACAGGTGGTCTATTTGCCATCATACGTTTGATCATTAAACAATCCTTAGCTTGGTGACCATACCTACCACATGCGTTGCAAGTTCCATTAAATTTTACTCTAAACGTAGGGCACTCACTAGTGCTATGTGGACCTAAGCAAATGGAACACCATTGTTGCTCCCTTCTTGGATACATGTGACTATTTTGAGGGGGTCGATTATCCTTAAGAGACTCTTGGATTGCCTTGGTGAGGTCTGTCAAGAATGTCTCAAATACCTTTGGCTCATTGGCAATGGGCTTTGCAGTCATGGGTTCATACTCAATGGCTTGTGAGCTAGTGGATCTCGTGTCAGTAGACACCCTCATGCCTGCTATCATCAAGTTGTCCTCTAGTTGGATTGCATTGGCAGTGACATCTTCCCAGGTTGTGATACCTCTAATCACTAGTCCATTATAGATTCCTTCATTCCTCAACCCTCGAATGAATCGATCAAGCAGTTGGTTATTGTTGAAGCGCTCATTTACAGGGCAGCGAGAGTTTAAGTGCTTTAGACGACTAATGAAGTCCCTTACTGACTCTCCTTCCTTACGTTCGGCCTTCTGTAGCTGAGATGCTACACCCCAAAGCACACCTTCTCGTATGTACTCCTTTAGAAACAACCTTCGAAGGGTAGGGTAGATTGTTTTCTTATCCACCCTTAGGGTCCTATACCAATCTCCAGCCTTCCCACTTAATGTCAAGCTTAAGGCATTGCACTTATGTAGTTCGTTGCGTTCCCCTAAGGAATCACATACTTGTTCAAACACTTCAATGTGTTTCCTAGCATCTTCGTCCCCATTGAATTTTTGCGTGAGTTTGGCAATTTGTACTGCCTTACTTCTAGGCTCTCTATCAGATGCATGATGCATATTTTCCGCAATAGATCGACCTATGGTTTGAGCAAACGCTGCCAAGTCACCTATGTGAGGAGGCAGGGCCGGTGGAGGTACTCTTGGAATCATATGTGGGAGAGGAACGGGTACCGGTCTTGGCATATGTGTAGATGATGCAGGATATGGAACATAACCGGGCATAGGTCCACTCGGATAAGAGCTAGGGAGCGGCACTCGAGGAGCATAAGCAAGTGGTACAATTGGAGGTGTGGGGTCCATGTGTGCATAAGGGGCTAGAGGCACATATGGTCGAGGCCCCATATTAGGTACTACGACACTAGGTAGTGGCACTGCGCTAACCGTAGATGTCATCGGTACATTCTCTGTCAGGCTTATCCCTGGAGTGAGCACTGTGTTTTCCTTGATAGAGGGTTGAGCCAAGTTAGGGAAGCTAAAGTTTTCGCTCGGAGGCTCAGATTGCATAGAGACCCCAGGTGAAATGACGTAAGATGGGTCCATGGAGCTCATTAGAGGAGTCTCCATTTGAGATAGAGTAGGCTGTTGAGCCTTGCTCGTATCCAGAAATCTCATGGGGCCAGTTGAGAGTATATTTACCCCTCGGTTTTGCGTTTCTGATTGAATAATGCCATGGATAACATTACAGATCATTTTCTGTTGATCTTCGATGCTCGTGGCACTAGAGGTGGATTGTACAATCTCTATCCATCCTACATGGTAGGCGTGGCCAAAGTGTAGATCCGTCAACACCTCAGTGTGGAGGTCGTATGTCCAATGATCATTAATGAACAATCCTTCTAGAGTCGACGTGTTAACGGTTTCTTGTGAGGTAGAAGCAATGTTGCTCCCCGTGGTTTTACTTGCCACCAACGGTACTCTAGAGGGAACTTCTGAAGGAGGCAGCTCAATAGGGCCTTCTTGGTAAGAAGTTGGTAGGATATCCACATGGACACTCTTTGGGGGTGTGGGGTCCACGTGCGATGTGAAAGGAGATTCCACTTCCCCACCCCCTTCGCGTGCTTCATCTGCATCAGGTTCCGAGCGAGTAGCTCTACCTAATGTTTCCATGAAACGGCTAAACATACTAGTACTAGGCTGTGGAGCTTCGGGAGGTGCATGGCCTTCTCTCTCAGTGTTTTGGGTAGGGTATGCTTCCATGATTTCTGAGTCGGAGGAGGAATCACTAGCGGCTATTTTAGGGTCTTGGGTGGTGCTACCTTGTGTCCCCGCTGAGGGTCTAGAGCTTATCGTGGATGGGTAATGGGTGTCCGTATGAACAGAGGCACCCTCAATATGATCGTGTTCTAGCACCCGCCCAGAGCGTAAGTGCATGTGCTTTTGATACCCTTAGGTGTCAAAAAGCTGCTCTAGGAGGCCTTGTGACTAGTTTTTAGCGTGTTTTTTGTTTGTTTTTTTTGCTAGATTTTTTAGAGCGTGTCGTGGAATGGGCCGTGTCATAGCTCGAAACAAGCGTATCGGTCAGAGGGTCGTGCCGTGCTTTACAGCCCTCCGTTTGGTCACTCTATGCCCTCGAAATCCCTAAAACTGTCAATTTCCAGTAGGGAACTAGGCCCAAACTAGAAAGTCTAAGGGTGCAAGTGGGAAGAGAAAGGAGGAGAGTGGAGGACTTGTCCCACATGCTCTCATTCTCTCTTGAGGGAGTAGGGTATATATATAAGAGTGAGTCTAGTATATATCATAAGACTGAGGACTGAGGCCTGGGCCTGGGCTTGGGCTTGGGCTTGGGCTTGGGAAAATGATCTCGATCTATCTTTTATACAAACCAACCCGTCCGTTTTAAGAGTCACGTTTTTTATTTTCGAAAAATTTCGCCGCCCACTCACTCGCGTTTTTTATTTCCGAATTTTTTTAAATTTCTTTTTTGTTGATGCAGTTGAAAAAAACGCAAAAATTGCAGAAATTGCAGAAAATGCAAAAAAAACGCAGAAATTGCAGAAAATGCAGCAAAAACGCAGAAATTGCAGAAAATTGCAGAAATTGAAAACGCCGAACTTGAAAATGCAGAAATTGCAGAAATTGAAAAAACACAGACAATAGCAGAAATTGAAACTTGACAGCAATTGCAGAAAACGCAAAAAACAGAAACCTTCCACACACTCCTTCCCTGCCTTTCCTATGATAGAGATTGCACCACAAGGAAGCGTAAAGTGCTAACCGAGCTTAGTGTAGGGCATATCCCCGGCAGCGGCGCCAAAAATGTGCGCTCCTTGCCGCACTGTCGAAGCAAGGGACTTGCCAATACACCGTATGCGAGCCACAAACGGCTCCAAGCACACAACAAGCCTAAACTAGCAAGCTCAAGAAAACAAAGGGTGTGTCACTCACCGCTCTACGCTCGCCTTCGTGGTGGATTCCTCGCCGCGATGAAGAAGAAGCTGCAGACGTGCCGCGCTCAACCGCTTCGCCGCCGTCGTGCCTTCGTAATGCTCGATCGCACACACACTCTCCCTCTCTCTCTCTCTCACACACACACACACAAGGAGGTGAAGAAGAAGAAGATGGAGATGGAGCAAGAGCACTCTTCAATTGCACAAATGAGAGAATCAGTAAAAATTAGGTTTAGTTGGCTTTTATAGGAGCTCACCCCATTCACACTTGGGCGCCCATGCTTAACCAACTAATCCCTTGAATGTCCAAGTTAAAGTGCGCCTCTCATCGGCGATCACTCTACCTTTCCCTATTGGTCCGACAAGCCCGGTACCTGACTCTAAATCATACATAATACGCGTCCATCGTAGGTGATGGGTGTCCGTGTGCCATGAGGGTTAACATCTAACATGCCCTTTGTCTGAATTGCTGGCAAATGATGTCCGTTTTACTTTCAAACCAATTTGGGAGCATGCATAGATGCATAAAAACATGTATAGATCAAAATCATTCACTCCCAGGCCAAAATTGCAAGAAAAGTAAATAATCGTGATTATTTACAACAAGGGATTTTTTTCATATTTTTGCACTTTTGACTTCATCGGCTTGAAGAACCTGTGATTTAGATACTCCGAGTGAAGTGTGAGCACATTTGAGTGTACATGGTGGAAATGATGCCATATTTAATCTTCAGATTGTGAAACAATAGATATGAATGAATTTTGGGTTTTTGAGATCCAAATGTGATCAAACTTGATTGGTGGCTTGTCACATCATCTACTTTGGTCCCATGAGGTCAAATATGAGATTTGGGCTTATTTAAACAAAAATATAAATAATCACGATTATTTACATTTTCATCAATTTGAGCATTTTTTCTTTCAAATTGATTGTAGACATGCTATAGACCCTTTGTGTGAGATATGGGAGGTTTTGGATCAGAAAATGTGACAAATAACTCAAAATTTGGACTGGAGAGCTTTTGAAAACAAGTAATTTGGAATGAGCCCAAAATACTCAAAATTCTCAGTCAAAATTACATCTTTATTACATCTAAAACAAGTCCTAAAATGAGTTTGGTGAGATTTCATCATGTCAGCATCACTTTGTGCTCTTGTCGACTCTCAAATCACCAATTTTTGTTACCACTTGGTGTGTAGTGATGTTTGGTCACTGTTGAAGCCATGGACTTGTCCGCTACTTAGTCCTGATGTTGCTCATCCAATTTGGGCTCATTCGGAGTCAGTTTGACTCCATATGTCAAAATTGACGCTTTATAGTCTGTGAGTTGTTTCCTGCTACTATCAGAGGGCTTTCCTTGACTATTTTCTTGAAACCATCTAGGTACATTGTTTATAGACATTGTTTATAGACATTGTCTATATGCTGCTCATGGAGTCAGAATTCAATTCTGGCATGTGACAAAAACCTAGATTATTTAGTTGGGGACCCCCTTGACCCCTGCCAAATGGTCATCTAATGATATGGAAGTGTTCTACTATCTAGGGTCATGCTACAATTCAAATCTTGTCCAATTTAGTTGAGCTGACACGCTGCTATGGTTGTTTTTGTGTTCTAGGAGTCTGTACACAGTTGGGACTCTAGGGTTTTTCTCGAGACCTATACCTGCTACCCGACTGCATAGAAATGTTATTTGATGAGTTTAGAACTTACCCCTCATGTCTCATGTGAAATGGCACTGAAAATGGGTGACTGTGGACTCCGAAAATTACACGCGAAAAAGGCTGAGAGCTTTCTCCTCCAAGAGTGACTAGTAGAAATGAGGTGATTTTGGGCTACCTAAGATATCTATACTCGGACTTCCCAAACTACTTTCCCCCAGATTCCCTTGTTAGTCCTAATAGGCCACAAAATCTACGGTAGACTCAAAAACTTTCTCAATTAGAATTTGTTAGCTCATTCTGCAAGAATTTGCAAAAACAGGCCCTGACAGCCTAATTTAGGCCTCCCGCTTTCATTTTTCTTTTTGATAAAAAAACTTTGTGCCTGTCCATCTTGTCCTCCAGATCATCAATGTATTTTCAGTTCCTCCATCTGAGCTCATTTTCTATTTATTATTAATTATTGACCTGCTTATTAAAAAAATAAATAAAAATTAGTTTCAATCGTGTCTATGCATAGCTGTGGTTGGATCTACCATGCTTTGAAGGTCAATGCAATTCAAATCAGTATGTGGTGCAAGAGTTGGGTCTTGAGTAGTTAACTCAAGGGTTTTTGTGGTCGAGGTATCTTGTTGATGTTTTCTAAATAGAAGATTTTGTAATTTATGTGCTCTTTACCTAATTGTCAAACCTTATGGATGCTTTGGCACACTGATTTCCTGAGCTGTAGGTAACAATGATGGTGGTTGTTGAGATTTAACTCTCCATTGGTATTTTGGTTTTCAGTTGATGAACTGTTGTGGTGGAGTTTTTTGAGATTTAACTTTCACTGATTCATCAGGTTTACAGTTTGTGGAGAAGATAAATGCTCCTTTTGTTTCCAAACTCATCTTTGTTAGTTTCTCTTCTACGAGATTTTTTTCTCTTAGTTGTTATATGTGAACTTCTTTCAGTATGGTAGATGACTTTTAAGATGAGGTTCAAGACATGGAAGAAGCAATCAATCAATATTATGCAGACATTGCAGAAGTAGAGGATTGAGTTACACGTCAACGTCAAGAAAGAGGATAGAGTGAAGCATCACAGCTTCAAGATGCATGGGATGCCATGGGCGAAGTCTAGGTATTCAAGACACGGATAGGGCACCCGAGGCTAGTGTCCTCTGAGGGAGAAAAAGCAGCAACTTGGGGAGAGGGCAAGGGGCATGCGAGCAGTGGTAGCAACCGAGGCAAGGGGTAGGGGAGCACATGTAGCAACACAGAATGATGAGGCAATAATCATCACCCCTTTCTATAAATTTTGAATAAAAAAGTACAATGTATAAAGCCTTGAGACAATAGAAATTTTGTGATTTTGAGACAATGTATGAACGTCAAAAAATATCTTTGTATTAGTCATTTTGGGGTGTACATCTTGGGTGAACTCATTGTGTGCACATGGTTTGTGACCTAGCCTCAGATTGAAGCAATCAAGTGAAGTGTATTTGAGAGGGACTCCTTGCACAATGTTGTTCTCTCCTTACGTCTTGGAAACCGAGGAAATCAAAGTGATAGTATCTATAAATTTAAGGCATTGAAAACAATTGAAAATTTTCCATTTAGTTGGTACCTTTCTATTGTTGAGACTGAATGCATACACTTGTGGCAGTAGTGGCATGTCTTCATATGTAAGATCTACCCTAAGCGGTGCAAGAGTTGTACTTGACATTGTGTCCATCACAGTAAGTAGGCTCTCTCAAAAGTAGATCTCCATTGCTAAAGGTTTGTTCTCAGAGTTAGACTCTATATATTGGTTGAGTGGAATAAGCTGCCCACTAAGGAAGATGATATCTAAAATAATAAAACAATATTGTGAAATTTTGAGATCTTATAATGTACTTGCAAATTATAGACTTCTCTTGCAAAATACAGTTTTTGCCCTCTTACTGTTTCCTATGCCAATTATCATCTAAAAAGTCCAAACTGAGCTCTCAGAGTTGAAAATGAACATTATTGTGGTCATTCTTATTTTCTCATCGAAGAAGAAATCTACAAACACTTCAATAGACTAATAATATTTGTAGCAATTGAATACTTGAGGGACTTGTTTATATCCTGAAACAACCTATTCTTGAAGCTTTCACTAGTTTGGGACGTTGGCATAAAATAATATTCCATTATCTGCAAGCTCCTTGTGTGATCTTCATCAGTACATTTGCTCACCAATAAATGCATGGAAAGCGTCACAAATCCCAACTACGCTCTCAACTGGTTGCTAGTCCGTCATGTTCAACGAATAAATATTTGCACCATATCAAACATAATATCAACTGTAAGCATTCGAAAATAAACATGCATAGAATGAGATATATGCTCAAAATACCATACAGTTCGGTCGATGCCGTGGGGAAAACTAGGAGGAGTTGTTTGCAACCTTAAGTCTGTGTGTTGGAAAGAATGTTGTATGAGGAGCTCTTTCACCTGCTTGCTTTGTGCACACACATTTAACTGTTTAACTTGACCCTTGAAAGCCTCCACAAAATCATTGTGTTGCCTCCTCTTCCTCCTCCTCGTCTGCAATAGTATCCAACTCCCGATAGTTATTCTAGATGGTATCCCCATGACTTATCATTGGTAGTATAACTATTAAAAATGGTAACATAGTCAATTGTAGTGGTGGGCCTTTGAGAGGTAGTCATGGTGTGCACTAGAACAGACAGTAGAGCTAACGAAAATATGAAAAAGGGAAGACAATTTTGAGAGGGAAGTAAGGTTACTCAAAGTTACATTTGGATGGGAGCATAGATACTGGATGGAGCCTTCAATGAAGTTTTGAAACTCATTAGTACATAGTTAGTACGGTTTATGACATTTATGCTTTGAAAGTGTGGCATTGTATAATCTGAATAACAATTTTTTGTTTTTCCTTATTTTCTCAACGAGTTTCACTCTAAAATGCCGATTTTCAACGTAACGTTAGCCTCTTACTCATTATTCGAGCGCCACTCTCTCTCTAGAACTAAAAGGCCCAAAAGTAAGTCCAAATTTCTCCTAATGGTATGCTTGTAATTGAGATTGGTGATATTGGGTTGTTTATCTCTCTCAGGTATGTGTTTCTTCCTTGGCTAATTATAGGTGCATGCTTGCATGGGCCTCACTGGGGGATGTATTTCCTTTGTCTCCATGTGTCTTATGAGGGATCTTCTTGAGGCTATGGCCATGCAAGTATCCATACTTGATCCTCTAGTGACACAATGCCTATTCAACAAGTAGAAAAATCTTTCGAGTTTTTTTTTTACGAGTTTGACATGCTGACATGCAATTTCATAATATACCCCTATGTAGAAGAGTAAGTCTAACTCCTTTTTTTTTTTTTGTATATTGTGGTATTCCTAGCTAATTGTTATTTTTCTTGTAGAGGCCATTGGAGTCTTATTATCATCAATCTTTTGGATAGAGAAATTATTGTTGAAATGGTTGACCAACACACACCAAATCCAAGCGGTCAACGGAGGCGTATTAATTAATTAATTAATTACTATTGTAGCTCACTGATTATGGGAAGTCCTTTTAATGTTGTAAATATCGAGAAAACCCTTGTAATGATGAAAGTGGATGGGGAGTCAAATTCACTCAATAATTGTAATTAGTTTCTCTCTTAGCTAAAATACCTAACTTAGGGTTGAGGTATATGAGCCAAAACCCTGTAACCTTGAGATACACTTTCTTTAAATCAATCTTGGGCTCAACTATGTTATGTACGGTGTGCCGTGCGCAAGTGGGTCTTCCTTCTCTCTCTACGCATGTTATAAGAGCGACATTGGTGAGGTGACTCCATCAACACGTTAGCTACGGCAAGAGCTACATGTGAGGTCCCCACCCCACCGTATCAACGGCGGATCTGATGGTGAACCTAGTGGCCACTAGATCTAATGCGGAAGCAAACAAAATGGTTCGGGGTTCGACTAGTGGACGATCTCTCATCACAAAGTGAGTCGAGTTCGAGCCTACTAGCAGGGAGATCTAGCTCCACCTCGCAGGGGAAGCATACTTGAACTATCTAACGATCCTAAGACCCACCTTCCAAGAGGAGAGAAGCCTCGAGTGCCTTTTTCCCCATGTTTCAAAGGCACGTACTCTCGAGATTTCCCCACTCTAGGGGCAATGAGCATTACTAATATCGAGTAAGCACTATGGGGACAGAGAGTTCCCGACCAATCGGGACCACCCATCTCGTAGGCATTGGCAACCCGAGCCAAGCCCCCACTTTCCACCCCCACACTCACACTTCCTTGTGTGACCTATTTACTACCACAAAGGTTGTTCAACATAGATATTCCTTGTTTAGTTCCGAATCACATTGTTCATTAAGACAGCCCTTCAACCAGTATTGCAAACAACACCAAGACAGAATTCTAGTAAAAATTCTACGCAAACTTATTCATAGAAATTCCAATGTTCTGGAGGTACAACATCCCTCCTCCAGCGAGAGTTCACTCCTCCCATTGTCGCCTAGCTGCCCATACAACTAGGTATGTCCACCGCATAAAAAGCACGTCATGGACACTCCCACCGCATAGAAAGCAAGTCGTGGGTGTCCACCGCTTTAAAAAGAAAGTCGTGGATTCAAGAGCCCTTAACGAGGAACTCTGTCCCCTGTGATCAGTAGGGGGGTCATGACTGATTCAACATTGGAAGTAAAATGAACATGTCGAGTTAAATTTTCCCTAGCAGACATTAATTCCTCTTGCAAACAACATACCCATCAATCATTTCCTTCCTACTTTTAGAACTTAATGTACAATGAATTTAATGCCGAGGTTTCCGTCAGATTTCTCCAACATGTTTGGGAATATGTTCATTCCTAACTAGCGTATGCAATGTTAATTTAAACGACTTAAATGAAAACATGACCTACCTCTTCCATCTCTTCATCGATGGCCCCTGAGATGGCCGGTATTTGTTCCTCCATGGGAGCTTTCCCCTTTCCGTTGACATTGCTGGTTCCCGCCTCGCGATCATGGGCACCACCGAAGCGTGTTCTCTTAACCGGAGCTATTTGTCTCACTACTTTAATTAATTAACTTGGAGAAAGAGCTAAGGTTTGCAAGCGTCATAAAAATCCAATAGATAGATTAGCCACATTAATTAATCCCTCCTATATGAGAGGTCTAGGGCTTTTGTATAGCAATCATTAAGGATGACACATAATCCTATGGGAACCGGCTCTAAATGATAATTACTCGGTTTACATGATTAAGAATAATAGGATTTCACTAATGGAATTACCAGAGAGATGAATTAAGTATGATTAATCTCTTTCCTAGCAACTAGATGATGCAGATTTATCAAATGCATATGTGTGAGGAAAGTCAACTCATAGAGACTTAATGACAGATTAATTTTTCCTTAATTACACCTTAATGCATCAAGGAAATGAAATTAATTTAGTTACAATATTAATGAGTGACAAAAGGAATGATTCTCTTCAATCTACACAATTACTAGCTTCCCGATTAATTAATATGTTACCTAGAGAGAGAAAATTCCAATAATTATGCACTAATCATTAATCAAGAGTGATGAATGGCTGATAATTCAGCTATGAAATGATGATTACATAATAAAATATGGTTAAAGAGAATTTAGAGAGTAACTATAGAGAATTACGACTAGGAATAAGCATAATAGACGAGGAATTTAGATGGTAGAGAAAAGAATTTACAGATGGCATTAATTTAACTGTGGTTACCGGGATTAAGGGCTAATAATCTTTTCAATTTTCTGATCTGATCGAGCTTCTTGAGATGAGAATTCGGTAGCACCTTCCTCCTTGCTTCTCCTTCAAAAAGTGTGTGAACCGGCAGCACCTTCCCGGGGTGTGTAGGTGTGTGTGTATGCACTGTGTGTGTGTGTGTGTGTGTGTGTGTGTGTAGGTCTTTAAATAGGCTCCTACAGGCTGAAAATCGATTTGTGCTGCTATAAGCATCTGAGTGAGCACTCAGTCCTTGCATGGTAAGTCTAGTTCCCTACTCACCAAGTGTCAGGTTGGCTAGTTTAACTGACTCTGAGACTTAGTTACTGGCTTGGCAGCTTTCCTAGGACTCCCACAAGGCAAGAGGGCGCCCCCTAGCTGCTAAAGCTGGTATGGAGTGGGCTGGAATCTGTTCCCACACAGCCTCGGGCCCCTGGTACCTCCCCGGACAATTTTTAGGAAATTTGGTTCTAGGCTAAAACGGGTCATACGAGTCGGATTTTGATGCCGAAGATTGCTATACAAAGCTCTAACTAAGACGTACTGGCCCGAGTACCTGCCATATTTAGTAGCCCCCGGGGTCCGAAAATGCATTTTTTTCAAATTTGGGGTACGGGTGCAGTTTTTCGAGACGGTCAAAACTGGACGGCCGGGTGACCAAAAACTTACTATTTTTAGAAATTTTTTCACAAAAATTATTTTAATTCACATTTTGAAGATTTATAACATTCTTAACATCATGGCACTGACAGAATTTGGAAAACTGCTAAAAATAGTAACTTATTCCATTATATTCATTACATGGTACAAGGGTGCTCTTTTTGATCGGGGTCAGAGACCTTACAACCTCCCCAACGTGAAAAATTTGAGATGTCCTCATCTCAAGAATGTGTTTGGGTAGTCTTTTATGAGCGTTGGTTCGTCCTCCCAAGTCGCATCTTCTTCAGGGTAATCCTTCCACTTTACTAGATGCTCTGTGATAGTTCTGTTGCGTAACTTCCTTTCCCTTGTTTCAAGTACATAGTCAGGTTGGAGTTCGAGAACTCCTTGTGCTGGCATGACTATCTGATCTGAGTCCAAAAATTGATCAGGGTTAGGAATATAGGGTTTGAGTAAGCTGACATGGAACACATCATGAACCTTCAAGTTTGCAGGTAACTTTAGCTTGTAGGCTTGGTCACTCACAACCTTAACGATCTCGAATGGTCCACAGTACCTTGGGCTTAGCTTCTTATATTTTCCTAGTGATAGGTTGCTTTTCTTTGGTCGGACTCGCATAAAAACTTTATCCCCTTCCTTGAAAGTCCTTTCTGAACGGTTCTTATTTGCATAGTGCTTTTGTCTATCCTGAGCGGCCTGAATATCCTGGCGAATAGCTCTAGTCTGTGCTTCCATATCTTCGAAAATCTTTCTAGAGGCTTCTACCCTGATGGTTGGATCTGAGAAGTTCAGTGGTGCTAAGCAGTCCTGTCCATAAAGAGCTTTGAAAGGTGACATTCCAATGCTTCTGTGTTCGGAAGAATTATAAGCATACTCCACCAAAGGTAGATATTGTAACCACTTCTTTGGCTCTTGTGAACAATAGGCTCTGAGAATGTCCTCGATGACTTGATTAACTCTTTCAGTTTTCCCATCTGTCTGCGGATGATACGCTGTACTGCAGGCTAATTGTGAAAGAAGTCCAAAATTTTGATGTAAACTTGGCATCTCTATCACTGACGATATGCTTCGGCAGACCATGTAACCTAAAAATCTCCTTGATGAATACCCGACTAACATCTGAAGCAGTAAAGGTTTTCTTTACAGGTATTAGGTGAGCCACTTTTGTGAGCATATCAATAACCACAAAAACAGAATCATAACGTCCTGTAGAAGGTAATCCCGTAACAAAATCCATACTGATGTATTCCCATTTCATCTGGGGTATGTCAAGAGGTTGAAGTTGCCTTGGTAACTTGATTCTTTCGGCCTTTATCCGCTGACAAGAAAGACATTGCCTCACATAGCGAAGTATGTCCCCTTTCATTCTAGACCAAAAATAACTCCTTCTGACAGCATGAAGAGTCTTAGCATAGCCTGGATGTCCGGATGTAGGGCTATCGTGTGCTTCATACAAAATGGCCTTCTTTAAGGCTGGATCTCTGGGTACACAGAGTCTATGTCTGTAGTAAAGACATCCTCCCATAAGAGAGTAATCTTTAGCTTCAGGCATCATATTCTGTTGGACTAGTGATACTATACGTTGGTACTCTGGATCTACCAAGGATGCTTCTTTGATTCTATCCCAGATAGGGTTATTTGGAATAGAGATAGCTCCGAGAAAGGATTTTCGGCTAAGACCATCTGCAATTGCATTTTCCTTCCTTGCTCTATACTTTATGTCAAGGTCATATTCCTGTAATAGCTCTATCCATCGTCATTGCCGCATATTGAGAATAGGTTGAGTAAAAATCCATTTTAAGCTCTTGTGGTCTGTAACCAGCTGAAACTTGCGTCCGAGAAGATAATGTCTCCATAACTTCAGCGCATGAATAACTGCTAAAAGTTCCAAATCATGAGTAGGATAATTCTTCCATGATCTCTCAGCTTTCGCGAAGTATACGCCACTGGTCTTCCTTCTTGAGTAAGAACTCCGCCTAGAGCAAATTTGCTAGCATCGGTTGCTACTTCAAATTCCTTACTGAAATCTGGAAGCTTTAAAATAGGAGCTGAGACCAAGAATTCTTTTAGCTCAGGAAAGCTAGACTCGTGCTCGGTCTTCCATTCGATCCTCATCCCCTTCTTTAGGAGTTCCGTCAAAGGTGTAGTAATACGTGCATAATCCTTGACAAAAATCCTGTACCATCCCGTTATCCCAAGAAATCCTCTTACTTCGCTGACAGTGGATGGTTGAGTCCAATCAACGATATCCTTGACTTTGTCTGGGTCTACTGAGATCCCTTAACCGATATGACAAATCCAAGATAGTTGACCTTTGGTGAGCAAAAAGTGCACTTGCTCTCTTCAGCGTAAAGTTGGTGTTCCCGAAGAAGATCAAGTACTTTGCGAACGTGTCCTTCGTGATCTGCCTCGTTCTTAGAATAGATCAGAATGTCATCAAAGAAAACTAAGACAAAATCATCCAGGTAAGGTCTGAAAATATCCTGCATAAGTCGATTGAAGCTTGCAGGATCATTTGTTAGACCAAAAGACATTACTGTGAATTCGTAGTGCCCATACCTAGTATTGAAAGCCGTCTTTGGAATATCTGATTCCTTGATCCTGATTTGGTAATATCCTGAACTTAGATCTATCTTTGTAAATATTTTGGCACCGTGGAGTCTGTCCAAAAGTTCGTTAATCCTTGGAATTGGATACTTGTTCTTGATAGTTATTTGGTTCAGTCCACGGTAATCTATGCATAGCCTTAAGGTTCCATCCTTCTTCTTCTGAAAAAGAACTGGAGCACCCCAAGGAGAAGTACTGGGTCGAATGAATCCTTGCTCAATGAGTTGCCTAAGTTGTTCCTTGAGTTCGAAGGCCTCCGGAAGGGACATTTTATAAGGTCTTTTTGAGATAGGTTCACATCCAGGGATAGTCTCAATCTCATGATCTACTTCTCTATGTGGTGGAAGATTCGTAAGGTCTTCTGGGAATACATCATCATACTCCCTTAACCAGTTTGGTCGAAGTGAGGTATCTGATTGGTCCACCTTGTTGAGTTTAACCGCATAAATTTGCTGACCCTTCCTTAGTCCCTTCAAAAGTCTGCTGGCCTTAACTAGAGTAGCCTTAGGTCTCCCATTTTCCCCTTGGATTAAGGCTTCATTACCCAAGTTATCTGTAAAGGTAAAATTCCCTTGTGCACAATGTATGTGGGCCCTATTTTGCTTTAGCCAGTCCATCCCTAGTATCCCATCGAAGAATCCTAAGGGTAAGGTTTGAAATTGGGCAAAAGTTGGGTGTCCCCCTAAATCAAAGTCAATTTTTCCTGCAGAGTGTTGAGATACTACCTCCTTGCCGTTTGCTAACTCTACAACTATCTTGCTTGTTGGATACTTATCTAGCTTTAGCTTTCTCATGCATCTGGGTGAAAGAAATGAAAGAGTACTACCACAATCTATAAGGAAGTTAACTTGTTCACCTCTGAGAGATCCTGGCGTAAGAATGACTGCGTATTGCTCGCAACCATTGGGATTGCCAATTGCAGCATGTAGGGTTGCTCTCTCCACTGCTTCGTCGCCCACAGTTGGTTGTAGCACTGCGGCATTTACTCTGGCAGTAGCTCCACGCCCTCGCCCTCTGTTCATCCTTCCTTGTCCTCCTCTTCCATTAGCGTGGCCACGCCCACAGTTATTCAAGGGTATGGCATTGGCGTTGGTTGCCTGAATGTTCCTGGGGAAATTGGATCTGTAATGTCCATGCTCGCCGCAACCATAGCATCGAACATCAGGGAACTCCATGGTTGTGGTGGTAGCCACAATAGGGCACTGGTTATACGCTTGGTTGGCTGGTCTGTTATCCCAAGCAGTCGTCCTTGCCCTCTTTGCCCAATGATTCCTCCTGTTCTGATTAGCCTTTTGTACTTCGAGAGCTAGAGGTTTGGCCCTCAACAAGGCATCCTGTAGTGTTGACGGCCTGAGAGCTTCCAACCGAGTATTCAGGGGATCGATTAGTCCTTGGCAGAACCTTGCCACGTGTTGTTCCAAGGTCATCTTAGGAGCATATCTCCGAAGAGTGACAAACTTTGCATAATATTCTTCGACAGATGAATTCAGCTACCGAAGTGAAAAGAATTCATTCATCCTCAAGGTTCTATAGGCAGGCGGTAAATAACGCCCCATTATCGCAGCTTTAATGTCTTCCCAGGACTGGGAATATCCCTTAATATCCATGTCCCTGCAATGTTGCTTCCACCATATCTTGGCATCGCCAGTCAAGCGGAACATTGCAAGCATGGTCTGATTTACATGTTGGGTCCCCGCAGCCTCAAAGTAATCGTCCATGGATTCCATCCATACTTCCGCATCTCTCTCCACATTTTCCCCCTCGCCCTTAAAGATCGGAGGTTGGGTTTGCTTAAGGAGGAGCTTCTTCTCTTGCGCTGCCAAGTACAGAGCAACAGGCGGTACCTACATGGATTATACAAATTCTTGATACATTACTTGGATTTCAAAATAGACACGAGACTTTAAATAAAATTCAAGATTCTACTTTGTCAAGAGACAGAGATTCAGAGACAAAAAGCACTTTATTGATGAAAATTTATTACAATTGAAACCCCTCAAGGTTTAGGATAATTGATGATCAACTTATTACATGGCTTTATGGATTGCGTATAACATACGCCTAGGAGATGGTATTGACATGATGCACTACTTCATTTGTGTAATAGTTTCTATACTCATTCTTGAGCGGATAATAAACTAAGATATCAAGCCGGAGTTCCGCTTTCAGTAATCCAAAGGTTTTGACTCGGTTTTTTGGGATCACATTGGTGACCTTCTCCAAGAGCTAGTCGTTGATGGTTTGATTGGAGTTGTCTGAAACAGTTTGGTCCAATCGTGTAGGCACCAAGTAGAATATCTCTATTACCCTCAACTCTTCTCCCCAACGTATCTTCTTCAAGTCGGTAGCCAGGAATCCTAGCTTCGGAGCGTTGATGTAGTAAAACCCTCTTGGAAATGTCCAATCAAGTTTCCATCCTCTATCAATGCGAGTGGAGTGTGGCGTATAAGCCTTCAACAGTATCTCCATGACATCTCGCCTGAACTGGTAAACTGGGGATCTTCGAGCTTGCTTATAAATAAGCTCAAACACTTGGAACTTTTGATATTCGAGCATGGGGTCTTCCTGCAACACCAATGCAAGGAATTTAGATCAACTACCTATATACTTTCAGTTCCGTATTTAAATATTCAAAAAGTACGACTTTATTTCCCAGCCTAACCTAGGCTCTGATACTAGGTGTGAGGTCCCCACCCCACCGTATCAACGGCGGATCTGATGGTGAACCTAGTGGCCACTAGATCTATTGCAGAAGCAAACAAAATGGTTCGGGGTTCGACTAGCGGACGATCTCTCATCACAAAGTGAGTCGAGTTCGAGCCTACTAGCAGAGAGATCTAGCTCCACCTCGCAGGGGAAGCGTACTTGAACTATCTAACGATCCTAAGACCCACATTCCAAGAGGAGAGAAGCCTCGAGTGCCTTTTTCCCCATGTTTCAGAGGCACGTACTCTCGAGATTTCCCCACTCTAGGGGCAATGAGCATTACTAATATCGAGTAAGCACTATGGGGACGAAGAGTTCCCGACCAATCGGGACCACCCATCTCGTAGGCATTGGCAACCCGAGCCAAGCCCCCACTTTCCACCCCCACACTCACACTTCCTTGTGTGACCTAATTACTACCACAAAGGTTGTTCAACATAGATATTCCTTGTTTAGTTCCGAATCACATTGTTCGTTAAGACAACCCTTCAACCAGTATTGCAAACAACACCAAGACAGAATTCTAGTAAAAATTCTACTCAAACTTATTCATAGAAATTCCAATGTTCTGGAGGTACAACATCCCCCCTCCAGCGAGAGTTCACTCCTCCCGTTGTCGCCTAGCTGCCCATACAACTAGGTATGTCCACCGCGTAAAAATCACGTCATGGACACTCCCACCGCATAGAAAGAAAGTCGTGGGTGTCCACCGCTTTAAAAAGCAAGTCGTGGATTCAAGAGCCCTTAACGAGGAACTCTGTCCCCTGTGATCAGTAGGGGGGTCAGGACTGATTCAACATTGGAAGTAAAATGAACATGTCGAGTTAAATTTTCCCTAGCAGACATTCTTTCCTCTTGCAAACAACATACCCATCAATCATTTCCTTCCTACTTTTAGAACTTAATGTACAATGAATTTAATGCCGAGGTTTCCGTCGGATTTCTCCAACATGTTTGGGAATATGTTCATTCCTAACTTATGCAATGTTAATTTAAATGACTTAAATGAAAATATGACCTACCTCTTCCATCTCTTCATCGATGGCCCGTGAGATGGCCGGTATTTGTTCCTCCATGGGAGCTTTCCCCTTTCCGTTGACATTGCTGGTTCCCGCCTCACGGTCATGGGCACCACCAAAGCGTGTTCTCTTAACCGGAGCCATTTTTCTCACTACTTTAATTAATTAACTTGGAGAAAGAGCTAAGGTTTGCAAGCGTCATAACAATCCAATAGATAGATTAGCGACATTAATTAATCCCTCCTATATGAGAGGTCTAGGGTTTTTGTATAACAATCATTAAGGATAACACATAATCCTATGGGAACCGTCTCTAAATGGTAGGTGAGACTAAACCAGAGCCAAACAATTTTGAACTCTTATAATGAAGCAACCAATAGTGATCACCCTAGGAAGGGGGGAGCTGTAAATCCATGAAGCTCAGCTTATACATACCAAGAAATACTACACCGGTTACAAGCCCTAGAGCCTCTAGTCAATAGACTCCAGCAAAAACCATTGAAATATCATATGGTTGTGGGAATTTTCCAATTGACCCATATTCTGTGAGAATTTGCAGACAAATGCTTATATGAAGATCATCAGAGACAAAAGTTTTAGCTGATCTCCACAAGTCAAAGTAAAAAACCGACAAATCCAATAGTGTTCAAATAGTTACATGTGACCAAGCTCACTTATGCATATCAAGATGCACATGGTAACAAATACCAACAAGTTCATGATCTTGTACAAACCCCTATGGATGGTACGACTAAAGTCAAAGACTATCTGAAGATGATGCAAAGCCTCAAATTTCCATAATAGGTGACAAAAAAGTCAAAATCAATGAAAGCTAAAGTCCAGAAAGCTACACAAAGGTCACCACTAAAATCTGCTTCGAAGAGACAGATTCTGCCAGAAAGTACAGTGGATCTATTAAGATCAAAGGTTACCCAGATGCAGGTAGACAATGCTCATCAATTGCAGACAAAAGTACAATATTATAGACAATGGATCCAACATCGATTGAAGCAGGTGGTCAAAGCAAAGAAAATGCAGATAAAATTCAACCAAAGGACACTGCCACAACAAAAGCAGTCAATTCAGACACAAATCTTGAGATGATCAAGTGCAACATTGTTGGTGAAAACGAAGAAAAACTATTAAGAGAAGTAAAGCTAGATTTTCAGTCAGACAAGAACCTCATGTCTTTTTGCACTTGGAAAAGATGCGGCCAATTACAGCTGGAAGATGCTCCTAAATTTTTGAGCATATCAAGAAACAAACAAGCAGAATGCTGGGGAGTCATCTCCCCCACCATTGAAGTAAGTTCACAGATTATCATAGCTCAATTCTACGTAATGACAGTAAAAGATATGCCAGACGAAATCATAATGGGAATGCCAACGTCCCAAAAGATGTTAGAAATACAGAATGAAAACAAGATACAATCATCAAAGATAGCAAAGTATGAAGAACAAGACTGGTCACCCGCGGACAATAGCACAAGGTCCTCAAGCATAGTTAAAATGGAGACTTATATCAAAGTAGATCTTGTTGAAGATGATTCATCTCCATCCATCAGAACTTTAGAAGATCTTAAAGAAAATTAGGCAATAGGAAGTGCACATCAAACAGAGCAAAGAGAAACCACAAAAGCTATTGAGCAGAGAATGCCCCAAAAACTAGAAGTAAAGAAGAACAAAGTTGCAGACAACCAAGAAGCAATAGGAAGTCCAAAGATCAATCACTCATTGCCAGTCGAATCAGTCGATGCAAGTCAGATTGGAAATCAGCGTCTCAAGTCACCCTCCATAGAGATACAATTAGATCAAGATGAGACCATGGCAAAAGTAGCACAAAAATCTTCAATAGAACCAGCAATGAGAATAGCTATAATTCTTAGCAGTACAAAAGGAGCAAGTATCAGATGCAATGCTCTATTGGATAACAAAGGAAATTGCAATATGGTTGCAACAAACAACATTCAGAGAATCCTAGGGATTACTCAAGGCAAGCCAGATAATAGAGAAATCATGGGTAAGGCTACAAGTCAAGAAGAATTGATTGCTACCCTTAGCATTGAAAATCATGAAGAGCAGGTAAAGTTTCAGGTAAAGTCTTCAAAGGAAATGCTTGCAGATGTCATCCTTGGACATTAGTGGTTAGATCAACACAAGGCCTACAAAGAAGATACAATGCTAATACTCTCTTCTCCAAGAAGTAGCCAACAACAATTACAGGTACCTTTAATGTTATATTCAGAGTTGTAGAACTCACAAGAATCAAAGAAAAATATTGCAGACAAAGGTAAACCTAAAGTGGACCCTCCACCGATTAGCAAAGAAGGTGTGACATCATATGCACGTCAAAGAACCCTCATCGATCAGCTTCTTCAAGCAAGTCAGGCTTTCAAAACTTCAAGTCAATTGCTGACATCACTGAAACCTCTAAGGAGACACCCAAAAAAGAAAAGATATATCAACCAAAGTACTCAAGAAAGCAAAAAAAAGTCAAGAAAGTGTTTTTTCCGAGCAATTTAGTCAAAGTCAATGATCCGGTTTAAATTAAGAATGGGAAATCAACACAGAAAGACAAACACATGGGATGGATAGCATCACACTGGAGCTTAAAAGAACAGGAGTACTATAGAGGTAACATATAGATATGGGTACCAAAACCACAGGTTAGAGTATATGAAGTAACTTCAAGTGCCTCCCAAGAAAGAAGGCCCACAAGGTATACACCTCGACAATATCCTAGGATACCTAAGAAGCAGGTATATAACATAACAACATCAAAAGATGTTGAAGTCTACTACAACTCTCAAGAGGATACAAAAAGAAGAAGGATCTCAAAGAATCTTCCTCTTGGACAAGGATTCTATACAGGTTATACAAAGATTTGGCTACCAATCCACCACAAGCCAAGTGCAGCTACACCAGACCTGCATGAAGATCTCAAGAACTCAACAAGACCTAGAGCTCAAAAAAATCAACAATGGAAAAACCAAGGTCATCAAGAGATTTGGATTCCTAAGTCTTCCAATGCTCCTAGTCAAAAGCCAAATGCTGACAGTGAACAGAGGCCTAGAACACCATCAAAGACTCCTATTAACAGGCCTAATTGGAGAATCAAACAAATAATGGAGTCTTCACAATCAAAGAATGACAACCTAACCAATGCAAATGCAGATTTGAAGATGATAAAACATGTATGGAAAAAGAAACCTTCAATGCCTCTCATCAACGAATTCAATGACAAATGAAGACAATCAGCCCATCAACAACCAATCAAAACCTTCCACAGCCTCCACGGACACTTTTCAACAGTGCTTGAGGAACGGCACTAAAATCAAAAGGGGGGAATGTTAACTGAGTCAACGTCAGTTAACAAAAGCTACTAAAGACCAAAGACGTAGGGATGCACATCGAAGATCAACATGAAGAAGCAGTAAAGTTGGAGTTACACATTTTCACATTTTTTCAAAATGGTCATGTATTGTAAATTCCTGATTTATTTCAAGCCATTGTAATATTTTAATGTGCTACGGGCTCAATGGGAGTCCCAAGATGTAAAGAATAGGTCAATTAGTGTGCATAGGTTGCAGATTCAGTAAATGGTGGAGCCCTAAAGGCCTTGGGCGCCTGGACATTGCATATTTTTACCCTAGGTATATAAAACAGTGTGTAAAAGAAATTAGGGTTCTCAAGATCATTTGTTGAGAGCACTCTTTGGTGAGAGCTCTTGAGGTGTGTGGCTATGGAGTCCTTGAGCTTCTCCTTGCTCATGAGACTTGATTAACCCTAATCAATGATTCATTCTCTTTCACTATGCCTCTCTCATGCTTCTTATGATTGCCTATGATGCTTAGATTAGCTAGATTGTAACTAATTAGTGGTTAATCCCTCTCTAATCTTGTGTGATTGCCCTCTTTTGCTTGTGTGTACATGTAGGTTTGATTGGAATGTGGTGCTCGATAGATCTATGTGTGTGTGCTTGTGATTAGTGTGTTGCATGATAAGATTAGTGTTGCGTGTGTCTTGCAATCATTAGTGTGTGTGATTGGATTGATTAGAGGTGAAGAGAAGTGGATGTGAAGATTTCCCTTCATTGTGGCTTAGCTCCTCCATAGGCCAAGAAACTCACCTCATAGAGTTAACCATTTGTGTTGCCATGATTGGCTCACTAATTGTGTGAGTGTTTCCATGTCCTAGCCGGGTAGCTCATCCCTCCAAATTGAGCTGTACAATGATGGAACCCCCAATAGATTGATACGGACTAATGTGTAGACATGCTTGTGGCAGCTAAGGCTCTCAAACACCAATGGACTAGTCATCCATTCTAGAACGGTGTTGTAGGGTAAAATAGGGATCCTCTACGTGCTAGCAAACGGACTAATGACTAGGATTTATCTTCTCTGCCTCATATTCAAGGACGACTATGATTTCAAGAGAGATGTAATGTCATAAAAAACTAATATCTAGTTCTCCCAAATGATTTTCTCATGTTAAACTGATCATTTAATATGGGGAGGTACTAGGGGAGTAAAAGCTAGAATATTGGTAAGGCTGCCATACCAGTCTCAGCAGGGATCCAGAGAAGGGTAAACAGGGATCCAAAGGGGTACAGTCTTCAAATGAGCAATGCAAATCAATGGAGCTTAAAAGACCTAAGGTTCACCTCTATTAAGACTTCCATAGGCTAAAGTTCCTAAATTTAATTAGAAAGTCCAATGGCCTAAGGTGGGAAAAAAATTGGATGGTTATGGAAAGACTAAAAAGTCTTCCCACATCCCTAGGAAGGAGGGTATGAGCCATTATGATAGGGAATGAGAGAGAAACACACACACACACACACACACACACACACACACACACACACACACACACACACACACACACACACACACACACACACACACACACACACACACACACACACACACACACACACACACACTCCCAATCTCTCTCGAGATGGAAGAATGGACACATGGCAGGATCCTAGCCCAGTTGCCCCTGATCTCCCCTCAAATCCATTTGGATCGCCATAGAGGTGGACCAATGAGAATTAGGCTAGAGTAAAATTAGTCTAATCAATTTAAAAATTCTTGATAAAAGAACCAATAGAAATTAATTTGCCTAGAAGACTATTGGACAGTATACCAAGGGGTCCAATGAGCATCCTGCCTGCAGGCCAATGGCTTGCTTGATTCCTATTGGCCAAAAGACTAAAAGATCCAATGAGAGCTTAAATAAATTATTTAATTACCTTAAGCTCTCACAAAAGGAGAAAGGGGGACACATGTCACAAGGCTATCAATTATGCTTCTAAATTGTTATTGGACCAAGATCTGCAAGAGCCAATGGGAAGCCAACAAGAACTTTTTGGAAGAGGGGTCGACCAAGTAGAGAGAGAGTTGGCATTTTTAGTCTAACCAACTTTTCTACACACACACTCAACTCATGTGTTGAGTAAGAACTCCATCTCCTTCTTCAAGCATTGATAAGTAGAGGCCTACACCAACAAATTTTGGCTATGGAATGCAAATCCAACCAAGAGCCAAGCTTCAATGGCATGCTCATCTCCTTCACCAAAAGAACGAGAAAGAAGCGAGTCTCGTGCCACCTTGGCGGAGATGGCTCCACGAAAACTTGGGGCAAAATGCTCTCCAACACCCCCTAAACAAAGAAGACCATTGCATACTCCTCTTCACCATAATTCAAAGAGGGAAGAGAGAAAACAAGAGAAGAAAAAGGCAAGAAAGAGGTCACCCTCTTCTCCATCTTCCTCATACTCTTCCTCTTATGAAGAAAGTGATGGTGCAAAAAAGGAGGAACAAGGGGAAAAAAAGGCGAGAAAGAGGCCACCCTCTTCTCCATCTTCCTCATCCTCTTCCTCTTTTGAATAAATTGATGGTGCAGCTCTTGAACCGCCCAAGAGAAGAGGCCATAGGAAATCCTATGCCTCTTGGAAAAGGTCATCCAAGCTCAAAAAGTTCAAAGAGGGAGAAAAGAACATCTCTTTCCTTATCTACGATGGCACATTTGGTGCTCCGGACAAAGTCTTGGCCTTTATCCTGGCAATTCGATGCGGCGTTTGGAGATGAGGGCTTCATGGAGTCCTCTAAGCTACGTCATGTAGCTATGCATTTTCAAAAGTCCGCCAGGCAATAGTGGTCTAGCCTAAAAGCAAATGGTGAATCTCCACAAAGATGGAAAGCTTTAAGAGCTTGCATCATTAAGCAGTTTTTGGCTAGCGACACCAAAGACAAAGCACTCACCAAATGGCAAAGCTTGAAGCTCTCTCCCTATGAATCTATTCACAAATATGTAGACAAGTTTTGGGATTTACATCTCAAAGCCATTGTCTACAAAAAGATGGATTTTGGAGAGCAAAACTGGTAGTTTTGTGCGGGGATATGGCGGAGTATGTTAACTCCCAAAGGCCTCGCACCATATTTGCGGTCATACACCATAATATGGTGGCTTCAATAATCAACTTCCAACAAGGGGCTAAGAGAAATCGTAAGCCCATGGAAAACAAGGACCATAAATGAGCCTAAGGGGAAGGACAAAGTCCAAAAGTCTCCCAAAGGCAACGCCAACAACAACAAAGCCAAGGAGAAGGGAGTTTATAAAGGCAAAAATAAACTCTCTCCTGAAGAGCTAGAGCATTATTAAAAAGATAACCGTTGTTTCAAGCACGGGGAGCAAGGGCATGTCTATCGTGCTTGCCCCCACAAGAATACACGTAATGAGCCTCCTAGAGCTACCTTGGTTGAAATTCAAGAAGAGGATGCTCATCACAAAGGAGATCCTCTATGTCATGCTTGGGGAAAGGTAAGAGAACATGATGCTTTCATTCTCTTTGACCCTGGTTCTATTCACAATTTCATATCCATAGAGTTGGCCACCTTGCTAGTCATACAAGCCTATTAGATGGGAGATTTCCTACCTGCTGATGGTGCTTTCAAGAAACAAGAAGATTCATATCCATAGAGTTGGCCACCTTGCTAGTCATACAAGCCTATTAGATGGGAGATGTCCTACCTGCTGATGGTGCTTTCAAGAAACAAGAAGATTCATTCACTCCCTTAATTGGGAAATTGAGGCTCCATGTCCAAAGCTATGTGGACAAGGAGGATTTCTTCATCTCTCCTCTCAAACATGAGGATGTAATCCTAGGGGCACCATGATTTGATTTCATGTCTGCCAATGTTAAATTCCCTTAAAGACAAATCTACTTTAGGTACAGGAAAAAAGATATGTACATAGATGCTAAGGAGTTGGGTAGCACCATACCCATTGTACATAAGCAAGCTTTCAATAAGTCAACAAAGAGCTCTATTTCCGTGTACAAGATTTTTGTTAAAGATTCTTAAAATGAACCTAATGTTTTAGCAAAAGAAGATATAAGAAATCAAAAGGAATTAGAGTTATCCAATTTCCTCAAGGGATTACAAAATGTTTTTATTGACGACATCCCTTGTGAGTTACCTCCCAAACGAGGGGATGACGATCATGCAATTGAACTTCTTCTAGGAAGCTCACTGCCTAGTAAACCTCCTTATCGAGTTTCTCAAGCTCAATAAGAGGAGATTATGCGGCAAGTGCATGAGTTGGTTGAGAAAGGCATAGTTATGCCTAGATCATCTCCATTTTGTTCAACAATGTTATTAGTGCAAAAGAAAGATGGCACATATTGTATGTGTGTCGACTATAGAGAACTAAATAGGATCACTACAAGAATAGGTTTCCCATTCCACAGGTAGAAGACTTATTTGATAAGCTACAGGGGTCAACCTACTTCAGTAGGTTGACCTAAAAAGTGGCTACCATTAAATAAGAATAGTTGATCAAGACATTGTAAAGACCGCATTTTGCACTACGTTTGGTCTTTACTAGTACATTGTCATGCCTTTTGGCTTGACCAATTCACCAACTACATTTAACCTTTTGATGGAGAAGCTATTTAGGCCTCACCAAATCTTTACTAGAGTGTTTGATGATATAATGATCTGCTCTAATTCATTAGACGAACACAAGCTACACCTCTAGGTAATATTTCAAGTTTTATGAGAAAATAAACTTTATATTAATCGGAAGGAAAGTGATTTTTTCTTACAAAAGATTCAGTATTTAGGTCACCTTGGCTCTCAAGATGGCATCCAAATGGATCCGTCAAAGCTAAAGGTAATAAAAGGATGGCCTAATCCAAGGAATCTTCATGAACTAAGAAGCTTTATACGTATGTGTGCATACTATAAATGCTTCATAGAAAAGTTCTCACAAATCATAGGACCATTACGTGACGTAACAAAGAAAAACGTTAGGTATATATGGCCCACCAAGGAGAACAATGCTTTTGAAAAGCTTAAAGAGAAGCTTATCTCTCAATCTATGCTTACACTACCGGATCTCTCAAAGCCATTTGAGGTCCAATGGAATGCCCGTGGTGATTGCCTTGGACCTGTTTTGCTCCAAGAAGGGCACGCCATAGCCTATGAAATTTGAAGGCTTGAAATGTTGAGCAAGCTCTAGGTATATATGAAAAGTAACTCTTAGCAGTTCTACATGTTCTAGACTCGTGGAATCACTATTTACCGGGGACTCCTTTCATTATGCAAATTGATCACCAAAGCCTTAAGTACTTCATGACGCAGACCAAGATCTCTGACAAACAACTGAGGTGGGCAAATTTCCTTTTGCAATTTCATTTTCATATTGCTCACATTGCTGGAAAGAATAATCAAGTAGCCGATGCACTCTCAAGACAACTGAGAGTAAATGCAATATCCATAGCAACCCACAATGATCTATCTTCTATGATAGATGAGTACGCTATAGATCCCAATTTTAAAAGATGTGCTTTTAGCCCTTGCACTACGAAAGAAGGAAGAACCATTTACCTTACAAGATGGTTATCCTCTCTACGGCAACAAACTATTAGTTACTAACTCACTACATGAGAAAGTAATGTAGTGAGTTAGTAACTATTAGTTACTAACTCACTACACGAGAAAGTAATGTATGAATCCCATGCTCCTCCTTATGTGGGGCATAGAGGGATTTAGTCTACCCTAAAAGGGAAAGAAACATACTTCTATTGGCCTGCTATGAAAGAAAACATACAAGAGTATGTTTCAAAATGTGTGGTATGCCAAAAGACAAAGTTTGATAGAGGTAAGCAACCTTTGCCAATCCCTAATTCACCATGGGAGAGCATATCCATGGGTTTTATCTTTACATTGCCCAAGTCTATCCATGGGAATACATGAATATGGATGATAGTGGACAGGTTTAGCAAACAAGATCATTTTATACTTGTCAAAAAGACTATCAAGGCCCATCAAATGGAAACCCTCCTTATATCACAAATCTTCAAGTACCACGGCTTGCCAATATCCATAGTGTTTGATAGAGATCCTAGAATGACCAATAATTTTTGGAAGGGTCTCTTTGAGAATTTAGCTACAAGGCTAAACTTCTCTTCGGTCTATCACCTGCAAACAGATGGCCAAAGTGAAATAGCTAACCTAACAGTTCTCGATCTACTAAAATCTTGTGTCATAGAAGTAGATCAAAAGTCCAAATGGGAGAAGTACTTACCTTCAGTGGAGTATGCTTACAATAACACTCTACATACTTCCACGGGAAAAGCACCTTTGAGGTGTCATAGGGAAGATAAAAAAGTCCCCTGCTAGTCAAGGTACATGGGAAGATCTTCGCTGCAGATGAATATAGACAAGACCTACAAGAAACTTTCCAAAAGATTAAGGATGCTATTTCTATCTTTGAGCAAAGGCAAAAAGATGTTGCTGATAAGCAAAGAAGAGCTCTAGCCTTTAAACAAAATGCTTGGGTCTTGCTTAAGTTTCCCAAGGCAAGAATCCTACGGGACATCAAAAGTACTATGCTAAGTTAGAAAAAAGGTACTATGGTCCCTTTCAGGTTCTTAGGCCAATCAATGAGATGAGCTATCAAATCAAATTTCCCAACCATTGGCTCATACACAATGATTTCCACGTAAGCCTACTAGATTCTCAATCATAGTTTGCACTCTTTGGTCTACAATTCCCCTTGCACTCTGCATTTGAATCAAAAGTTCTTTGAGCTAAAGTTTTATTTCTTTCATACATTTGTATGTAGGTCGGTTTCCTAACACTAGATCAAGATCCAGACCCAAATATTTCAAATTAGATGCTGAATTTCTTTGCAAAAATAAATTAACAGCCTTATAATCTATCATCAATGTCCATTCAGGGACTCTGTCTAGCGGTTGAATACTACTCGGATGAGGGGGTAACTAACAAACTTCTTGATCATGGAAACTGGCTGATTTCTAGTTATGTACCATCTGCCTAGCTCTAGCATAGAGCATCTGGAAGTGTTCTAAATTAGAGAAAATAGTTTCATCTTCCAAAAACCTCCTTGTGATGGCCGCTGGTTTATGCCTTAATCTATTATTGAGTGTAATCAACTATAGGAAATGCTAATTTGTAGTGTTAGACTAAGAAGGATAGACTTAAACCTTAATATCTTTATCTTTGGTGGTTAGTGTTGTTTGATGTTGTAGTTCCTGTTGGTCCCCCGGTGTAGTGTTTTGTTGGGTTCCATTCATTATGCTGTTGAGCAGCAGCAACATATTGATGGAGGCTGATTCTGGTCGTCTAGCAGTACCAGCATTGCCTTTATCAGTGTCATTGTCCCCAGCCAAAGCCGACCCTTTAGCAGTAGCATATCGGGTAGCAGACTGATTCTGGTCTTCTAGCAGTACCAATATTGCCTTTATTAGCATCATTGCCCCTAGCCAAAGCCGACCCTTCAACTCCCAAGCTTGACGGTGGGGAAGGGGAAGAGTATCATCATAATGTTCATCATGTTTATGTGGATTGTCCACTGTATCTTCCTCCTTCTCTTCGTATGAATATTCTTTATGATTACTTTGAGTATTCATATAATCATTGATGGCTTGATTCACTAGTGTTGTGCTGTAATCATTTACTTGTCCTGCAAATCGCTTTGAATGGAATCAATCACTACTTTAAGATCTTTAAGATTTAGTGTAACATGACCCTTTGTATTGAATATATTAGCAATATTTTGTAAATATACTTCCCTAATACAAACTGCTTGAACAAAGTGTGCATTTTGAGTAGCTCTTTATAATCGGAGTGCTTCATGCTTAGCAAAATATGAAATTTGTTAGCATCAGTCTGGGCTTTTCCCTTTGTTTCAAAAATCAGCTGTTTGTCATATTTCAACCTAAGAAGCTTAGTCTCCAGAGAACTGATGGTTCAAGCTGCATGGGCTTCCTCAATTTGATGGTGAAGAGCTTGGTCACCAATTTTCCTCTAAGCTTGCCGAGTCTCAGCTTTAGCTATTGCCAGTTCTACTTTGAGGTTTTCTAAACTATTGCTGGACACTCATGCTTCCATCATTTGTTTGAGATAGTGTACAATAGTATTCCAGGATGTCTGAATAGCAACAAAGAATCCATCTATAATTGTGGCTATATCAAAATTGTCTGCCTCATAAATCAGCACAAGAGCTAGGTATGGAATTGTTTCTCTATCTGGTTTCCACAGTACCATCCTACCCTTTGAAAGATTTTTCTGCAGACGTTGGAGGCGGTCACACTTTACGATTGGTAAAGTTGACTCACTACTTTGCTGAATTGGAGAAATGGTAAAGACTTTATCCTTTCCTTTGTCAATCTTCCCTACTAGCATTGGCTGCTCAATAGGCTGGGTTTTTGAAGGCACAATGCAAGATGTTGCTTTGCCAAATCTTTTGTGCAAATCCTTCAATACCTCAAAGCTTTTAGCCAAACTCGTCCTAGGTTTTTTTGAGAGACTGGTCTCAGTAGCTTCACCAGTTCTTTTCTGACCCACAACAACTAATTGCTGACCTAGATGTGTATCCTGGTTTGGTTCTTCCTCATCAAAAGATATTTTAACCTTTTTTGGTGGTGCACCAGGTGATGTTTTCGAGGATTATTTCAATTTTTGATAAGGATCTAGACCTTGAGCCCAATAGAGAAATTGACAAACATACCAAGCTTTGAACAAATTTTGCGATTTCAGCTAGGCAGTTTGCTACGACACACTAGTAGCCAAAAATTGACTGAGATTGATAGAAGCATAAGGATTCGATATCTTTGCCAGTAGCATGGCAAAGAGATTTCTAGAGACGTAGGTGGGATTGTTCTTCACACTGATGGCTTCAGCAATAAACAAATATACTAAAGGGCATTCCGATGCTACTACTGGAACCCCTTGGCCACTAGCTTTCCTTTTCTTTCTGGCATGCTCATTTTCTTTTGGTATTGTACTGACATGCTCCAGTGTAGCTGGATAGGGTTTTGTGACATCAGGTAGTCTAAAAGCATAAGAGATTCTCCCAATTATGACTTGCAATTGGACTCCATTGATTATAGCAGTACCATGGTCAACATCAAATGTATCTAGCACCTGCTTAATGATTTCTATGTTGAAATCGAGTTTTGTGGCCGCAACCACTACTTGCCAATCCCAAAGCTCTAGGAGCTTTACTTCTTGGTCTGTGAATACATATTTGTGAACTTTGTTGTACGGAATGGAAGGTAGAGCTTGCGTGATAGTTCCGATCACTGTTATACTTCATCCATTTTCTCTTGCATCCTTTTTGATGTCTTTTGTCTGCCCATACATTGTGTATGCACAAAACATTATGGATAGGAGGAATGCTCACTTGTATGCTCAAAGTCGTAGCATGGTGTGTTAGGTAAAGCAGGATGAGGTGTTGCAGAAGACGACAACGAGGTTGTAGGTAGTACTGTGGGAGTCTCAGAGCTTGGCGACGGCAAATGAGCAACATCAAAAAGTCATCATGCAGGAGATTTGTGCATGAAAATGCTTACACTCAGCTCATTTTTATACGGGTCCATGCCATAAAAGCTCCACTACTTTCCGTTTTTGGGTTTATGTGCACCGTATTTGACATGGCACACATGCATTGGTCACTTCTGCCAATGTTTCTATCATAATCCCCTTAATGATTTGATCAATGACTCCCTTTGGATCCTTACCTAACACTACCTTGGGTTGTGCCTAATCTTGAATATCTACTAGCTCTGAAAAAAATGTTATTATTGGCATGATACAAAAAAGATTCAAAGACTTTGCTTCTAGTTCATACTTGTCTACTGGTACTTTAGTCTCAAAAGGACCAGTATCAACATTCTATGAATCCCTTCACTGTTGGAATAGTAAAGCTTAATTTTGGCCCCATTATACATGCCAGGTAATAGTACTACATACAGATATCGCAAGCTGAATGTACCATCTGAGAACACCCAATCTACTTCATATGGCCATCACCAGGCTATCTTGAGGTTTGGTTTTTTTGGTCCCAGTTTAGACTAGTAAATTAGAAGCAGATCTCCTCTCTGAAATTCTCCACCTTTGATTCTACTATCGTGCCAATGCTTCCTTCATTGCTAAACTAGCTCTTGTTCCAGCATTGCCAGTTGCGTTAACTCATCCAATTGTAGCAATTCTTCCAATCTTTGCTAAAGATTGTGATTGATGTCCATGCCATGCTCCACTACAGTCAAAGGATGGGAATAATAAACTCCATTGGCATGACCAATTCTGTTCCATATACCATTCAAAATGGTGTCATTCCAATGGTATCCTTATAAGATGTTTGATATGCCAATAAAGCAGTCTAAAATTTAGCATCCCACTGGTGTGGCTCCTTCTGAACTATCTTTGTCAAAATATTCTTAATGGTTTTATTACTACTCTATGCTTGACCATTGCATCAGGGATAATAAGGAGTGGATTTTCTATGTTTGACTTAAAGCATGTCCATCAATATTTCCATAGTATCATTAATGAAATGCATACCCTAGTCATATAGAATTTTGATAGGGCAACCATATCGACATATGATATTTTCAAAAATGAAAATAGCAGTAGATTTAGTTGTATTAGTCGGAAGAGCCTTGGCCTCCACCCGCTTGCCAACATAACACGTAGCCATTAAAATGTATCGATTCTTTCTGGGAGCGAATTTCTTAAATCGACCCATAAAATTTAGACCCCATTATATAAATACACCCAAAGGTTGTACTAGAGTGAGAGGAGTCATATCTGTTGCTATAGGTCTACCCATCCTTTGGCATGCATCACAAGTTTTGGAAAATTCCCTGACATAAACTATCATAGTTTCCCACCAAGGTCCTGCTTGCAATATCTTCTTATAAGTGACGTCAGTAGAAAAATGACCTCCTAAATAACCACAATGGGCTTCCGTAATAATCTGCATTCTACCATGCATTAGTACACATCTTTGGAGAGCAACGTCCACATCCAACCTATACTGTAAACCCCCAATAAGAGTAAACTTTAAACTTTTGACAATCAATGCCTTCTTCTGATTCTGAGACCAAGTGTTTGGGAATCCCTCTTTCTGAGGAAAATCATATCTTTCTTGCCATGTTGGATCTGGATTTTCTTCAGTTGAATCTTGGAACAACTCAGCATCCACTGTCTCATCTCTCAGAATGACCTTCAGTGCTTCTGGATAGAAAGTCAGTGCCATAATGTGCCTTATCAGGTTTGTGAAAAATGCAAAATTTTAATTCCATTGGGAAAATCATTCAGCAAATCAGTATGCCCTGAATAATGACTTTGTTGATAAAAAACAATAATACCTTATGATCCACATAAAAATGAAATAGTTTTCCTAGTAGGTAGTGCCAAAACTTAGTTGCATTGAACCATTCCTAGTGATTCTCTTTCTGTAGTGGTGTATCCTTGCTCAACAATACTGAACGTGCAACTGGCCAAGTAAACTGGGTAGTTGGTGTTTCCATAAGGTTGGGCCAGTATAGTTCCCATTTCTAGTTCCAAAGCATCCACATGGACATGCAAAATAACATCCCATTTTGGTTGTCAAAGGAGTGGTTTCCTGATAGTATCATTTTTCAAACATTAGAAGCTTTCCTCACACTCAATGGTCCATATAAACTTATTTCTTTTCCTAGTGAGCTCATATGAAGGTAGGGCTTTGGTTGTAAACATATGAATGAACCTTTTGTAGAAGTTGATATAGCCCAAGAATGAACTTAATTCATACACATTTTTGGGTGCCTTAGCTTGTTGGACACATTTCACCTTATCATTGGCCATCTGAATACCATTCCGAGACAAAATATGCCCTAGAAACTTCCCTTTCCAGACCATGAAGAATGACTTGAATGGATTCAAGAAGATTCTTTTTTCCCTACACCTTTCAAAGACCATTTTTAAGAATAATAAATGCATCTCTTCCTTAGAAAAGACTGTAAAATCATCCATGAGGCTAGAAACCTGTGTAGGAATTCACTCAATATTTCCATCATACAACGTTGAAACGTTGCTGGAGCATCAAACAGATCAAATGGAATTAGCAGATATGTAAATTCTCTCCATTCAATGATAAATGTATTCTTGGCTCTATCTTTAGGTGCTATCTTCAACTGGTTATAGCCACTATATCCATCCATAAAGCTGTACATTTCATGGCCTGCGATTTCATTCAAAATCATATCTATGAATGGTAATGGGAATAGATCTTTAATAGTCCGGGCATTCACTTTTTTGTAGTCCACACAAACCCTAAGCTTCCCATTCTTCTTTGGAACCACCACTATTGGAAATAACCAGTTGTTGCTACTATCCACTTCAATAATGAACCCTGCCTTAAGAAAAATTTCTATCTCCTCCTTGACTTTCTTGGCATAATTAGGATTCATTATGTACCGCTACAACCTTATTGGTATGACATCTAGTTTCCATGGGAAAAGAGCCTTTGCTTTCTCCTTTACCTCTGAGTTCAGGTGTTTGTTGCTTTTGATTATTCGAGGTTTGTATCATAAACCAAGGTTCCATTCTTCCACCTCTTGGTCATTTTGAAGTAGCTAGTTTGGGCCACCTCCCTTCTGTTTGGCTAATGACTCTGCTTACTTTTTAGTACAAATTCCAATGGCATAATATTTGAATGGATTTCCTAATCTCAAAGTTGCACCTTGGACTTCAGTTGCTTCAGTTGCCATCTCAGTGCCTTCTTGATCAGTGTCTGCCGTTGATCTAAAGTCAAATTTGTTCAATTTAGATTCAGACTGGTTCATTGGATGGACTATCCTTTATCTAGCCAGTGGATTGGTCTAGGAACTATCTCATCTGTAACCTGTTTGTCAACTTGCACCTTATACATTAATATTGCATTCAGATCAACCTCTACTAATGGAAATATATTCATTGATGCAACCATTCTCTCTATCTTCCTAGCACTATACTTCTTGCATAATTCTTTAGGTCTTAAGGCTTTTTTTGAGCTTCTGGTATTATCAGTTTGGATCTAAATCCGCCTACTAGCTCCTTGAAACATGACCATCTGATTGAGCCAAGGTTGTCTGAATAGCATTCCATATGCTCCTTGGACATCCAACACAAGAAAGATGGTTTTGAAAATTTTCTTTCCCATCCGTATTCTCATGTTTTTTATCAGATCAATAGCTTGTACTACTACCCTATGGTCTGCCATTCTCACTTTGAATGGTGTTGGCTTTAAATCAGTGATGCCTAGTTTGTGTCAGAGATGCTCCTCCAGTATGTTGACTCCAATACCTTCATCCAGAATAACACCAGATAAATGTTCTCATGTTTCCTCAACTTCATGTTTCCTTTTTTGTCTGATGAACTTTGTAGCTTTTGGTAAAGGTTGTGTCATATCATCCAGCTCCATTGTCAACTTCTGGATGTGTTCACAGACCTTGACATAGATCTCATCTCTCTCCTGCCTAGAACTGTTCCCAGAACTAGAGGATTTGTGATTGTCATCACAATTCTATTCATCTTCTTTCTCTGAGCTAGTCACTTGTTGAAACTGGGATTGGCATTGACCCTTCACCAACTCAGTTGCTTCAATCTTGACCAAGTCTGGTATGAATTGCCTGACTTATTCTACTTGCTGACACTGGGATAGACACTGATCCTTCACCAGTTTAGTTGCGTCAATCTCAACCAAGTGATATGACTTTCCTGACTTTCTCCACCAGACCTTGTACTGCAGCAATCATAGATTCTTCAATTCTAGATGTTGACTGCTTTGTCTATCCCTTCTCAAAAGACTAGGTTGGGATCTTTTGGATGGTGCAAGCCTCCAAACACTTTGGTTGTTCTGGTATCTTTTTAGCTAGGTTCGCTGTAATCTTGGTTGCCAGCTCTTGTTGCTCCTGCCACTCATCCACCATGCTATCATTCTCTTTTTAGAATGAGGTTCTTGCAATTGTCTGGTCAACTCCTTGATTTTCTCCACATAGCTTCTGAATGAAATTTATATTGTTTAATCTGATCCAACTAACGGAGTATATCCTCATCCCCTCTATATTGTCTGAATACTCCAATATGAAATATTTTAGTAATTTGTTGCATGACTAGAGTTGGAAAGCTGAGTAACGGTAATACAATTTTCTGGATTTTTCTTTCAGTGTTTGGGGAGAATATTCCCCCCACTCATCCTTGTCAATGTGCTTCAGCTCAACATATTGTTCAAATGCTTGGATATGAAAATCTGGATCATCTTTCTTACCTCCTTTGAAAACTAGAAATGAGATTTTCAATGAGGTATTGACAATAGCTCCTCTAGTACTTTTGGATTTCAAAGTATGACGATCGTGTTTTGATTGCAGTTTATGATAATGATCAGTATTATCTTCCCAGTGATAATGATCAGTTTATGATAATGATCAGTTTCATCTTCCCAGTGACCATCTTCCTAAGTCTCAAAATCAGTACGAGTATTTGCAATGAGTTCCCTTGGTGCCCTTAGTTTTAACATACTTATTTGCAAACCTAGATCCCTCACATGGTTTAGTGTTGCTCACGTTCAGCCCGTCGTTGCCTTGAATGATTCGAGTGCTGAGATTCCCTTGGCTCTTCGGTTTAATTCCCATGCTCTTCATTTGTGTCGGAGCCTTTCTCTGACTCTTCAAGAATGGTAATGACCTTCTCTACTTTGCCACAAAACCTGGTCACTGGATTTCGGTCACACATAAATCTAGGTGGGATACTACAACTTAGAACACCAATGGGGAGAGAGTTCGTTGGTCAAAGAGTACTTCACCTCTAGCAACCATGATTGCCGAAATGGAATGAGCTAGTCTCTTTAGGTAGCCATTCCAATGTTGGACTTCAGAGCTAGTTGTGAGTTCAAGGAATTTAGATGGTGCATATCATATCAGACAACCATTAGGAAATTTCGGAGGTCATTTGGAGGGCCTTCTAAGAAAATGTATTTTTTGCACTCTCTCTCTAGAAAAAATGGCAAATAAAAGAGCTGGGTCTTTCATAGTAAAACTTCAAAAAGTGTACTTTAAGTAGATTCCTTACTCTTCTGAACATTCGTTCGTAGTGATTGAGGGATAATCCTCTTTTCAGTTGCATTGAATGAACCTCGTCAATATGGAGGGAATGAGGCTAACATGGAGGGACGAATCCGCAGCCGCTATTCACTTTCCATTAAACCTGCACATTTGGCTAATGGCGCACTCCTCAAATGGCACAAATGTTACCCAGAAACGAGCCAAATATCACCTTCACATTGATTTGGACAATGAGTACCAACCATTGATTAAGCGCAGTAAAACAAACACACATATACCTCCCGCTTCCATAGACACGCTCAGAGCTCCAGGAGCTAAATACATAGATATCTGGACGAGAGGCTCTCTCTACCCTAAGAATCCAATAACTAATGCGTCTCCACCGTTTGTCAATCCTACAAGCTTATTGACCTTTGCTGGTGATGGAGAAAAGGGCTTTCTGGGTTATTGTAAATCACTTACAAGAGAAGCTGAAACTTACAAGAGCATTCTCCAAGCTCAACAATGTGAGATTGTTCGCCTTTCACATTTACATTCTACAGATCAGGTTACCATTTTGCAACATAAAACAGAGGTACAAGAACTGAAAGTAAAGGTGCGAAGTTGTCAAATGAAGGACACCATCTTGGGTGGTCGTATCCGAAAGAAGAAATTGCGCAATCTTGAAACATTGCAGGTTGCATCAGGAGGTCTCAAGAAAAGAATCCGAGCATTAAGGTGATGCTTCTTGGTTGGCTACATTGTCTTAGTTAAGTAATCTTTTTGTTTTTTCTTGTTATGCATTGTTTTCATGTGCCTAAATAGTGTTAGTGAAGCAAATTTTCTGTTATTTACTTATGCATTGTCTTCATGTAGAGATTCAATCTATCCTGACAAGGAAAACATTGACCCCAAAGGCAATATAGGAAAGAGATTGAAGCCACTTATAAGTAGAAGCCTGGCAGCAGATATAGTACATGACAAGAAGTTTAAGGTTCTACAAAGAAATGTAGTTGACCGCTTTATTTCAGAGAACTCAGTGCCTGCAAAAGAGATACAAGGCACACTTGATTCACTTGGTGTAAGCAAAAGAGGATATTCGGCTATCCAAAAGTCTGTCTCATCCATCTTTGTTAGGAAGGGTATAAAATCCAAACTTCTACCATCAGCCTCAAGTGTTTGGAAAGAGAGGCTTCAGCTTAACGAGGCACCGGGAGACTATCTTGGACAGCCCTTTCATATTAAAGCAACTTACAGTGGCCATGGAGCGAACATGGCATATGATGAGTTCAACAATATTTTTATGGACCTGCGGATACTACAGAAGAGAATGGTGGAGTTTTACAACATCACATTTGAAGAGTCACGTGGGCTATTACATTTTGTGTTAAAACTGGATGAGTGTGAGCTTGTTAAAGAGAAAAAGCTAGAGCGTGTTACTATTACTTTAAGGAATAGAACCCTCTCAAAGTGTCCCAGTGATGATCCTTTATATTTTAGTGTTCAATCAGAATCTAACATATGGTGGCTTGGTGCGTTTGAGGTAAGCAATATTCTCAAGTAAGCTCAAATGTTGAGATCTACTTAAGTCTCATTTATTTTGTGTTGCAGGTAAAGAAAGAAGATCATGAGATTCTATATTGGGTGTTCCATCGAACTAATATTCCGGAGGTGATTGATCGACAGACTAACCAGGGAGAGGTACTACGTCTAGATGGAAGGGGAGACTTTCAAGTTCAGTGGCATCTTGCAGGTGACCTTAAAACATTAAAGTGCATGTATAATTGTGGAATGGGTGCAATGGCAAAGTCACCGTGTTTGTTCTGCATGGAGCCTGCAAAGGTCATGGACCCAAAGTGGTGGAGAAAAGCTCCAACACGTCACATTGAGGATCCTGCTTTTCGACCGGTTTTCAAAATACCACTTGTGAATGTCCACATTTGTACAATGCATGCCCTTTGTAGAATTGTGGAGAAATTGGTCTACTTATACATCGGGTTTGCTTGGAAGATTAAGAACTCCGCAGAACGACAAGTAGCCCTGCAGTGCTTAGAAATGGTACTGTCGGATATGGGGCTTCATGGTGGCAATGTGAAAATCCAGCGGGATGAAAAGAGATCAACTGCTGAGAAGGATGTCCCATGCAAACCATCCATCGGTGGGGTGAAGGCACGGAGATTTTTATCTAAGCCCCAAGGTACAAGAGATCCAAAGCTAACAAAACATGGAAAAATATATAACACATCTTATGTTAGCAAGGTAGAGTATCAGAGCTGGAAAAAGCTACATATTGCAGTCAAAGACCACGAACCAACTACTCGTAACACGAAGGCTGAGGTTTGGCGATCAATAGACATATTTTTGATGTGCGACAAAGATGACTGGTCACAAGGTGATATGAACAAGTTCAAGGAAAATCTCAACCTTCTGAAAAAATCGTTCAAGACAGCATGGACAGACACCCAGATTACTCACTACATGGTATTATAATGTATTTCTTTCTCTCTTATGTGCAAATATGTGACTGTAAAACATTCTAACTAATCTGTTTTCATATCCAGCACATCATCTTCAATCATTTGCCATATTTTATACAGAAGTATGGGAACCCGGCAATATGGAATACCCAAGGGATGGAAAAGTCTCATTACATGGCGAGAAATGCTTATTTCAGGCACACACAACATGGTGGCTCTCGAATCAAGGCTAACAGTTTGAGAGAACTATTTGAATGGTTCTATCGTAGAATCATTCATCGAATGCAGGCAAAAGAAGTCTTGGAAAATTCAGCAACATCACAAGCCATCAGACATTTACAACAACAAAAAGCTAAAAGATCAACGGCATACAACAACTCCGGAGCTCGTGAAAGTCAACGAAGGTGGAGAGAGACAATGGTGTATGTGAATCACAAGTGGAGAAAGATACTCTGAGTGGATGACATTGTACAAAATTTATGTAATACATGATCTTATACAATTGCTACTTGAAGTGTATCAAGATTTTGCAGGTTCAATTTTGTTTTTTGGCACGTCACCCTTGTAACGAATCATGAGATGTTTGCCATACTCTAAAAGTTCATCTGGGTTTTGTCTACCAAGAGCTAGTGCCATTGCTGTGTAGGTGTAGTAATACGCTGCCCGACCACCTGTATAGCCTGGGCAGTAACCAAAACAATCTCTAGCAAACACTTTGTCCACAAGAATGACTTTATCTGCACTTTTGGGCAGCACTGGTCCACCCAAGAAGCGTGATAGTGTCTTGAATGTGTAAGTTGCTATTGAACCCTCTTGTGACATGGAATTGTGAAAAACTACTATCGGCGACTCACAAAGCTTTGAAAGGTACTGTGCTAGGGCCGCATCCTTTCCTCGATACTCTCTTGTCCGGCGCCGAAGGAAGTCATCCTTGTCAGCAATCCAAGACTGCACATACAATGTCAGAAATGACACAAAGAGAGAGAGAGAGAGAGAGAGAGAGAGAGAGAGAGAGAGAGAGAGAGAGAGAGAGAGAGAGAGAGAGAGAGAGAGAGAGAGAGAGAGAGAGAGAGAGAGAGAGAGAGAGAGAGAGAGAGAGAGAGAGTTACCATGAAGCTCTCATCCTGCAGAAAGAGGTTTTCTTGCCACAGGTCTACAGATGTAGTTGACCCCTGACCTGAATGGTTAAACCAATCCTCCACTTCTTTGTTACTTTTCGATGGTCTTAGGCT